>NC_057941.1:30947488-31274488 GCF_018555375.3 Anguilla rostrata | reverse complement strand
CCGATGACCTTGGCTGAAATGATTACCGATGAGGTCAATTTTGTGCATTTTTTATAGAAATACAGGCACCTAGCCTGTCAGTAGTACTTGATGGAGAGTGAGAGAGAGACAGAGAAGGAGAGAGGGTGGGAGAGAGAGGGGGAGCGCTTTACAGGGATTGATTGATAGGTGATTCTCTGGTGTCACTGTAAGCAAACCGATTGTTATCATGATGGTTTATGGTTATAGTTGCTGTTGTCGGTGTGATTCACAGGAAGGTTATACAAAAAGACACATAATGATGTGTATGTGTGTGTGTGTGTGTGTGTCTGTGTGGGTGGGTGGGTGTATATATGCGAGAGAGGGGGAGTGTATGGGTGTGCAGAGAGAGGGGGTGTGTCAGGGTATTCAGGTGTATGTGTCTGCGTATCTGAGCTTGTGTGTGTGTTCACACACCTGTACACCTTAAACCATACAATCACGCATTATTCTTCCGCTTAGCCTCCACTAAGCCCTGTGTTTCAATGATGCTCAGCCCAAAGCATACCGAAGCACAGAGCTTGCCGTAGTATGCTCACTGTGCAATGTACACACTGGCTCACAGTGGTCCAGCTCCGCACCATAGAAATTCATTCAGGCTCCCTTCTGTGTAATTCCTGCGGTAGCGCATGACCTATGACCCCTGTGTGTGAAACCCTGACTGCACTGAATCACTGTCATAAACTGCAGCATAGGAACTATTTATTCCACAATACAAGGATTTTTCCCCTTGCCGTTGATGGGTCACAAAGGTCTTTGAGAAGATGAGTGTGTGTGTGTGTCTGTGTGTGTGTGTGTGTTTGTGTATGTAATGTTATACAGTATATGCATTCACATCCTCCTCACTGTGCGTGTGTGTGTGTGTGTGTGTGTGTGTGTGTGTGTTCGTGTGCGCGTGTCTGTTTGTGTGTGTGTGTCTATGTATGTGCGTGTGTGTGTGTGCTTGCGTGCATATATGTGTATGTGCGTGCCTGTATGCATGCCTGTATGTGTATGGGCATGCCTGTATGCATGCCTGTATGTGTGTATGTGCATGCATGCCTGTATATGTGTGTATGTGCATGCTTGCGTGCCTGTATGTGTGTGTATGTGCATGCATGCGTGCCTGTATGTGTATGTGCATGCCTGTATGCATGCCTGTATGTGTGTATGTGCATGCGTGCCTGTATGTGTATGTGCGTTCCTGTATGTGGGTGTATGTGCATGCCTGCCTGTATGTGTATGTGGGTGTGTAAACATGCAGCACACTGTCAGTGAGACCCAGGCTCTATACTCTGTGGTAACAGTGCTGTAGTGGGTCAGGTCCTCAGTATGAGTGCCATTGCACCCTTGAGCGAGGCGCTAAACCAAAGCCGCCTGTGAGAAGCGGCGTCTCTCTGGAAAGGGGCAGTGAGGTGGGCGAACGGGACGTCTTCTGCATGAACGGAACGCGGCGGAGGCGTGCGCCGCGGCTGTCTGATCATGCGTCTAAACGCATCGGCCCAGAGAGAAACAGGAACTCGCGGGCAGGCCTGGACTGAAATAGCCAGAACAGACTCTTTTTTTTAACGCTGACTGATAAAGTGCCCCAGGCACCGTAGGTTGAAATAGAAGTGTGCCGGTGAACACTTTTATCTGCTTTAACCTCTCAGAAAGCTCTTGGTAAATACTTTGATACCTTTTCAGCAGCTGTGACAGGTGGGAGAGGGCACAGTACAATGGCCAATGGTCGGCTGAACTCTGACAGAGTACATTTGACTCCAGTGGGGACCGTGTGTACTCTGTGAGAGCTGATTGGACGCTCCGCTGTGGGAGGAACGGACTGGGCTGCTCTTCCTCTGTAGCTTCCTGTTGAAGAGACACGCGGCTGAAGCTGATTGGTTCTGTGAGAGCCCAGGTGCTCTCGTTCCTTTTGACAAGCCTGTTATTACACATCGGTTTGCTGTACCGTCAAGGAGGGGCCGTTGGCACTGTTACATTTATCATAACACTCATAACACTTAGACACACTAGAGTTGTGATATCAAATGCATAACACTTAGACACATTATGGTTCTAATGTCATATGCATAGCACTTAGACACGCTAGAGCTACAATATCACGTGCATAACACTAGAGTTATATCAAATGAATAAATTGTACACTATTGGTGTAATTAAAATATCAAAGGGCTCAGCACTTCTGGTAGGCTTCCAATTAAATTTGCATGGCACTTCTTTAAAAAAAAAAAAAAAAAAACAGTCAATCTCCACAGATCAAAAGGATCCAGTGAATCCCATAATTGAATTCTTGGGAGAAAAAAGAATTCCTCAGGAATGCACCCAGATTCACGCTGTCAACAGCTTGTTGGTCTGCAAGTTTTCAGAAGCAGAGACAATGTTGCTGTTCTGTGCCGGCTTGAAGACAGAGAAGGTGACATTTCCGCTTGCGCGACAAAAAAAAAGCAACAGCTTGGCTGTCAAACCGTGGCGGTTTAACCTTGCTTTGTCTAACGGCTGAGGTGTTGCACCGGAACCGTCTTTGTGAGCGTTAAGTGTGCGCAGCGGCTGCTTTATGCCGAAACACAAGGGTCCACTTGCGTCCTCTGACCTGTTTATTGTTTTTAAACTTGAAGGAATTGACTTCCTACAATCCAGCGTGAACCTTAAAATGAGGTAATTGCTTCCCTGTTGGATTTTATTATTTTCCCCTGTCTCCTTTCAAACTAGTTACCACAACAAATACAAGCTGCATTCAGCATCCAGTGCCTTCCATAAAAGGAGCCTGAAAAAAGAACATTGTCAGGTTCATTTGTCTTTTTACCTCTTTCCTCCCTTCATCGTTTTATCTTTTCTTTTGCCCCTCTGTCTCCTTACATGTCTGCTTCAGTGCATTTCTCAATCCCCCCTTTGTGCACCTATCTCTCTTTCTCTCTTTCTTTCTCTCTCTCTCTCTCTCACACACACACACACACTCTTTTTTTCTGTATTTCCCCTTTATGTCCACTACCAATAGTTGAGAAGTGCTAAATGATAAGCATTTTGTATCGTTGTTCATTCCACACGGATTATGCTGGGCATTGTGCACATACTGTTTATGTATGGCTATACACGGTACTTCTTCTTATTCTTCTTCCTCTTATTCTTCTGCTTCTTACAGCAGGAGTAGTAGTAGCAGCAGCAGCAGTAGTAGTAGTATTACAATCGTCAACATTTTGTGACATCATTTTCAGGGTTAGTCACCGATAACACAGAGAGGTGTAGCATCTAATGGGTGGGTGGGGGGGATTGATGTTGGGGCATGAAGGCGGGAGGCGACATAGCTCAGGAGGTAAGAGTGGTTGTTTGGCAGTCGGAGGGTTGCCGGTTCGATCCCCCGCCCTGGGTGTGTCAAAGTGTCCCTGAGCAAGACACCTAACCCCTAATTGCTCCCAACGACCTTGCATGGCAGCCTTTCACCATTGGTGTGTGAGCGTGTGTGTGAATGGGTGAATGAGAGGCATCAATTGTAAAGCGCTTGGATAAAAGCGCTATATAAATGTAGTCCATTTACCATTTAGTTACTTTTGACCCCATGAGCAGGAGTGACTTTATAAAACAGGACCATCATGTTAGAATATTAAACGTGTGCTCGACCAGCTGCCCCGAGCGAGGGACGTGTGCTCGACCAGCTACCCTGAGCGAGGGACGTGTGCAAAGCCAGCTGCCCCGAGTGAGGGACGTGTGCAAAGCCAGCTACCCCGAGCAAGGGACGTGTGCAAAGCCAGCTGCCCCGAGCGAGGGGCGTGTGCTCGACCAGCTACCCTGAGCGAGGGACGTGTGCAAAGCCAGCTGCCCCGAGTGAGGGACGTGTGCAAAGCCAGCTACCCCGAGCGAGGGACGTGTGCTCGACCAGCTACCCCGAGCGAGGGACGTGTGCTCGACCAGCTGCCCTGAGCGAGGGACGTGTGCTCGACCAGCTGCCCCGAGCGAGGGACGTGTGCTCAGCCAGCTGCCCCGAGCGAGGGACGTGTGCTCAGCCAGCTGCCCCGAGCGAGGGACGTGTGCAAAGCCAGCTGCCCCGAGCGAGGGACGTGTGCAAAGCCAGCTGCCCCGAGCGAGGGACGTGTGCAAAGCCAGCTGCCCCGAGCGAGGGACGTGTGCAAAGCCAGCTGCCCCGAGCGAGGGACTGTGCACAGCCAGCTGCCCCGAGCGAGGGACGTGTGCAAAGCCAGCTGCCCCGAGCGAGGGACGTGTGCAAAGCCAGCTGCCCCGAGCGAGGGACGTGTGCAAAGCCAGCTACCCCGAGCAAGGGACGTGTGCAAAGCCAGCAGACGGTTGTGGTGTTACCCGGCTGATCTGTCTCTTTTGGTGCTGTGTGTGGTGTTTTTAGGGTGTGCTCTGGCCCGTCCGTCTCTTTTGGTGCTGTGCGGTGTTTTTAGGGTGCGCTCTGGCCCGTCCGTCTCTTTTGGTGCTGTGTGCGGTGTTTTTAGGGTGCACTCTGTGGCCTGTCCATCTTTTTTGGTGGTGTGTGCGGTGTTTTTAGGGTGCACTCCGGCCCGTCCGTCTCTTTTGGTGCTGTGTGCGGTGTTTTTAGGGTGCGCTCCGTGGCGCCGCAGGGATGTGTGCGCAGACATTCAGAGTACCGCATTTGGCAGAGGTTTCTGCGTGGGGAATAGTCGCCCTCCAGCTTGGGCTATTTCTGCCGCTGGACACCCGCCCGTCTGAACAGACGGCCCCCAGCTTTGTTTTTCCTCTCAGCGTTTCTCAGTCTCGGGCTCTGAATGGGTGTTTGGGCAGAAAGGAGTCCCTCTGAATGTAAACGTGTCTCTGTATTCTCTCTCTCTCTCTCTCTCTCTCTCTCTCTTTCCCTCTCTCTGTCTCTCTGTTCTTTCTGAGCCAATTAAATGTGTTTTATTAATTCGGTGTAGAAATATACCCTCACATTCTCCTCTGAATGAGTGAGCTCAGCATAACTATTGTTAGGGAAATGTAATGTAACCAAAGCGTATCTCTGCCAAATGTGCAGAGGATTCTGACAAAGGCTGTTATTGGAAGCCAAAATTATTGTGTGCTTATGTGTGTGCGCTTATGTATGTGTGTCTGCGTGCGTGCGTGCGTGCGTGTGTGCACATGTGTGTCTGTGTGTGGATATGTGCATGATGTGTATGCGTGTGTAGGGTGGTACAAGTCTATGTGTGGATCTGTGTGTGCACATTTTTTATTAATTAATTTATTTTTGTCGAAAAGTATGTCATAATTTGAAGTGGGCCGTGTGATTCCACTGTGTCATTGGCGCCATGGGAACAGAAGGGAATGGCTCTGTTGTACCTCTGCCCAAGTTGCAGCACTGCATCAGTTTAACAGCCTACCGTGTATCCCAATGAGCTTATGAGAGCGTAATGAGATGCAGGCCACTGATATCTGACTACTGTTTAGGAGGGTAGATCCTTCCAGCCAGTTTATTATTGTGTTGAGTAGCACAGGAAACTGCCCCATCTGGAGTGTGCTGGCAGTGCGGACGGGAGCAGTGTTTTTCGCTGCAGGTTGACTTACAGCTGCATGACTCACCGGCCGGGCACCCACATAAAGTTCCCATTTTGAATTCAGCGCGAGGCGCAGCTGTAATTAAACAGATCGGAGGCTTGATTGCCCACCCCAAATTACAACCGCTTACAACTGTTGCTTCCATTTTATCTTTCTCATTTGTCACGAATTTCAATGTGTAACATCACGGCGTGTGACATCAATAAGCTGCATGATGGTTTTCATACAACAATCACCTCTGTACATATTACAGTTTTCCTAAGTTAGCATTTGCCTTTTTTTTTTTTGCTTTTATTTTACATACTTTATTTCAGTTCTGTATTTGGAATTTGCCATTTATATATGTGTGTTTTGTGTGTATGTTTGTGCGTGTGTGTGTGTTTGTGTGCATGTGCTTCCTACACAAGGTGCTCAGTAGGAGTCAGGAGCTTTTATATGAAGAAATTGGAACAGACTTTAGGCTCTGTCAGGTTAATTTTTATTTGATTTGATATACCCTCAAGAATAGTTGACTGGATGATTGAGGCCTTTTATTGCCCATTGTGTTAAACAGAAATGCCTCCCCCACTGCCCCCAGCTAAGTGCTGGGATAGACATGTGATGGATTGTAGACTTGCGTCTTTCCTCAAGAACAAACAGTATTTGTGCAGCTGCCTGTTTTAAACCAAAAATAATAGGCGTGTGTGTGTGTGTGTGTGTGTGTGTGGCGTGCGTGTGTGCGTGCGTGCGTGTGTGCGTGCGTGCGTGCGTGTGTTTGACCACAAGCTTGTGCTAATTAGCAAATCCAGGTGATTGGAATGGAATCCTGGGGAGGACTTTTACTTTCTGAACCTGGATTTTCCTCCTTGGCCAGTGACTGCGCTTGGCGTTGGACCCCCCCCCCCACCCCGTCACCCTGAAAAAAAACCTATTTCCACCTCTCCTTTATACATAACCAGCAGTGCTCTAATCCACAGGCTAATGGCTTTTTATAAAAAGAAAGAAAGCAACAGAACAAAAAAGGGAATGGCGTCATCAATTAAATATGCAGCATTTTTTTTTTCTTAAAAAAAAACAAAGCTTAAAAGAGAGGATGAAAGGGGGTAGGGAGGGAGATGAAAACAGGGAGCTGGAGAGGTAGCTTAAGGGTGAAACCCTTTTACATGGGTGTCCATTTGCTACTGCACTCCATTAACCTAGCAGGTAGAGGCACTACTGGGCAACATCACTTCCAGCATTACTTACATTTGACCATGTTCTCTCATGTGACGATCTATCCAACAGAATAACAGGATTCATTTTTTTTCTTTTGGCTCTTAGCCTTACAATATAGACGTAATCATACAATGCAAGACATACTTGGAGCATGCAGTTTATACACCATCTGGCAGCAATCCCTTGAGTCACTGTTGCTTACCTGGATGACTACGCATTTATTTTCAATAAAAATCGCAGAGGAAATGAATCAGTTCCATCGCTGTTTTTCCTCAACTATTGATATTTTTGAGTCTCATAATGTGAAGACCTAGAATAGAATAAATAGAATCAAACTTTTCATTCTTCATTAGAGGTATAATGGGATTTTTCTTTCAGATTTTTTTCTTTCCTCCTGGCAATAATCTCCGGACTCTTTATTGCTTACCTAGGTGACTGTGCATTTATTTTAATTTGATATAGCAGAGGGAATAAATACGTATTTGTTTCCCAGATAATAAGCTAATTTTATTGCTATTTATTCTGGTTTGTGGCACTTTTGAATCTGTGATCTTATCCCATTTTCTGAAATGAAGAGTGAATTGAGTGCGAGTCATTAAGGTCAAGCAAATAAATGGTTAGCTTGTGCAGTACTGTAGTTCAGTTTAACTGCATGTGTGTGTGTGTGTGTGTGCAGTACTGTATCAGTATGCGCCAGTTGTAACTGGTTTAGACTGCGTGTGTGTGTGTGTGTGCAGTACTGTAGTTCAGTTTAACTGCGTGTGTGTGTGTGTGTGTGTGTGCAGTACTGTAGTTCAGTTTAACTGTGTGCGTGTGTGTGTGTGCAGTACTGTAGTTCAGTTTAACTGTGTGTGTGTGTGTGTGTGTTGTAGTTGTTGTTGTGTGTGTGTGTGTGCGTACTGTGTCAGTTGTCGTGTGTGTGGTGTTTCCAGTGAATTGTGTGTGCGCGTGTGCAGTACTGTAGTTTCAGAACTGTGTGTGTGTGTGTGTGTGTGTGTGTGCTGTACTGTAGTTTCAGAACTGTGTGCGTGTGTGCGTGTGCTTGGAGGGGGATGGGGCCTTGGATATACATTAATTAACATTTATCATATACTTTAAAATACATTGTTATTATTTTGGCAAGGTTTGGCTGTAGGTTATTTTGTGGGGAAGCATTATTTTAATGCAAATTATATTTCTGGTCTGTTTGATTAAGAGTAACACCTACAGTATAATATTTTTTATCAGATAGTATATTTTTAAGCATGGGTAGAATAATTATTTATTTATGTTCAAAGGGTTGTCATTCTTTGGTCTTGGATATTGGATTTTTTGAATGCGTAAAATCTGTAAATTCATAACGTCAGATACAACATGAAATGTTTACGATTTATACAACTGAATACCTCACTTAAAATATCACCTTTATTTTCTAAGCGCTTTCATGGTTCTGTCATTTTGTTACACTGGATGTTGTATCGGGTGCAGATATAATATTCAAACAGTTTCGGCAGTGTAAATGCAGCCTGTGCTCGACACGTCCTCTGGGTGCGTGTGTGCGTGCGTACGTGCGTGCGTGCGTGCGTGCGGGATTTCATTTGTGCATTTGTTTATGTGTCAGTCAATTCAAATGGAGTAAAACAGATGCTAATTCGACCTTACATGCTGTAGGTATCCTACATTGGGACTAACCTACTTTATAAGTTAATCTGTCTGGAAGTAATGTACCACTTCTCACTAATGCACGCTAGGGTTTGGGGGGGGGGGGGCATGTCGGGCTGGGCATGTGAGTTGTCACATGAAATAATTGAGAGTCTGAAGGCCCTATTTATGAATAAAGAGAATTTTAAAGGTGTAAAAAGGAAATGAAAGGAATGGAAGTTAGGGGGTGAGAGTGGACACAGAGAGAAGTCTGGAACACTGCCTCCGACATGCAGTCTGCGTAATAAAGAGTAGAATAAAAAAGGAGAGTGTTGATAAGCCTTACACTGCTTTAATGCTGCTGTTAGGATGCCTCATACGGTGTGGAAGTCCCACAGCTGTGCATAGCAAATCAGGCACAATAGTGTAGCCAGCACGTTATGAAAAAGTAAAACCTTCAGAGACACAGACAAACATACAAACATTCACACCACTCTCTTTTCTTCTTCAGTCTCAGTTTTTTTTTCTATCACACACACACACACTTTACCCCCCCCTCTCTCTTCCTCCCCCTCTCTCTATCTATCTATCTATCCATCCTCTCTGTATTTGTTGTGAACACACACACACACACAGGACTGTTGGTTTCCAGAGAGCAGAGAGGTTGACGCGCTGGAGGTGAAGGGCTAGTGAAATGCTGCTCCCCAGCTCTGAGTGGCAACCATGGAGCCCTCATGGCACATTTATAACCCCCCAACCCCCACCCCTCACCCCCCACAGCACTCCCAGCCTGCTCCACAGAGAGCTCATTCACACCCCGTCTCCAGGAACAGAGTTTCCATCTCAGGCCGCACGGCTAGCTCAGAGCCCCCCGCCGCCGTTAGCATCAGTCACTCTGAGCGCGCTCAGTCTCTCACAGCGTATTAATACCTGGGGGTGGTCATCCTAACCAAATCACACACCCCTGTAATCAAACCAGCCCTGGTCCGGCCTCCACGGTTGTCAGGGAGACGAGGTGTAGGAAGAGAGAGAGGTGGTGTGAGGAGTGGAGCCGTTTCCACAGCGAAGGCCAGTCAGAAGAGTGAATCTAAAGCCGCAGAATCCACACCTCTGATTGGCTTGCAAGAGCAATTTGAAACTGTGGAATCAAAACCAAAATGATCCAATCTGTTAGGGCAATTGGACACCATATAGACCACACCTGACCAAAGCTCTTAGAAGCCAAATCAGAAACATGTAGAATCAAAACCTGAATGAGCCACTCTGTTAGTGCAATCTGACACCATAAAATCCACTCCTAATCGATCCTCTTAGACAAGAAATCAGAAACTATAGATTTAAAACCAAAATGATCCGCTCTGTTAGGGCAATTGCACACTGTGGAGTCCATGCCTAACCAATCCTCTTAGAGAACAAATCTGAGACATTTGAAACAAAACTTAAATGATCCGCTCTGTGAAGGAAATCTGACACCATGGAATACATTCCTAAACGATCCTCTCTAGAGAAGAAATCAGAAACCGACGAATCGGCACCTAAACGATCCACCCTTTAAGGGCAATGTGAGATGACCGAATCCACACCGAAACGATCTGCTTTATGTGGGAAACCCGAAACCGTGCCTGAATGAGCCCTTCTGAAGTGAATCTCAAACACAGCGCTTCGGGCGTTTGCAAATGCAAATGGAGTCCTTGCCCCTCCATATCAAAGCAGTGAGTCCTGCTACTTCTGATGTCATAAGACATTAGACCAAGCAGCTCTACCTCCCTTTATCCAGGGTGACTTCATCTGCTCACATGTCTTTAATCTCTTAATGATATAATGGTTTCATACACACATTATTTTTTTAAAGCAGAGAGGCAGTAGATGTACATTCCCATTTGCATATTAACATTTAATTTCCCTTGAAGACACCCCCCCCCCCCCAGCCTTCACATCTATATCACACTCTTACTTCCATTTCATCCACCCCCCCCCCTTTCCATTGCATACTCAGGGTATTAAAAATGCATTAAAAATGACTAAATACATTTTTAAAGCGGAGAATAAATAGCCTGTATATGCAGCATGCACTTCCCATGTCTGTTCACTTGTCTATTCACATACCTAGAATTTCAGCACAATGAGGCAGATGATGTTAATCACAGTGCCTCACTGAAGGGCAGTTATTTTTTTCTGGGGGGTCTCGATCTTGTATCCTTCCAGCTGGACTGAGCCCCACGGGGACGCTGCTGCAGACAGGACTCCACTGTGGGTTCGACGTGGTGCCCTGTTACTGCCCTGTGACTGTCCTGTTACTGTCCTGTTACTGCCCTGTTACTGCCCTCTTACTGCCCTGTTATTGCCCTGTTACTGCCCTGTTACTGTCCTGTTACTGCCCTCTTACTGTCCTGTTACTGCCCTGTTACTGCCCTGTTACTGTCCTGTTACTGCCCTGTTACTGTCCTGTTACTGCCCTCTTACTGCCCTCTTACTGCCCTGTTACTGCCCTGTTACTGCCCTCTTACTGCCCTGTTATTGCCCTGTTACTGCCCTGTTACTGTCCTGTTACTGCCCTCTTACTGTCCTGTTACTGTCCTGTTACTGCCCTGTTACTGTCCTGTTACTGCCCTGTTACTGTCCTGTTACTGCCCTCTTACTGCCCTCTTACTGCCCTGTTACTGCCCTGTTACTGTCCTGTTACCGTCCTGTGACTGCCCTGTTACTGTCCTGTTACTGTCCTGTGACTGCCCTGTTACTGCCCTGTTACTGTCCTGTTACTGCCCTGTTACTGCCCTGTTACTGCACTGTTACTGTCCTGTGACTGCCCTGTTACTGCCCTGTTACTGTCCTGTTACTGCCCTGTTACTGCACTGTTACTGTCCTGTCACTGCACTGTTTCTGCAGTCTGTAGCCCCGGAGGATGAAACGTGTGCACAGCAGGTGATGTATTAGCAATATGAAAGTCCTCGTTATTCTCTGGAGAAACGGCCTGCATTTCTCACTGTGAACAATACCCTCCTGCATTTTTTATTAGGATTTTTTTGTTTTTCTTTTCCTTTACTTTAAGTTTATTTCCATTATCCAGCCTCCACATGAAATCTGATACAAGTGGAAAATGAATCCCCTCACCCCGTAATAAGCCAGCGGTTTTTTGTTTGTTCGTTTTTGTGTGCATTTTTTCTTGGTCCACAACCAAAACGGAAGTGCGCATTCCAGCGCAGGTGTGGGGGTGCGGGCGTTGTGGCAGCCGGCCGTGGCTTCGGAGCGAGGCTCGCAGGACGGGCAGCCGCTTGATTTCATTTACCGCGTGGGTTCTGGTGCCCAAACGACACCGCCACCCGGCGCAGGGCATTCCGGTCCCCGGGGCGATGCGGGTTTAATTAGCATCGTGCTAACCCGCTGTGCTACTCTCCCCCCTCACAGAATCCCTCCCTCTACCTCTCCCACACCTCAGCTTATGGATGCCTGCCATCAAGTGCATCCCCGACCTTATTAATAATAAAAACTACAGAGGCCGTAACCGTGAAACAATGCCTTCATTTGTCATCGTAAAAATTCAATTCGGAGACGGCAGTAATTCTGCTTATAATATATTCGTAACGTTTTATATCTGCCGCAAATGATATCGCTTGTATTGTCCTTATAATGTATTCACTTGGCCTTACAAGCAAAAATAAAAGCCTTAATTAATGTGTAATTCTCTGGCCGGTGCGAGCAAATAATAACAAAGCCTCTCGATATGATCTTGCTTTCACGACCCTCCTGTTCACCGTGTCTCTCCCTTTGATATTGCACCTGAAACCCATATGTTAAAACCGCAGTCTGCCGTAACTGTGTGGTAGAGCTGAACTGCACGAAGAAGACAAGCAAACTGGATATGCCGATGTTTGATTCAATGACTTGGCAATTAGACCAGTTTTTTGCAGTTCACTTTTGAACAACTATGGGGCGAAATAGCTGGTGAGCGGAGTTAATGAGACCTGTAGACATGAATGAAAACTATTTCTGAGAGAAAGAGAAACATCCGATTTTCTGAACAGGAGCTGGAGAGCTTGGCGATGTAGGTCAATGCTAACTTCAGATGAAGTCAGACCAATTTGTATAGCGCGTTTTACAGAAAACCTGTCACAAAGACGCCTTACAGACTAGCAGAACAAAAGCAACAAAAAAAACCAGGTCTGAACCCCCAAATAGCAAGCACATGAGCTGAAAGACTCCCGAGTAGGGCAAAAAAAACCCTAAAACGGTGGTGAGAAAAAAACTCCCCGATGGTGAGAAATCTCGGGAGGAACCCGGCTGCAGAGCCCCACCCCGTGATGTTTCAGCCATACGATCAGCCTTCACACAAAATGGCGGAGTGAAGGTCACGTCAGTTTTCATCTTCTCTGCTGCATTAAATTACATCTCGGGCTCCGCCTCACCTCGGTTGTCTAAGCAAGTTTCATCCCAGATATACAAATGAAGTGAAAGATTGAGTTCGCTCGCATTTATTTTTGAAGGTACTGTAGGCAAGCACTGATATTCAGCCATATGCTTTTGAAATTTGGCTGTTATTTTTAGAAAGGGGTTCATTTTAATTTGGTGCGTGCGTAATAGTGCGCAAATAATAATGCCTGTAAGAAAGGAACAGTGAAGCCTCAAACGAAGAGTGGGATAACCAGCAAACGGACTTCTTCAGTATTTGTTAGGAAAACTTTCTAGGCCGGCTCAAATTCACAGAATTCACAATGAATTATTATTTTTTTGCTAAAATAACTTGGTTGAATATGTGGCTCAAATTATAGCAGAAAACAAATTACACATTGCAGGTTCAACACCATCGTCTGTTGTCAGGTTAATTATAGTATTCAATGACAGGCTGTAATGATAAATAATTTCTGTCTCTGTTAGAGGTATACCTATATTTGGAATATGCACTCTCCTTCACGCCTAACATGTTTGCTGTGTCTTCATCTTGTAGCTATGACAACGGCATTGTCATCTCTAAGTTGAAGCACTTACAGGTATAGCTTTTGAATAAACTATGCCGTATTATCACAAAGTTTAAGGTCGTCTTCTAAAAGCTATCCTCATTGCGAGATCTTATGAGCGCTGTCTGCATAAAAATGTGTTATTTTGGTGCTGGAATTCATGAAGATGAGACGGGTTCAATATGCAGGACCCAGACAGCACACGGTGCCTCTGTTTGCCAGGTAGTGCAGTAGCTTGGATTTCCAGCCACTGCAGGTGCGTTGTGAATCACAGGCTTCCCCCTATGTGAAAACAGCAGCCCACTTCTATGTCAAGTTATTTTTGTTCAAATGGTTGTGCAGTGAGACAAAAGGGAGTCTTGTTGTTTCAGTTTCAGCCACCAAGCTAGCAGGCTAACTCACCGATGTCCTCGCACAAACTTGAAATCCACCTGAACGAAATTTACATTTGGCTCTGAATTAATTAATTACGGTCTCTGGTGGTGGGAAATTTCAGTTTCAGTTCAAGTCACTCGGTTTTTATTTATTTATTCGTTAGATTTTCAGTCTAGTCACGGATTTAGCTGAAACTTCAAAGGTCGGTGCGAGCAGTCGTGGGAGATTGGTCACTCTGCAGCGTGTGGCATTGGGTTTGATGAGGCGCAAATCTTGCATATTAAAATGCGGAGGATTCTTGTGGGGACTTTTATGTGCCATCGCATTCCACTGCAATAGCCTGCACAGAGCAAAACTGCGTGACAATAATGGCGTATGTGTTGATTATCGTCTATAGCAGCTGTTCCCAACCTCGGTCCTACAGGCACCGCGTGTGTGCTGGTTTCTGTTCCATCCACAATTGCAATCCCAGAATTTTAACAAGCTGTCAATGTTTCTTAATTAGTTTCTTTTCATGTTTAGAGGAAGCATTTACCCTCTTAATGTGCCCTTCGGATTGGCTGATTCACTGATTTGTGATGGGGATTGCATAAAAAATTCCACAAACGCCGCGGTGAAAAAGTCAACAAATTAGCAGAGGCCGAACGATCACGCTGTCATCAGCACGTTGTTGTCACGGTGATGGTTTTGATGTGCGGCAGCGGGACGAGCCGAATTTAGCGGAAAAACCAGAGGAGACAGACGTTGCATTTAGCTTCACGCAACGAGTCGCTCTCTCTTCATTTCCCTCAAACATCAAAAAAGACCCGCCAAATGCCCCCCCCCTCGGCGGTGGGCGGGGAGCGGTGGCGTGCCGTATTTATTCGGAAAGTTAATTGGGATCCGCCAGGTGCCAGGTGAGGCGGCGGGGTCCGCTGGGGTGCGGCGGGAAACATCAGCGGGCAGCTGGCTTGTTTCTCCATAAGGCCCGTTCGCTCACGTCCAGCCCGCTAACGGCGTGCGGATGTTTGGTGTTCAGGGCTTAGCGTCACTCAAGGGCCTGATGTGAGCCATAACATGGCCCCCGGTCAGGGCGTGGAGGTGGTTTTACATTATTCATTAGCATGAGTTCATAAAACGTGATGTTTATTTGATTATGGTGCCGCTGCTTGGAAGCCTAAGAATGAGGTGAAGGTGACCCTTCATAAAGACACGTGTTAAATGATGTAATGATGCCTGATAATAGTTGGGTGTAATGAAGTCAAGCCCAGGGTTGGGAGAAATGCATGTAAGTGAATGTGATCAGATTTTATTTGCTGCCCCCCCATGAGTTCTCACTGTAGCTCTCCTGTGATGCAGGCATTCCCTCTGGCATCATGCCATCATGCCTCTGACATCATCACATTCTGCACCACCTCCCATCACAGCCATGTATGGAGTTGCATGTAGCCCAGCTGCAGCTATTACAGCACACTGATGAAATAACACATTATCGGAGGACATTATGTGCCCTGACGGCATGCTAGCTCTATTTAAAATGTATAACGCCAGAAATAGGCCTGAAAATGCTGCCACCCACCCTGCAAACCCCCAAGCTGTTTCCTATAAAGTTTTTTTTTTTCCGCTGTGAAAGATGTAGGCCTGTCTGTGCATTCCTGCTGAAGCCGTACCAAACACCACCTCATGACTCATTAACCTTTCAGTGTGCTCAGGCATGGCTAATTGAGCCAAGAACCCAGGAGTGCAGCTACAGTACCTATGGCTGGGCTGAGGTGCCACTGGACAGCTAGGTTTGTCTTTCATAGCCGTTTGTAAGAACCCCCAAAGTAAAACGTTTCAGAGTTGAAAGCAGAGGTCTTTTTAACAGAGATGCCTGCTCCATTCGCTCTGAACGCTGGGAATTGGGCTGGAAACCACAGGGCTGCAGGTTCGAATTCCTGAGCAGCTGGGCTCACAAGCAAGTATATTCAGTTTTTACCCAGGCATAAGAATATGATGATGTATAAAAAAAAAAAAATTTGAGTTCTCCACAATAAGTCAGCTCCAGATACGAGTATTCAACATGTAGTATGACGGTGATATCATAAATCAGATTGCTGCATATTCAAAAGTTATAACCTTAGCGGTACAATAAGAACCATCTATTTCCATACCAAGTATCTCTTGTTCATTCCAGTCCTGCTATTTCTGATGGGTCTTCAATGCAGAGCTACAGTGACTATGTCCAGATAAGACACGTGTAAAAAATGTAGCATACAGTCTCTGGTGTTAACAGGCCCAAGAGAAAAGATGAACAGACATGGACACTGAAAACAAGGTGTGCTGGAGAATGCAATATGAATTCACTGTAAGGAGAAAAATTTAATAATATTACTATTTTTGAAGAAAAGAAAAAAAGGTTCAAACAGTATTTGTATAAGGAGTAAGAACACTGATTAAGCAGTGAGATGATGGATTTATATTAATCTCAGATGACCTGACACTACAGTATGTCACTCACTCTCTCAGTATCTCACACAACAGGAACCTACGCATTAAGTTATTGGTGAATACATTATATTCTGTAAAGACTAAGAGTGTGTGTGTGTGTGTGTGTGTATTCCTGTATGTGCATGTGTTTATATTTGAGTATGCGCGTTAGCATAAATGATTCAAACAGTACAGTATATATTTTTCTCTGAGGAGGAGAGTGAGAGAGAGAGAGAGAGAGACAGAGAGAGACCAGTGTAATGATGCAAATACAGCACTTGCGTAGGACTTCTCTCCTCCGTTTGTGTTCATACAAAAACATATCTAAAGCTGCTGAGAACCCTCCAGCTGTAAGGAACGGGCTGGGAGAGCGTGTGTCCTCAGGGGGGGAAATAAAAATCCTCTTATTTAGCTTTCAGAAGGGCAGCGAAAAGAGAACGGGGGGGAAGGTGTGTTATGACAGTCATGGCAACCCCATCTTACCTGAAGCGCCTGTTCCCTGAACACCTGTCCTCATGGGGAGTTATAAGTGGTGTGTGTGTGGAACAGGAAAAGGAGTACCAGGAGAGGGGGGATATCAGTGTACTGACTGTGTTCCAGCGCTGTCCTTACAGCGTGCCATGGGCGGCCTGTCCTTATCTGTCAGGGAGTGGCGTTGAGCGAGGACAGGGGCGTTGCGTTTTTGTTTCTCTGCGGCGCGTCGGCGATGTTCGTCAGAGCGCCTACGTCCGATTCCTCGTCCGCGGCGCCTGCCGCCTGTCCCGTCTCGAACCCGCAGAAGCCCCCATGGATTCAGCCATACACTCGTAAGGGACCTGCCAGGACGCGAGCCTTTATGACTGTGTCCCATTGAAATGCTGATGAGGATGGTGTAGAAAGCGGATACCTGGTTGCTAGGAGGACGTCCATTTACTTACGCACTGCAGTGTGTGATGAGGCATCGCACGCACGCCAAGCTTTAATGGTCTGTCACCCTTGACGACATGCAGTTTCTATTAGCAAGGTAAAATAATTGGATAAGTGGAAGCACACTGTTGTCTACATTCACGTAAAAGTGTAACACCATATGCAAGGGTGACCAAAATAGAAACGTCAGTTAGAGAAAGGGAGGTGTGGTAAAAGAGGCATGTGGAGAATAATAGGGTTAGAGAATGGGAGGAGTGAAGAAATGGAGGTGTAGTGAAATAGAGGAGAGGAGAAAGAGATGAACGGAACGGTGAAAGGCACTGGACTGGACGGCTAATGGTTTGGAAAACGTTTGGTTTAAGAAAATGGTGGCTTTGTGACGAACGTGTGTGTGGGCGTGGGCGGCCGCGCTTGCGGTTGAGGGTGTGTGTGTGTGTCTGTTCGGTAGTGCGTGTGCCTGCTTGCGCGCGTGTGTGTGCGCGTGTGTCGGTGTATATGCCGCCCTATCCAGGAGCTCACTTGCGGGAAATGACAGCTGAGGAACCAGCTGACACAGCACTATTGGGCTGCGCGGGAGAGGAGGGAATTGCTTTAGCTCAGACTGCCAGCGATCTCATATTTAACCCTTTGAAGAGTAGGCATTTTTGGAACATGTTTTCAAAATTTTAAGTCTACGTTCTAGTAGTGATTTTTACATCATCTTCAGAATGTTCGGTTAAGAACATTCCAATCACGTATTTGTGTTCTCACACCTTAAAGGGTTAATTGGACAAAATAAAGTTATTGATTCCCTCACTTGTGCCCCAGTAAAACCGAATATGTATCTACAGTATAATTACAATGCTAAATATAATGAAATGCTTACTTCAATTTCCGTGCCTACCTGAGCATCTGTTTGTGTGGGTAGTCAGTATAGGCAGGCAGGCATAATAACACAGTTAGCCTCTGCGTCCATCTGTTTATGAGACCAGGGCCAAGATCTATTCATTCAGCCTGCTGCCTGTACCTAGGGAATATCTCAATCCATGCGTCTATCGACCAATGTGTTCTTGCCGTGGAAGATTTTTGCATAGTCACAAAGCACCGGATAGGGCATGGTATTTCAGAAGGAAGTGAAAAATCAGAAAGAAAGAAAAAACCTTGAGCCTGCTGATCAGAAAGCTCAAAAAATAACAAAAAAACTAAAACTTTCGCCTGACCCACGCAAATGTCAGTTGAAAAAACATTCTTGGGAAATAGATGAAATAGATATAAAAGAATAGAAGGAAGTAAAATGAGACAGAAGCAAGAGAAGAATTAGTGCATTGGTGTGCATGAACATGGATCTGAGCTTTACCTGTGCTCCTGCTCATCTCCCTGTGTCTACAAGCCTTTGTGCTCTCTCTCTCTCTCTCTCTCTCTCTCTCTCGCTCTCACTCTCACTCTCACTCTCACTCTCACTCTCTCCCTCCCACCCTCTCTCTCTCTCTCTCTCTCTCTCTCTCCTCTCCTCCTCTCACTCTCACTCTCACTCTCACCCTCCCTCTCTCACTCTCACTCTCACACTCTCTGGAGTGGCGATGGCTGAGAGAATTTTGACTCCTCCCCTGCTTTACCTGACCAGGTGTGGTTTTGCCTTTTTGTCACATGCCCCTTCCCCCCAACTCTGAGGAGCAAGGGGGACCCCTCTTCTGGTTGTGGGGCATTCTTTGCTGTGAAGGGTCTGCCAAGCCTAGGGTTCAGCCAAAGACTTCCTGGTGTCACGGTAACGGCCGTGTCTGTACGTCCAGGTAGGCTAAGTTACCCGGGCCTGCTTGTACAAGGCTTCTCTTGATTGAGTAAAGGCCGGGGATGGAAAGATCTAATCGCTCGGGCGTGAGCGTTCCTGCCAAATCTGGCTCAGCATTGCGGTCTGAGCTAAGAGCCTTTAGTGATTTAGACCGAAGGGCACGGAGCAGCAGGGCAGGGCTCAGTTCCGTACAGCGTGCCCGCTCGTCCCAGATCAGTTAGCGGGAAATTAAAGGCACACGCACAGCGAGATGGACGGACTGCAGCAGCTGGACAGGGGTTCAAATGGAGTTCCCGCACATTCAGAATGAAGTCTGCTGTGAAGCCTTTTGACTGGATCTCATTACCATTTTTGCTAGCACTTTTTAAAAACTGACTTTGCTGGCTTTCATAATGAGTGCTTAACCACGCTGAACACGGAACTGGGTTTTGGGGTTTGCAGGTTTTTGCGCAAATCGGGCAGCTCTGTTTACTGTGCTGTGAAAATGTGCCATTTTCCATGTGTTTATGAAGCAATGAAGGTAACTTCATACCATGTGAACTCTTCTGTGATAAGCTTTACTGTTTTTTTATGTTTTACTATAAAAGAGGAGGTGGAGTGATTCTGCGTCGTTCTACGAAAACTGACGGTGTAAAGCAGACAGAACAGGAGAGGGGGGAAAGGCCGTAGCAGACCACGTCCCCGCCCCCCTTAATCTTTTCTAGAGTGAGGGAAAAATAATCTTCGGCATTCTAGAGAAAAATGAAATTGTGCAGTCAGGCGTCTCGGATGAAATTATGCAAACGTACGCACTGTGAGCAGAAAAAAACAAAACAAATAGGGACCTGCTAGCCCACCTGTCACTGGTGTGCCGGTTGGAATTTCGAATGCCTGTTTGAATTTGCGTTCGCCCCAGCCGTAATGTTTGCAGTCGAGACGATGTGCAGAATGCCCTCGTCTGTAAAAGAGCCGCAGAGTTGAAAGCAGAGCTTTTTTTTGCCGCAGTGTTTTCATTGCGGGTTGTTTGTTTGCCATACCGAAATGCTCGAAAAAATGTTCTAGCTACGGTACTTCCTAAAAAATACGGTCTGCAATTAAGTTGGGTATCCTCTGCTTCCTCCCACGTTAGCTCCTCTCGTGAAACGCCTGGTCCGCCACGGGCTATAAGCTGTCATTAGCGAGGCGTACACCTCCCCTCCCAAAGGGCGCTAGCCGTTTGTAGCTCTCCGGACTGCTGCTAAAACGCTCAGCAGGACGGGCGGGCGGACCAGACGCCTGAGCGGTGAGCGCTCCTCAGCCGCGGCGTTCCTTTCCCGGACGGAAACGGTCGCCGAAGTGCTGGTTTGGAAACGGGCGATTGGGACACGCCGAAGGCGGCGGTTCGGTATCCGCCACTGCGCTTTCGCCAGGAGAGGATTTCTCAAAGAAGTCCGCAAAAGGGCATAAAAGGCCTTTTTTTCCCCTTTTTCCTGACAATCAACTCCTTCTGTAGTGGCACCTGACCACCCGACCCTAACGCAGAGGGGTGCTGATGTCGCCCCGGTAACGGCTGTACCCGGCCGGGTTCCACGCCGGCTTCCTTTTGACCCGTTTTGGCGCTGGTGCATTTCGGATCTACGGCCGGGCCTGCGCTGGAGCTTCTGTGCCGGTCGAGGTGTCGGACCAGCTGGCCAGACCCGGCCCAGAAGCGGCCCGATTTAATTTCCGCTGCTGGCGGCATCGCGGCCGAGCTGGGAGCGAGCCGTCTCATCAACAACGAGGACATGCCAGTAAGCCAGGGAGCGGAGTATCACAGGCAGCCCTGTCAACAAATAAACACACACAACAGTTTAGCTAATGGTGCCATGATAAAGAGAACTGATCATTTATTCCCCAAGATGAGGCAGTATTTATGGGCCTGCAGATCGTAAAGACAGTGTGAATTTTGCCAAAGACAAAGCAAGGCATAATTCAGTAGTAAAACCCGTTCTGTCTTTTGTTTGTTAATTATTTGGCACCTATCAATCAATACTGCCTGCCTGTGTTGCCAAATGTATGCTTTCTGAAGGGAAAAGCAGAACACCAGACCAGCTCTAGCTGTGTCCGCCAGGTTGGATCTGCTCGGGCCCAACGCCACTCTGCACTCGTGTTCCAGTGTAAAAGGGGCATTTCTGACCTCGTACCACTTGGACCTGAGTCCGGACTCCACGTGGTCAGTAACATGTTTTTAGTGTCGGCGCCTAATTAGTACACCCAGGGTTCGTCTTCGGGTTTGAATTTCCAGATCCCGACACCCAAACGCGCCCGACGTGTTGGCCACCGGCTCGGCAGAGCGTGCCGGTTTCTCTGCTCTGTGAAAACGGCAGTGGATTGGCCGAACACCGATCCTTTGAGCTTGCGTCCCTGTGTTCAGCGAAGTTACCCCAACACTGGGTAAAAAAGTGCCACATGCATGTTTTTCTGTTCTTTTTGTTCGTCGGTTGGGGACTCGCGCTGTTTGAATCCGAGACGGTGTCTGGGCCCGGGTCTGCTGCACACAGGCAGCCATCCCGGGAAGAAGAGCCGGCTGCTCCTTTTTCTTTCTTTCTTTCTTTCTTTCTTTTTGCGGCGCGGTTTGAGGTGGGGATTGTGTCATTCCAAATCCTCGTGGTATTTATTCTCCGATTTCACTTTTCAAGGCTTTTCAAAAGTGAAAGTGGGACAAATCATTGTTCCTCTCCTCATAAATACATAAGTGCTCTCCTGCACAGAGGCGAGCGAGCGTGCGACACAGGCAGCGGGGCGTTATCTGTCGACGTGTGTGTGAAAACAGGACCGGAGCTCCTGTGTGCCTTTCCCCTCACACTAAACAGCAGCTTCCTGTGAGCAGGAAGTAGGCAGAACCAGGGACTTATCTCTCAAATGGTGACTATCCCAAACCCATTCCCCCATTGTTCTCCATAATTAACAAGCTTGCTGAATGAGCAGCTCATCCCTTTTGCTTTACTTTAACTGTGTTTAACAAGGTTGAGTTAAACGGCCTTTGTGCATATCGCATTAGATCACATTCGATAAAACCCCAGAGACTAAACTGGATTAAAATTTAAAACTTTTTTTTTTAAATAGCTTTTCTCTTTTAGAAAGGTGGCATGATATCAGTTTTGATTAAAAAGTTTTTCAAGATATTTCATCCGTGTAACTAAAATAGGCTACTGTTAGATGCACCGTGGAAACACGCACAGATACAATGCAATCAAAAGGATTCTGGTGCATGTCTGAGCACTGTGTAAACAGCCAAGCTAATTAATCAAATTTGGGCCTAGCAGGATTAGTAAATAAAGCTGAGGCTTCTATCTGCCCTTCATTTGAGGCCTCCAGCCGCCGCGGAAACTGTTCCCATGTCAACGCCTGGGCCCGGCTACTGAAGCCTTGTAATGGGTTTTTAATGGACTGCGCTTCCATTGGCCCTTTGACAGTATCAAAGTCTCCAAGTGTTTCACAGGCGAAGGGAGGAAACTGGTGTGCAGATCTGCGAAATCCAGGTTCAGAAAGTATAAAAGCCCTCCCCGGGATTTTGTTCCAGCCACCTGGATTTGCTCACTTTCTTCAGCCTAATCAGAACTAATCAGTGAAATCAGCTGGCTGGAGTTCATGGGTGGAAGACACACGCGGCAGGACTTTTACTTTCCGACCCCTGGACTTTCCACCTCTACTGAGGTTGGATCTGTGTGGCAACTTTGAGCCATTCTGCTTGAGGAGACGCACTGACTGAAAACGCATCCCAGACAGAGGCTGTGTGTCTAACGGCCGTCGCACCTCTCGGTCCGTCACAGTAGCCTTCGCCCGCGTGAATCCCATAAGCCACCTGTCACAGTGTTAACGGATCATTCTCTCAATCGCGTGGACGCTGTTGACTTCAGCGCTCAGCGTTCCTGACTGGACCGCTCAGCATGCATCTGTCTGAATGCGCGAAACGGGAAGTGCACACAGACCTACATGCAGGGACGCCTATTGGCATCAGACACATGCAGTGGGATTGATCCCCTGTGTTCTGATGCTTTACGAGATAATCAGGCTTTACATGATACTTTGAACTCAGTTAAAAGCCCAGAAAATGTCAAGCTTTTGAAGTTACAATCAAGGTCGAGAGAACTGCAGAGTATTTTTTATTATTTATTTATTTTTTTGTTTTTAATTATTACTATTTCTGTCAAAAGTGCTCTTTCGGTAAGGAAGGAAAGGCCAGAAAAATCAATGTGAGATCTTTCAGTCTGAAGTCACGCCACTCTCTGATGGTCTAAAAGCACTGCTTCACATTTATGCTTCAGCGATAAGAAGGAAATGCATGAATGTATTTTTTTGTGAGCCTTGTTCTAATTACTTTTTTTTTTTTTTTTTTTTTAAAGCAACCAGGTTTGCTTGATTACCACACAAAACCTTGAAAATGTGTTTGATTTGATTGGATGTCTAGGGCTCATTGTCCTTATTGATATTTTCGCAATGCATAAAAGCATGGAAAGCAGTTGTGAATAAAGCTTTCGTAAATATTTTTTATTTTTGCGTAAATAAAATATACATTGTTGTTGACTTACAACCACGAGTCATGAGATTCTGAAGAGTGACATACTTTTGAGGCAATTTAAGGGGTACGTATGCCAAATGACAACTGCAAGGTAAACTATACTCAGTGCATTTTCAGCTGGGTAAGTGCACTGTGACTCTCTCCGTTCCCTCACTCACTGTCCACTCTCATTTGAAGCAGCCCCCAGATTTAAAGCTCTCGAGAACCATAGAAGAAGAGCCTCTTGTTCAATGCACAAAAAAAGAAAAAATAATGATTTATTATCAGATGCTGTGCTTCATAGTTTATGGTTGTATGTCACAAGTAGCTGGAGCCTATCCCGGCATACATTGGGTGAAAGGACCAATCCATTGCAGAGCCCAGACATCATTCACACATTCTTACCTACAGGCAATTTAAAGTCTCCAGTTAGCCTAACTTGCGCAACTTTGGACTGTGGGGGGAAGAAACCAGAGTACCTGGCAGACACCCGTGCAGACACAGGGAGGCCATGCAAACCTCACACAAAAAGGCGCTCGGTTGGGATTGGAACTCGGCTACTCCTTGCTGTGAGTTGACAGTGCTTTTCAGCGCTCCACCATGTCGCCCCGGTGATATTACCTACATTCAACATTTTTTCAGCACCAAATTCCAACTTTTTTTTAAAAGCTTAAACACTGTGAGTGGACGATTGCCATGGTTTTAGATTCAGTTAGCTGAGTTATTTAATGCGGCCTGATGATTAATTCCTGAGCGGAAAAGACAAGTTAGGTGTGACTTTTCAAGTGATATTACACTTTGGTGTAATGTGAATAAGCCCAGCCCTTGTAATTGCCATCATTAGTTCCCATTCTCTCCCATTGACTTTTTTTTTTTTAGGGCTGTGCTTTAGAGCTGTTCATTTTCCAAAAGGTCTAAAAAATTACCGGGAGCGAATGGCTGACCGGATTTTTATTCCTCTGTCCTTTTTCTCTCTTCTCTCCCTCTGTCTACCCTTCAACCCGTTCATATTTCAGCTCTGCGCGGCTTGGCAGTCCCCATTGCTCATGTAGTTCGTGTGTAATTGCCCTGTTGACAGTTCACGCCGGTGACCCCGGGAGACCGGGTCCGAGTGGGCTTTTCATTGGTCTCCACTGTGACCACTAAACCAATAGCGGGCCAGGACGAAAGTGCAGTGGGACAGAACCGCCGGAATAGAATAGCTGAAGTCCCGTTTTTTCTTTTTTCTTTTTTCTTTTCTTCCCCCCACCACCAGCGCAGATCACACCTCTGGTTCAGAGGCTCTGCACCTATGGCCCGCACGCAGGTGCCCGCGTGCCCGCAGCCGTGTGCCCATCACGCTCCCCGTTCCTCGCTCGCGGTCCCGTGAGGCCTCCAGCTCCAGCCCTAATTGAATTAGACCGATACCTCCACCTCAGCCCATTAAATCCAGGGCAAGTTGGCGTTACAAGGAAAGTAGTCATTCTGCTGTTCCTAACTCCGCCACCTCCGCTTCGGGGACCAGTGTGAATGTCTGGCGTGGGAGCCGTTGTGCGCGCACAGAAAGAATCGGTTAGATTAACTTCTGCAAGTGACTGATCCCAAAGTCTACTTTAAATGTGTGTTTGCACTATGCAATTTACATTGGATTTTTGCAAAATTCACATTTTTTTATGGTCGGTGTCACCAGTGATTATTTCTATGGGTCGGCGTAGCATGACACAGTAGTTAGGGGGCCAAGCGCCAAGGGTGTTCAGGACCCGTATTGTTCTTGCTCTTTTTTTGTTTACATTTTCACCCCTTTCCCATGCTTAAAAACTCACAAAATTCAGCAGGCATGTCTGGTAATGTTGTAGTGCAATGTGGCCTTTGAGGGTGGGGGGGGGTGCTTTTTTGCAAAATATTAATTTTCATAAGCTCCATAATCGCCAAATTGTACTAATTCTGTCCTGAGAGGTACGTCCCCCTCAGTCTAAGACATTTCAAGATAATTGAATATGAATATGCAAAAAAAAATATACATAAAAATATGTGGACATTTTGACCACACCTCCTTTCAATCCAGCCACTATTCAAATTTTTTGAAATAATACAAATTGAAAAAATGTCAATCACGTTTATCAGATTTCGTGCCACTACCACCCTAGGTGGCGCTAAACCACCATTTCAAATGTTCCATTTTCAAATAATTATTACTGATGTAGCCTCTCTCTCATATCTTTACTTTCTCTTATATGCTCTTGCAGAATTTGTAGTCTAGTTCAGACCTTTTGTTTAAAGAAAGTGTCTGCTCTGTTTTCAATTAATTTTAATATTGGCACTGCTAAATTACAATTGCTGCTGTAAGTCGATTATTATGGAGAATGTAAAATCTCCATATTGAACGAAAACAATATTATATTTTGTCATAATGCCTAAATTCTTATGCGTACTCCGTTGACTGACATTCAGCTTTGCAAACCACCAAGGCACCTGTCAGCAATATGAAGCAATTTGCTTTAGTGTATGCATCGAGTCTTATAAACGGCTCACCCCACTCACTGTGGTCATGGTAACAGACAACACACATTGCCCAGTATAAGCAGAATCTTTTCAGCACTGATCAAAAAAAAAAAAAAGATAATAATTAAAAAATGTAAATTGTCTCTCGGGTGCCTAGCAGGAGGATTTCCCCAGGTGCCTGCTGGGATCTCTTCCCAGGTGATGCCGGGGATATGAAGCCTGTAATTTGAGCACACACTCTCTCATCCTTCAGATCGCTGGTTCAGGCAATCAGGGCAGACAGACACCCACAGATTTGAATTCCCTTTATAGATTCTCTTTATGGATTTCCCTTTCATGTCCCCGAAATGCCATTAGGACGGCCAGCTGGGTAAAATGTACGTTTCTTTCTGGCGCGATTCCCCCATTTTCCTGATGCTACGCTCCCGGGTTGGTTATTGTCCACCTATATCCTCTCAAGTGCTTCCTCATGGAATTCCTCTCTGTGGCTCTTCAGTGTTGAGCGTGTAAGTAAGGCTGACACATTTATGGAAACAGCTTCCCCCTCTATTACCCTTTAGAATTGGAATCAGTGGCACTGCTTGCAGGATAGAATTGTTTTATGAAGGCGTGGGCTTTGCATAGCCATAGCAAATCTCAACTAGGAGGTTTCTCCTTTTTGTCCTGTTGCTGCTTTCTTGCTTGCTGGTGTGCCCGTTTCACAGGGATCACACTGGAAGCGTCAGAGGCGACTCTGCTAAATAAATAAACAAGTATTTGCAGACGGTCTGGTTTTCACTGTCCCCGCTGAAAAAATGTGAGCAAAGAGGATTACGAGGGACATAGCATCCAGAAGGAGAGTAAGATAGCGTGTATCTTTAAACAGTATTTGAAAGGTTTTCAGAGCTAGGTCTGAATGGGTTTTAAAAAAAAATTTAAAATAATAAAAACGCCAGGGCCCATTACATACAGTATTGTAATACGTTAAACTTAACTTATTAAATTATTTCAAGCCTAATAGGACTGTGCCAAGGACGGGAACAACCACTCCTTGTTTTTCTTTATTTATTTGTTGCTGATATTGAGGTAGTGAGGTTTGCTGGTTGTAAGGGCCACGTAAATGGAATTTGTGCTGGTTGCCAATGGGGAATTTGAGAGCCTGTGATTGGACAGTTGCTGATTGCCCCGGCGGCCTACCGTACTGCAGCAGGGATGAGAGCCGCCTTCCCTCACTACCCAGATAGCATCTTCTTATGACGGAGATTACCTCCAGGGCTTGCGGATTGATTAATGCAGGCCTTTCCTCCAGGTCGGGCCTGCATGCGATGGCATCGCCGCTGAACAGGGCAGCTCAGGCATCCAGGGACCTGATGGTGCACGTCTCTCAGTGCTTTCTGCGTCGTCATTTTATGCATTCACCCCCTCAAGCTCCCCCTCCCTGCTCCCTTAGCCCTTTCAGGTGTGAGATTGCAAATGGTTGATTAGAATGTTCTTAACTGAACATTCTGATGCTGATGTAGCAATCACCGCTGCTGATTGCGAGAAATGGAGTTCTAGAACGCCGGCTTAGAATGTTTAAAATCGTTCCAAAGAAACCTGCTCTTCAAACAGTTAAGCCCGTTCTCCTCCTGTCCCCCACCCCCCATGGACAGGAACTCTGAATTTTAAAAAGGAAGGAGGGACTCATTCATTTTCGCGTGGCTCCTGTGAGGCTCCGCGCCGCCTCGTGCTCTTTGGAGAAGGAACGCTGGGGCCGTCCGCAGGGCGGCCTCCCGCCGTGCGGATTTCGGATTAAGCGCTTCAATCGTCCTATGATCAGCACACGCTATTCAGCACCCGCTGTTCGCATTGTAAGGTGAGAAAAGCACCAGCAGCTGAAAGCACGGTGGTGGGCTCACATGCCTGCAAGTGTGCGCGTACACGAGCCTGTTATCCATGATAGCGTTTTCCAGTGCCACCGTTAGGGCGGGTTGCGGGCTCCCGATACGTTTTTCTGATCGGGACCAAATCGTAAGAAGAACGTTAGGTCCCAACGTTCCTACTCGCCAGGTGTGAGATACCATTCCGAACCGATCCGAACTGGTCTACAGGCTCCCGATTGCTTTCTGACTTGTCAAAACAATGTGGGTGCAGTCGGCTTGAATTCGCCAGGTGCGAGAGGTCATGCGAGCCGATTCCGTGTTTCAAGTCCTGTTGACCAATCAGGAGGCGGCACCGTGTATGACGTTTCGCCCGCTGTGCTTTGCCGACTGTAAAGTCGTCTGGTCTGGTCGGGAGCTTGTATAGTCCATGCCATCGTCCAATCGGTTGTCACAATCTGAACCTCGTTAAGTGTCAGCGGGCGTCCAAACTCCCGACATCGTAACCCACGAGAAAAGCACAATCCGCCATTAAAGGTGTGGCGGATTGTGCTTCCCCCCTTCAGTGATGTCATCGCTCCGGTAGAGGCGTCCGGTTCCTTCCCATCAGCCCCCCGTGTGCTCGCAACGGTCGCTTTGGCATTCGTGTCCTGACTGCGGAAAACAAACAACACGCGGTTTTTAAAAGAACGTTTACAGGGGGTCAGGAGTGTGGCTCGTGTAAGTAAACGTGGGGAGTCTGAAATGGCGCACGGCTGGCCGTGTTCTCTGAACGGCGACGTCTGAGGCCCGTTTCCTCTGGTGGCGCGCATCATGCACAGCGCAGGCGTTTACCGGCAGGTAGCCGCCTGCTGTTCGCCCCGTTTAATTCTGCGTTGTGTGTTTGCCGAGCGCACATACCCGGCCAGGACGGCTTGAACAACTCACGCTTTCACGTTTCCGCCGGCTATCCGGTCATTCGCCGTAGATATTTGCTGGAGCAAATTCAGGCTTACTGCCTTGTTCCGGGGACTTGATCTGCTACCAGTATGTATTGTGATCTGTGTGTGTGTTTGTGCATGTGTGTGTGAGGGGGTGTGCGTGTGTGTGAGTGTGCACATATGTGTTTGTGTTGTTTGTTTGTGTGTGTGTGCATGTATCTGGTGTGTGCATGTACGGGTTAGTGGTTGTGAGTATGCATATGTGTGTGATGTGTGATGTGTGTGTGTGTGTGTGTGTGTGTGTGTGTGACTGCCCATGCTTGCATGTGTGTCTATACTCTTTCCACTGCTCTCATGGTGTTGGAGGTTTTCTGGCAATCAATGAGACAAGCTGCAGTAATGAAACGGTACAAATCTGACAAAGATGCAATATTTGTTTTTAAGCCTCTGCTCACAAGCGATGGAAGTCAATTATTTCCATTCTCAACTGTGCTCAAGAAGCTTGGTGTTTTTTCTTTATTTTTTAAGTCACCATATTGTCAGATGTTTTTTTTTCTTTTTTTGTCCGTTGGTTTCTTGATAGTTGGTTGTCTTAGGATAATCAAAGCTCCTTTCACTAAAACTAAAAATCCATTCTGGTTTTGACTGATATTAAAATGTGCTTTTTTATCATTAATGTTACTCATGGGACTTTTGTAAGCCTGAAACAGGCTTAATATTCATTTATTTATTTAATCATTTATTCATTTATAAGCAAACTTCTGTTTGAAGTTTTCAAATGTCATTTGAGAAAAAAAATCGAATATTCAGTCCAATTGTATATAACGTATCTTAAAATAGTTACATATCATACTGTTTCTTTAAGTATTTGTACCAATTGTATTTAAAACTATCCTCAAATACTTACCCTACAAGGACCCAAATAAAATGATTGTGTGTTGGAATGCGTATTTTCTACTTGGCATCTTATCTATCTTGTGTATACCAGCATGAATGTGAGCCTATGAATGTGGTAATGTTGCTTATTCTAAATGAGGTCACTGATAACTAGAAAATAGAAATAACTATTTTCAAATACATCCAAAAACCATAAATCTGTAATTGAAAATACTGTTTTTCATATATTACATAAAAATGCGTTTCCAAGTGCATTTCTATATTTGAATACTATGCATGCTATGCATTAAGTAACACTGCGCAAGTACTTGTTTCCAACCGTTTTTAAAAGTAATGAAAATGCATTCTGTATTAGGCTGGGAGAAACAGGCACTTACGCGTATCCAGACAGAGATGAACGGGGTCCTGTGTGTGTGTGTTTGTGCGCGTGCGTGCGTGCGTGCGTGTGTGCCTGCGTGTGCGCGTACGTGCGTGTGTGCATGTGTACACGCGTGCGTGCGTGTGTCTCCAGGAGATCGCTTTTGTTGTGTTTCGGTAAATTGCGTGCTGTAGGTCGGCAGCTGTTCTCTGCAGCGGGGGGCCTTTGCACTGAGTTGCGTTTGTCTGCGTTTGTTTGCAGTTTTCCCCTCATTAGTCAGCCCGTGAGTATCCGCAGCTCCGTGCCCTTTGCTGGTTGCACACGACTGCGTCATACTGTTGATGCGGGGATGGAGAGATTCTGCTGGTTTTTTTTTACAGCTACAGCTGTGTGCGGTGGTGGAGTGCCTTGTTGAATTTGGTAGTGCTGGCAGTCCTGGCGTCGTCATGGATATGCTTCCCTGGACACCCGCCCACCCCTTCAGCCCCCCTGTCCCCGTCCCCCACCTTTCCTTTCTCTTTTCAATCAGAGGGCCCCTATGCTGCCCCCCCCGGCTCTGATCCTGAATAATGGTCTGGCCGCGCTCGGCACGTTACGGTGAAAGGTGACGGCGCCTTTCTCTACCGCCATTTCTCAAGCCCGATCCTCCAGACTGGAGAGGCAGCTGAGATCTCTATCCGACATGATTTATCTGATGTGGAATCTCTCTCCCTCTCTCTCTCTCTCTCTCTCTCTCTGTCTCCCTCTCTCTTTCTCTCTCTCTCATTCTCCCTCTCTCTCTCTCTTTCCCTCTCCCTCCCTCTCTCTCAGTCCCTCTCTCCCTCTCGCTCTCTTTCTCTCAGTCCCTCTCTCCTCTCTCTCTCTCTCTCTTTTTGCTCCCTCCTCACTCCTTCTGCAGCCTGTCTCGCGCTCTCTCTCTCTGACTCCATACCTCCTTCCTCGTGTTCTTCTCCTCCGTCGTATTTGTGATGCTTATGCCCCGTCAGCTTCTCTCTCGCAGGGCACCCACTCCTGCCACCCAGCCTCTCCTCAGCCCTGCAGTCAGAGCAAGGCACGATTAAGCTCCAACACCAGTGAGAAACATTTACACTATTTTAAATGAACCGCAGCATTTTACACTGTCTTTTAAATAAAGACAGAGCCAATTAAATACGAAATATAGCGCAGGAGAAGAGAGAAAAAAGCACCCGGGGAGGCGGGGAAGAAATGAGCTTCGGAAAGACTGCGCAGAGGAGAGGAGAGGAGAGGAGCACGGCAGGTGAGAGAATGAGGGAAAGAGGAAAGGAAACAAAAGAGAAGCAGATGTATGTGAGGGAGAGAAAGAGAGAGAAAAAATCTGAGAGAGAGAGAAAGTGAGAGAGAGACAGAATCAGGGAAAGAGAGAAGCAGAATCAGAGAGAGAATGTGAAAGAGAAAGAGAGACGGAGAGAGAGAGAGAGAAAGAGAGACGAGGAGAGAGAGAGAGAGAGGGTCCCTCATTAGTTTGGGCTGGCAGTAAATTATTCAGCACAATCGGGAACCAACCATTCCTGTGTTAGACGGTGGGGGTGTTGGGGGTGTGTTTGTTGTTCCTCCCCGTTGTTGCCAGGTGGATACTGTTCCCACAGGGTCTCCGCAGACAGAGTACCTGTGAAATCAGAGCCGTGCCTGGTCTGTGCCCCCCCCCCCCCCCCCGTCGACTCTGTTCCCCAGCGCACGTCCAGCGCATCCTCTGCAGCGCCATGCTGCACACACAGCCTCTGGGGCTCAGCACTGGCTGCGAATCTGTGGTGCGTGTGTGTGTGTTCACACGCGTGCGATAGGTGTGTGTGTGTGTGTGTGTGTGTTCACACGCGTGCGATAGGTGTGTGTGTGCGCGCGCGCGCTTGTGCTCGCCTGCCCTTCCTCTCTTGCTCTCTCGCTCATTCTCTCTACCTCTCTCTTGATTTCTCTCTGTCTCCCCTCCTCCCTCCCTCCCTCCCTCCCTCTCTCTCTTGCTCTCTCTCTCTCTCTCGCTCGCTCACATTCTTGCGCTGCTCTCTCAGAAAGAGCGGAGCGCATCAGCGAGACGGAGCTCCTTCGCTGCCAAGGTTGTTATTTTTTTCGCGGCTGCACCGTTCCGCCTGCTCCGGGGGCTCATACAATCCCCCCCCCCCCTTTTTACGGAGTGATTATGCCTCAGCGCCAGCACCTGCGCCCCGGATCTTTCCGTTAGCGCGAAGCTCGCAGCAGCCCCGCAGCCCACCAGCGGAGCGCCCCGTCCGAGCAGCCCAGAGCGGAGCGATGCCGGAGCAGCCTCCTCTGACCAGCCTCCGGAACGCCACCGACTGAGCCGCTCGCTCGCCCGCCCGCCGGGAACCCACGGGAGGAAGAGGAGGAGGGGGAGGAGGAGCGGAGCAGCGGAGGAGATGGCAACGGGAAGGGAGGTGAAGTGAGAAGGCGGAGGATATCGGCTGCTCGCGTCCCCCCCCCTGCAGTCCTGGGCTCAGGTCCCACCAGCGCCGGAGGGGAGGGGAGGGGAGAGAGATCCCCCCCGCGTCCTTTGGAGAGGGCGCTCGCCGAATTCCACCCCTCCTGTCGGATCCCGTGCCTTTGGCCCCCCGGGCGCTGAGACCCTCAGAGAGCGAGCCGGATTCCAGGACCCCGCTCTACTCCAGCAGCCTTCTTTTTGGGGGGAGGAGGAGTGGGGGGGTTTCTTAGTTTCCGTTTTTTTGGCTGAGGAGCGAGTCTGGCCGCGGCGAGGATGTGCGCTGCGTTCGCGGGGCTGTCTCTGTGACGTCCGTGAAGACGTGTGCCCGAGCCCCTGCCCCGCTTTAAAAGCCCGCTGCATTTTTTTCCCCTTCTCGCATTCGGCAACTCCTTTCTGTCTTTTTGTTCCTTTTTCACAGATTACACATTTTGTTTGTGTTCTGGCATTTTTGTTTTTTTTTGTTTAGGCGGCTGACTCACTCGTAACAGGCTTTTGTTTTTCCCGTTCGGTTGCTTTCCTCGGCTTTCCGAGGAACTCCTGGTTGTACTCCCAGCAGAATTCCAGTGGAACGTTCCCAGGGAAGGAAACGGAAGTCTGCATATCGCTCCCTTTCAGGATTGGATCACCCGGAACCCAACACACTGAGGATTTTCTACATTTTCCTTTTTTCATCAATTTTTAATTTTTATCTTTTTTTTTTTCTTTTCTTCCTGGAGGATTCTTCTCTTCTTTTTTGGTGTGTGAGCCTGCTTGTTCTACGTTTTGGATTCTGGCCTGGGCTGCTGTCCAGTTTGGAGGATTCCATCTTGGTTCTTCGGTCCAAAAATAGTTTTGTTCGTCGATTCTTTTCTTTCTTGCGCTCCGAGGGAATCCGGAGGCCATGGGCTCGGCCGCGCTCTGAAATGTCTTCCTGCCATGTGAGACTGAGGGCCCCGGCGGCGCCGCTGGGCCCGCCCCCTTGCGCCCCATTGGCCGGCGTGCCGGCAGGCCCCGCCCCGTGCCCCGCCCCCTGGCTGGGCCCGGCCTGCCGATGGCGGCTGGCGCTCCTGCTGGCCCTGCTGGCGTTCCCGGGCGTGGCCCGCAGCGCCCGCGTGTCCTCCAGCCTCAGCACCACGCACCACGTTCACCACTTCCACAACAAGCACGGCACCGTGCCCATCGCCATCAACCGCATGCCCTTCCTCACGCGCGGGGGTCACGGTAGGTCAAGCCCCGCCCCTCCTGTTCCTCTTATCTGGGTTCTGCAGCCGCAGACCTTCGGGCAAGCTCCCGCCGTCACATTCGTCCTCCTGAGCTTCACGGGGACACCCGCGGCACGCGTTTATCGATTGTTGGCGGCTGGCGCCTTTACGAAGGCGAGGTGGGCGGGGGTGGAGTTGTAACTTGGGTTCCTCCTCATTGGCTAGACAGCATTTGATTTGTGGTGCGGGGGGAGGTGGACTCCCCAACTTTCAGTGGTACCTGGGGTAAGGGGGCGGAGCCATCTTGAGTGGTCCTTCGAATCACTCTCACGGTAGCCTATGAAATTTCAGGTGGCGCACATGCTCAGTCTAGGTGTTGGCATGGGTATGTTTTGCTGTTCCAGATGTGGGCACAGATGGGCTTGCCGGTCCATTTGTTGGTACTGGTAGGTCTGGCTGTCTGGAAGTTGGCGCAGGTAGGTTTGCAGTCTACGTATTGCTGCAGCTGGACTCCAAAATGGCTTTGTTGCATCTCCTTTTTTCTGGCACGCGGTGACGGTCGGGGTCCTTGTTAGCGGCAGCCGCGCCGTCGCGCCGCACGCCACAGACTCTGCGGCGCACCAGCCTCCCGTGGCCCGTCTCCGTGGTGACCGAATCGAACGGGGCTTCTCCGGAATCGGAGCGTCCCTTCTCCCTCGGCGCTCGGCTCTGCAGTAAAAAATCAGCGCTCTGCTGACAAGTGATTGTCCCCCCCCCGCCCCCACCCCACCCCACTTCCCTCTCCCCCTGCCCGTTCAGTGCCGTGAGTGCGGCAGCCCCCCCCCCACCCCCTCCGGCTCTTGCGTTTATGTGTATTCGATAGAACGGAAGCATGTGTTTCAGCGGGGCGGGAGAGACCCCGCGTCTCCTCCCGGGCGAGCAAAGACGCCGCCTCCTCGCCTTCCCGCCGTTTCCCCCGCCGACCCTGCGCCGTGTCCGACGCGCCAAGCGTCTCCAAGGCTCAGAGCCGTCCCGTCGCTTGTAGCACGCAGGCTAACCACAGAACGCACTGAACAAAACACGCGAGGCGCTTCCTCTCAACTGTATTCAAAAAAAAAAAAAACCCTCTCCCCACAATCATTTTTCTTTTTCTAAAATGGCAGCTCAAACTGGGGCAGTTTCTCATTTTTATTTAATCATTCTCCCCTGCTTGCTTAACTTTGATTAAGTGAATTGCTTTGTTAGCTCTTTTTAAGTTCAAGTTAATTGCTGCTGTAGTCATATCGTAATGTTCTAGGGGATGGAAGTCTCATTGATTCAACATCACAGTCATCAGCATCATCATGTTGTTGCTAACAGGCTATGTGGTATGATTAGCTGAATAGCCCTGACCTATTTACTGGAATACAAATTTAAGCAGTTTGGTATTTAGAATGCGTATGTATGTGTTAATACTGCTGAACATGTGTAAGTGTTGGTTGTATAAGCAGTAATATTTTTTAAATATAAAAGTTCCTCACATGCATATAAATACACACACATGTGCACACGCACACTCACACACACACACACACACACTCACACTCACTCAGTTGCTTGTGTGTGTTCATCATACTGGGTAGACTGAACAGTCTGTGCTTATTTTAAGCAACTGCAATTTTGCCTTTCAATCAAGGAAACACAAATCAAGCCAAGGCAGCCAGAGGATATCAAAACAATCGGAACCTTGCGGTGTAAATACGAGAGAGGACCATCTGCTCAGTGAGCCAATGCTATCTCCAGAATTAACAAATAATGATTCGGACCAGGCAGAGAAATCAGCTTGTATTTGATATATTTTTGTTCCTGTCTACCAATTCGTCATAAGACTTGGACCACTTAACTGCCTGTTCAGTTCAAGTCTTTCAGCTTGTTTGGCTATATTACTAATGGTATCTTTTTGTCTGTACAAGTACATTTGCACTGCCATTGCTTACACAAAGAAAAAGGGCAAATAACAGATCTGTGTGTAGTAACATAAATCCAGCATCAGTAATCAATTAACAAGCAATTAACTAAGATAATTAAGAAATCATTTGAAGCCAGCATTCTCACTGTGAGAACCTGAAGAAAGCAGTAGTAGAGATCACTGGGATATTAGTAATGTGGTGGCTAGTTATGAAAGTTTCATGTTGGAGCCAACATGGCTGTCACAACGCATTGCAGTGCCCAGCATGAACATCTTGTCAGTGCCAAACCTGATGAAATGCCCTCCAGGCTGTGTACCACTGCCCATCTTGAACCAGCATGGCGGTCATGCCATGTAGCATTGGAGACAATGAAATGGCATTGAATCTCATAATACTACCGAGTCTTTAGCTGCATCCCTTTGTGAACATTACTAATGAGGCAACAGATCATAATGTGTTTAATTCCAACAAATCTCAGCACACTGAGTTGAGTATCTACTGAGCATCTGCATAACATCTGTGGTCGTAGCAACTGCAAAGATTTATTTTATTTTTTTTGCAATTTCTATCACGCTGCTAGTCTGCTGTGCAACCCCCATCAAGTCTTACATTTGGGATGTAATTGCCTTGCAAATTTAGTGCTCTCTGTTTCTCAACTCTGCTGATGTAGTCATTTACTTTACCCCCTTGACAAGGCAATAATTACAAGTGACTTTGTGGAAGCTGAGTAGCAGTCATTTGTTCTGTTCTGTTTCCGTGTGTAAATGGGTGTTGCCTTTGCGCTTCCCCTGTTTTGTGATCACTGTGTCAGCTCGCGTCGGCGATCTGCCGATTGCAACTTTGCATCCAACTGGCCTGCACTGGACGGAGTAAACAGGAAATTGTGTGCACTCCCTCTTGCAAAAAATCGAACGTTCGCCGTTAATGGACTCTGCTGAGAGGGTCTGCTTTCTTTCTCATGAAGATAAATAAGCATGGCAATGCACCCGGCGCAACACTAGCAATTGCAAGGTCTTTTTTTATTGGTTTAGATAAAAATCTGTCTATTTCCCTTCAACGGACATGTGATTTCTTTAAGTGAGTTGCGAAACTGTCTGTTTCAAGCCTTCACAAAAAGGCTGTGGCTTTTTATTTTAAGTGATCAAACCATGGAGACAGAGAAGTGAAACATCATTATAATGAGTGTGTGTTTTACATTCTTTGCACTATTCTTTATTCATTACAGAATCCTTGTATTCTGTACCCTTTACAGTATTCTATACCCTTTACTGTTTTCTATATCATTTTCAGTGTTGTATACCCTTTACAGTATTCTTTACCCTTTTCTGTGTTCTATACATTTTATTGTATTCTATATCATCTACAATGTTATATAACCTTTACAGTATTCTATACCCTTTACCGTGTGCTCTACCCTTTCCAGTATTCTATACCCTTTACAGTATTCTATTCCCTTTCCCTTATTCGATACCCTTTACTGAATTCTGTGTTCTCTGTAAAGACTGCGCTGCAGTGTTGCTAAGTCTCGTGGCCAGAATGGAATTGCAGATGAGGACTGGCTCTCATCTGATCTTCCTGGTAAAGAATGGTTAAGTACAAAGATAATCTGAGATGGCATCCATCATGGTAGAACTGTTGAGTACTGCTAATGCAGGGCTGGATAATACAGCTGAGGCCTTAGAGGATAGTTTGGAGAAGAGGGATGAGGGCTGGGTAACATATAACTTTAAATAGATGTCTTCAAAGTGCCAATGCAAAACATACAATACAGTTGTATGTAAATTTTGTTGGTAATTAATTTGTGTATTATTTGAGTTTTTGATTTATCTAATTTGGTGAGTTATGTCTGTTGCCTTACATCACCCCAAAATATTACCACAGGCGAAACCTGAAACTAGCCATAAATGCATTCTAATCCTGTGCGATTACGCAAGTTAAGCAACAATGTCACTGACAAGCAAAAATGTTTTTCTGTGGTTGAACGGTTCTTGCATTTTAGTTGCACTTGAGTGACACTACATGGGTGAACATACTTAAAATGAAGTTTGATCAAATGTGCTTTCACAGTCTTTTTTTCATCTTTTCTGTGATGAACGTCATTTTGTTCTGTGGAAAAAGGCAATATCTCCACAACACAGGTTGCTTCAACAAAGACACTGTTATCTGCTAAAGAGAGGGCCCCTGCCAGGATGGCTCATTTGAGAAAAGGCTCACTCTTAGACAGCATGTTTCCCCTCTTCCCTGGAGGATCGCAGCCCTCTGCTGCAGCTGAAGCTTCAGAATGCGTCTTCTGGCCGAGTTCACTCTGGCACTGCTCGCTTGTGTGCCTCAATGACACAGCCACTGGCACAGAACAGGACCACATCCCGACCCCTGTCCCCTCAGTGTGATAGGACCATATCCCAACCCCTCTCCTCACAGTGTGATAGGACCATATCCCAACCCTCTCTCCACAGTGTCATAGGATCATATCCAAACCCCTCCCAACATCCCAACGCCTCTCCCCACAGTGGGATAGAACCATATCCCAGCCCTTCTCCTCACAATGTGATAGCACCACATCCCAACCCCTTTCCTCACAATGTGATAGGACCATATCCCAACCCCTCTCCTCACAGTGTGATACAACCATATCCCATCCCCTCTCTCCACAGTGTCATAGGACCATATCCCAACCCCTCCCAATATCCCAACCCCTCTCCCCACAGTGGGATAGAACCAATATCCCCAACCCCTCTCCTCACAGTGGGATAGAACCAATATCCCCAACCCCTCTCCCTATAGTGATGGAACCATATCCCCAACCCCTCCCAACATCCCAACCCCTCTCCCCACAGTGTGATAGAACCATATCCCAACCCCTCTCCTAACAGTGTGATCGGACTACACCCAAACCCTTCTCTCTTCTGTGGTATGGGACCTTCCTCAACCCCTTTCTCTTGGTGCGTGGCAGCATTGTGAGTAACAGGGCCTCATCTTAGCTCCCACCATCACCGCATCCTTTCTGTCATTTACCTGGCTCACATCTTCCTGCCATTGGCTCGTCGTCTTCGCCGGGGCCCTGCCGTCCCCTGCATAGTGATCTGAGGTGTTTCCAGCCCTCTTATCTCAGGAGGGCAGGCCTGACAGGGAGAGCAGAGCTTCGCCGTCGGCTTTAGTCATGCAACGTATCTGAGACTTTAATAACAGGGTCTCTGAGACCCTGCAGAACATTCTGGAGAGAATGCGCTGTTTTACAAATTAAAATAGCACTAATATGAGAAGCCTGCAAAATTTAAGTTTGTCTTCTTCACACATTACTGGCAGTCTTGTTTATTGATGTGGTAAACAGTAATTCTGTTTGTCTCAACATCACCAAAATTAATTTTAGTGAGGTCGAGGATTGTGGCAACCCAGAAATGGGAAAACAAATTCCTTGTATATTACATGTTGAAAATTCGGTGTTAATTTTATTCTAAGTAAAATACTGTACATTCCCTCTGCTGATTTCACACTCTAAGTGTTGCTGTGTGCACCCTACAGAGAATGTGGTACTTAACCAAAAATGTCATTAAAACATCCACATTTACATGAAATATTACATGAAATGCTCTGCTAGGCAAATGCACATTGTGCTCCACGCGTAAATATAATGTTGTCGCAATACGAATGAATCATTTTTATGCTGGGCGCAACATGTTTGAGCTCAAAAGTGAAGCAGTTAGCGTCCCTTGTTTGCATTTATTTCCTCCACCCTGCACCCGAGTCTTGACCACACTGACCGCACCGCGCGTTTCTCTCGCTAAACGCAGAGCCTGAGCGGCGGGGACGGTTTTCGGTGCGGCTTCCTCCTCATCCACGCGCCGCAGCGGAGGGACCGTTTCCTGTCTGCCGTATTTCTCCACCCCTGTGAAGGTTTTTTGACAGCAGATCCCCAGATACAGCATCTGGGGTTTGGTCCTTCCTGTCAGGGCCCCTCCGGCCCCCGTACAGAGTCAGTCGCTCTTAGGGTCTGATATCAGCTGATACAGTTCCTCCTCTGTGAGATGAACTGTGATGGGAGATACCTGTTCTGTGTGTGTGAGAGAGAGAGAGAGAGAGAGTGAGTGTGTGTGTGTGCGTGTGTGCATGTGCGTCTGTGTGAGAAAGTGTGTGTGTGTGCACACGTTCCTGTTAGGGAGGTTAACATCCTGAATCCCACCCACCATCCATTCCATATCTGCCTATCCACTTTAGTATGTTTGGTTTTAAACTGGATTCATTTAGTCCTTTCTTGGGAAGGGTTTGATTTTTTTCTATAGGTGTTCTTGGCCCGCAGCGCTGGTCAGAGGCGTCATGGCCGCTGTCTTTCTGCCACTCAGTGAAAGGCGATGATGGGAGTGCAGCGGTCCTGCAGTGATGAGGTCAAAGGGGCGGCCTTCTGGAATGAAGCTTTGTTTGTACACTGGCAGCGAGAAGCTCCCTGAAGGACTTCTGCTTTCAGTCGCCTGACGTTGTCACGGCAATATGATGCACCTTCTATGCCGCAACCCCGGCTGTGCTGTGTCTGTGGAGACCGTCGCATTCAGAGGTTGTCCTTGAACAGCCCTTGAAGCGCCTGTGATCTCTGGAGTCCTTCCTCAGTTGACCCCAGCCTCCGTGCAGCGTCTACTGGGTTCCATCGAAACTTTAGCCCCAGGCTTCGCTGGGCCTGCTCTACCCTGCTGTAATTGGGATGCAGTGAGCGCAGCTCTAGCCCCAGCTGTGTGTCAGTGTGGGGCTCCAGGGGGAGGCAGCAGGTTGATGGCTGTATTAGGCCATGGCAGGTCCTGGTGTTTCAGATGCCTCTGCCCGTTGGACTGCGCCACGGGGCGTCCATCTGGCTGTGAGATCAGCATGACTCCTCTGCCTGCCAGTGCACCTGGGCAAACATGACTGGGAGTGTTGACCCTGCATACCCATATGACTGAACTGAGTACCCCCGTGTACCTGTATGAGATGGGTACCCCTGTTTACCCGTATGACTTGAGTTGGGTACCCCTGTTTACCCGTATGACTTGAGTTGGGTAGCCTCACGCACTGGACTGCACACCCATGTGACTGCACACCCATGTGTCTGTGCGACTGTGTACCTGTTTGCCCTAGTGTCTGTCTGACTGTGTGTATGTTTGAATATGGAGCCTCCATCCATCCCCTCCTTCAGCAAGAGGGAACCCGTCCACAGCGATTATAACCGCAGGTGAGCCAGTTGCAGGTGAGCCAGGTGACTGAGCTGGCCTTGTCATCGCTCCAGCGTAGCGCCCTGTCCCCTCAGCCCTTCCTCTCAGAGCGCTGATGAACCGGGCCGGCCTGGCGGAGCTCTATGAAGGGGCCCGTTTGCACAGCTTCACTCAGCTACAGGGCGAGCGCGGCAGACCGCCCTGCTCAGCTCATCCTTTTCAGCTGAAGTGCAAGGGCGGGCGGGGCTGGTGGGGCGAGCCAAGCTCCTGATGCGGGCCAGTCAATGGGAGCGGCGGCAATCGAGTTGGGCGAAACCCCGCGCGAGAAAGCGTACCGGAGCTAAATGCTAAATGGCGCACGCAGCAGGCGGTCGGAGCGCTCCTGCACTTAGCGGTATGCAAACGATCCACCGCGTCGATTCGTTTCCGCGGAAGCTCCGGCCCCATCCCCTGGTGGAAAGCGTGGGAGGGGCACTTGATCCGGGGGGAGGCCTCGTCCCGCAGGTGGGACGCTTCTGAATCCCGAATTCTTTCGGGCGGGTCACGAGTGCTTCAGTGTACAAGTGAGTGCCCCTGTGGGAGTTTTAAGTGAGTTATTTAAAAAAGGTGATTTTGCAAGTGTTCAGGTTGACATGAAATAAAGTTCAATTAACATATTACTAAAGTAATCCATTTACAGTGTTTGCTATACTTCCTTTTTGATGCTATTTTTATGTTCATATACTGTGCATATAGTATTTGGACAGCAACACAATTTTAGCTCTGTACTCCAGCACTTCAGAGGTAAAAATTAAACCATGAATATGAGGTTAAAGTGTAGACTTGTCAGCTTTAATTTGAGGGTATTTACATCCATATCGGGTGAACCGAGTAGGAATTACAGCCCTTTTCATAAATACCCCCCCCCCCCCCCCCAACACAGTTAGTCTCTTGTGATTTCTTTGGATTTGCGGCTCCGATCCAATCGCCTGTTCACGCACGGCCCAAACCCCCCGAATCCACGGCCCAGTGGGAAATAAATGCCGTGCCGCCCTCACTCGTTTCAGTCGTATCTCAGAGAAACACGAGTGGAAAAAACGCAGTCGCTGTTTCAAGGTGACGCGGAGAGAAGGCTGCGCGGGGCGAGAGTCGGCGGGCTGCGCGGGGGGAGAGGCTGCGCGGGCGGAGCTGCGCGCGAGGCGCGCGGGGCGGGAGGCGCGCGGCGGCGGAGGCGCGGGCGGAGGCTGCCGGGGCGAGAGGCTGCGCGGGGCGGGAGGCTGCGCGGGGCGGGAGGCTGCGCGGGGCGGGAGGCTGCGCGGGGCGGGAGGCTGCGCGGGGCGAGAGGCTGCACCGGGCGAGCAGCCGCGCTCCAGCCACGGTCGAGAGCGACGCAGGAATCCGCGGAATTAACGGCCGCATCACGGCGGCGTTCAAGTGACGGCAAGTGCAGACGTCGGGGAGTTTAACTTTATTTATTTTAATTAACCGGGCGGGGAAACTGCGGACTTCCTTCCCTTTTTGCGGGGGACAGGCTGGGGAACCGGTGTGAGTAGGCAATTCAGTGGATTTTGTAGCCAATCAGATGCCGGGGATGATTTGGGTGGCCAGATGTAGAGATGCAGTTTTTTTAATGGAAATTGTGCCAGAACAGCTGGCTTATCACACGTACTGTTTTGAAAGGTGACACGGGATCTTTAATGACAGTGAGTCAGAACTTCAGCTCCTAATAGCGTCTCATCTGAAAGATGGCATCTGCTATAGCACAATGCCCCTCATCGCTGCCTTGTGGGCTCCACAGAGAAGAGTCCCCCCTACTGGCCATTTCAAGCTTAAACTTTGAGGCCTTATATACTAACCAAGCCCAACTTCAGTAGTTTTTCGTGATAAGCACCAGAAAATCTGAGATGGTACTAAATTCATTTTAAAAAACCAGCCATGCAGTGCCCAGCATCAGGCATGTATGCCCAGTATGCTTCACTCTTTTTAAAATAATTTTTGAAAAAATAATAACACATTTCCCAGCAAACAACACATTTTATGCTTCAGTAATAACTAAGTAATTGGCGAATAACAATTTGTGGCACAGTAATTTAATGTACTGTGTTTTTTTCCATTAAACTAACAGATACTTATTAAGTCCTTCTGTCTGTATTAATTGGCACTTTGTAGCTCTGATACCAGTTAATTGCAGTGTAATTGTTCCTCTGCCCTTAGTTTCTGTGTAACAAGTCCCAAATTCTGGGATGACTGCTGGCAGCTGCAACTTCACATGTTGCATTTTCATGATTTTCGTATTATTAGTCAATCACTCTGAGCTGCAGCGAAGTGAAACCTGGTTTGTTGTCCTTTACTAATGCGCTGATTCATAGAAGCACCTCATAATGCTGATAACATTTCAGTACTTGATAGTTTTGTAAAACAGACGGCATTCATGTACAACCTGCATACAGCTACCTAAGGCTTTTCAGGAACTTTTAAACCGTGATGGCAATTCACCACTCAACATGTGTGTCTGTCCATATGTAGATCCAGGAACACCGTACACACATGAGGAAAGAACTTACTCATTTTTGAGTTGTACTGGTCATTTATATTTGGATTTGTATTTGTATATTTCTGTATTTATTTGGTAGTAACTATCTTCCGGGTGTACAAAGCATTCACAAAGCAGAATTCAGCAGTCCCAGTGAAAAGTTTTGTGGTGGAAACTCAATGAAACACCAGGTGTTTAGATGAAAACATGACTACATTTGGTCGAAAAGTGGATTTTGTAGTTGACTAGTTGACTAGAATGTAGTCAAGCTATATCTCAATTAAACCTGAGCTATATAGGGGTTCACCTAGTCTGTTAATGTCAAAACCTCTCTCAAACTAGATTTTCACCCCTCTAGACGTCTACATTCTGGATTTTTCTGACTGAGTGTACTGTGTGTGTTACAACATGCTTAAAGTCTGCACGCTCAATCACAACTATAACACGTTCAACATGGGAGCTGGGAGTGTGAGGATCGCCACTCCTCCATCGGCCTCTCTTTGTTCCTCTGACCGCGCCTGTGTCGGCAACGCCTGCTCTGGCCACGCCCCTTTCACACAGCCCGCAGAGTGGCGGTGAGAGGCGATCGATTCCGCCGCGCGTGTGCGGCTCTGTCCTCACCCTTACCCGGGGGGGAGCCGCGGACGCGCGGTGTAAATGGCGCTCTGATGGTTATCGTGCGTCGCGGTCGTATCAGATCGTAATTATCCTGCGGCTTGAGCGGCCACCCTTCCTGTTGGCGGTTGGTTCCCTGGATCTCCATGGTAACGGAAGGCCTAGGTGGGCCCTGTCACTCAAGTTGGTGATTGAAGTGTGGGGCAGCACACCGCACGCGCCACAAGCACTCTAATGTACACCAACGTGCAATTAATCACACATGAAAGAATATTATACAGTAGATCTGGCTTTTACCTGAGCTATTGTTATTTGTACATTCCAGGAATTAATTTCAGTGGCACTGAAAAGTGAGGCTTTGTGTATTGATATTTTTAAACACATGCGTCTGCGTGTGTGTGTGTGTGTGTGTGTGTGTGTGTCTATGAATTAACTGAAGGTGTTTCATGGTTCTGTAGGTTTAGGAAAAATTAATACAAAAAATCTTTAGGAACCATAATGCTTTTAATGTTTTTAACTGGCTTTTCCCCATTTGCATTCAGTCAACTTTGAGCCATTTTTTACCAAATTTTAAGTCCTTTTCTTAACTTTAAGTCTCCTGTCCTTCATGCTTCACCAATGACATAACAGCAGCTGTGATACCGTCTCTCTCTTTCGCTGCAATCATTTGGCCATCCGTGAGCAATTGTTCTCTTAATAGCCAAAACAACAACAGCACATTAGCCATGTCCATTAATCAGCAGTTATGGCAGCTTAAGCATATATATATATATATATATATGACTGTGAGGCTGACTTTGCAAGCAGCTGATATGTTTCCCAGCTGATGCAGTTGGCTCTTGGACAGGTCGTTGTGTCTGTGAGCCTGTGGAACCAATGAAGTAATTAGCGAAGCTTTGCCTAATTATAATGTAACACACAGGTGTTAACTTGTCAGTTACTGTAAGCGGCAGCGCTCTTTCCGAACAGCTAGCCAGACTCTACGAACATTCGGCCTACGTGGCCATAATTGAATCTGTGTACACCGCTGCTGCTTTTCATTTTGTACGGATCAGAGAATGGAGTTACAAGAAATAATCAGTTCGCTGTCAGTTCAGTCATTTAAACCTGAGGTTTCTAGGTTGTTTAGTATGTTGTTCCGCTGACACCTTTATCCTGTAATTCATTTTAATTCTGTAACAGTTCTACGGCTAGATCTTAACTGCAGCAGCAGAAGTGGAAGTGCTGTGCTTAAGTGTATAACAGCTTGGGTTTAAAATTCGAAACACCGTGGCCTGTAATCAGACACACTAAACAGTATATGTACTCTGCTCTGCTCAAAACACCAGCTCTGACTCTGAAAGAGTTTCAGTCCAAATTCATTTTCAATATCGTTGAAGCAGAACGAGAAATGTAACATGTCGGCGGGTTCATAAGGTATCCGTGTCCGCTCCGCCACCCACCCCCTCACCCCCACCCCCACCGGTGGGGGTTTGATCCCCTGCAGTGGCACCTCCTGACCCTGCCATCTCTCCTCTGCCTGTTACCCTCTCTGCTTTCTCCCTGTCTGACTGAAGCAAGAAGAAACATATGGAAAGATAGTGGATGATCTGCTCTCCCATAAAAAACTAAAAATTGTTAAAAATGTTATCTGTATAACAAAATATTTAAAAATTTTAGTAAGCAGAGAGAAAGAGTAAAGAGAGAAACTGACTCTCCCTATGGCTTTAATTGCGAGTTTCACTGGTAAAAATGATAAATCAAAAATAAATAGCAAAGGAGATACAGATAACTATAACTGGGATAATCTTTTGTGACATTTGCACTTCATTTACACCAAGGGCACATCAAATACATCGTATCTTTGGCACTTGAATGTTCCATCATAATATCACATTGGCCATAATCTTAGCATTGAGCCATTATCGGCAAATACCAATAGGACCGTGATATTATTGTGCATCCTGCGGAAAAATATAGAAAAACTATTTAAAGAAATATGTTATTGAATCCAACCAACCCAAATAAAGCCAAATCAACAGGAAGTTAAGAGCTTACGTGGGTTAAAGGCTTTGCTTTGGTGTTCACAACACTGTATTGATCTGCAGTCAGGAATATTATTCCCATATGAGTTCAATTCTTTATAGACTTGTTGTACAACATGTTGAAATGATAGCACTGAGAATACCAGTCTAATAAAAACAGGAGTTGCCTTTTGTGTGGAAGGTTTTTTTTACTCCAAGCCAACACTCTACGGAATACATTTTAAAGGGGAATTCCACCAGGAAACAGCATTCAGCTCATTTACTAGATCAGGGCGTAACTACAAGCGATTCATTCTCCCACTGTGGTTGACCAAAGCAATCTTGGTACCGAGATATCGGCAGCGAAAGGTTCCAATTTTGGTATGTACATCATAATGACGTAGACCTCTACCGTTCCTCATTTTTGAAGAACTACAATGGGCAGATAATTTTAATTTGGAGATACTTCGGCTGTAGGGGAAGGGGGCATTGACCAAGCTCACATCAAAGAGGACTGGGGTAGCTGTTGTTACAACTGTAAACAGAATTGGCCTCCGAGCCAGCTACCATAAAGGACAGCACGGTATGATTTTCATTCGTACATACAGTAACCACCCATGCCTACAATAACTATAGGCCTTTGTGTCATGGCTACTCAAGCACCAGAAGCATGTGTTTTAAAAAGAACAACACAAAGACTTGACCAACTGTTTACTGAAAACATTTAAGTCCATGCTTGCAATAGAATGACAATGCGAATAGGGGTAACTGACCCGAACATTGTAAACGGTCTAACTACACGTCAAGTGGCTTAAAAAAACAACCAATTAAAACATTTCATTTTTAACTGGCAGTAGAACTGGTAACGCAGCAATTTCTCAGACCCAAGTAGGCTACTTATGTCTTTGTTCCACTAAAATGACAAGTCAAGTGGTTTTACTGTTGATGCATCGTTTAAAAATGCAATGAAAGACAGCGATGAATGAACAAGAGACAAGCGTGATATTTTTGTCAGATAATTTTTTTGAAATGCATAGACATGGAGAATATCCGTTTCAGCTATCATATGAGGGAATGTCAACGAATGTCAAACATACATTTCTCCTAGCCTGGCTTAAAGCCATCGTCTCCTCTCAACCACTCTCTCTCTCACCACCGGTATTCCATAAAAACGTCTGTTATTGCCAGATTTATTATTATGACAACCAAATATTGCACAAGTCGTGACGGCATCTGAAATAGCCTACTGCTTGTCAACTGCATAAATCTCAGTTATTCAAGTCATAGTTTCGTTAAACCCAGGCGATTTGCCCCACTGAAGCGCCATTTTCTTTTTAGTGTAACTTAAGCAGTAAACCGAACTGAACACATAAGCCTAGATTTTTTTATTTAATGGCTGGCTTGCTAGTGAGTAGCGTTACCCTCTCTGCAGGCCTAGTAGTACCGCCCAGGCGCTCCATGTATTCAGTAGGAGTGGCAACCTGTGACTGGCATTGTCTGATGCCCACCTGTGGGCTGCAGGTGCCCACCCATTGTAGCCTTTAGTAAAGCATGTACCTGGAGCATGTGCTGTGGTTTGGGACTATACTGCAGGTAGAGAGCTAAATGTTAGCTCATTTTAATCAGGAGAGCAGCTACTCTTCTACAAGTAAAAGTTCATTTTATGGCAGAATTCCCCTTTAATAGGTGCACCTATTGCAACCAGTTTTTTAGGCTGATCCGTTATTGCAACCTTTGTGTTCTTGTATTTCATTTTTAACTGGAATTGAAAATAAATTTGTTAAATTATTTGAATTAGTTGTTAACAATCATTTGAAGAAAAGGAATAAAATGAAACATATTATAATGAACTTTTATATTTCTGCTTTTCATATTAAAGTGCTGACTGGATGTCTGTATGCAAATAGCTATCAAAATGTTTTCATTAATTAGAATGGACTGATTTCTCAGAATATTTGATTTTTCATCTTTGTTCTAGTGTTCTAATAGGCCTTTGTAGGGGGCTTGTAATGGAATACGAAAGAACTTGTCAATAGTCTGCTTTGAGTGCACAGCAGAAATCCATTTTCTCTTATCAGTGGAATAAATTAATATGTTATGACTTGAGTGTTTCACATCCCCATGCGGGGAGAACAAAGGAATCTAACCGCTCGCATGTCCATATTTATTTCAAAATTGATATGAGAAAAAAAAAACATCTGCAGTATTTAAAAAATGTATGCCGGACCCACAGCCTTCACCAATCTACCAATGAAAACCGTGTTTTATTTTTTATTGTTATTTTTTTCTTTTTCTTTTTTTCCCTCAAGATGTCGTCTCCGTGGTCACCTTTGGCACTGCCTCATTAGTATGCACCTGAGTCATCCAATCAGAGGGGAGGTGGGATTGGTGTTCTGATGGGGGGCAGGGGTTGCGTGCTGTATCCTTTGTTCCCGAGCCAGATAAAACAGCAGGGGTAACACCCATGAAAGCGCTGAAGGGAAGTGGGGGTACCAGAGGCAAAAGCAAGGCGCTTTAATTATTCATCCAAAGCGCACAGACTCATGCAGACTCATGCAGGACCCAGGGATGCGCAGATCTCCTGCCATTAATAGAGATTGAGCTGTGGTGCGCAGGCATGAGGAAGAGCACGTTCACCATCATCCTCACGAATGAGTGGGCGAGGCCTCATTTTTTAGTGAATCAGGGCTGAGTTGCCATTTCTCACTCTGTAATAATCACTTTAAAAATAACTCCATTTAATAATCCCAACGAGAGGCGCTAAAGTAATGTATGTATTTGTTCCCCGTGCTGAAACCCATTACCGTTCGTTTTTGGAAGGAAAACTTCGAAGAGGGGCTTTGAGTCACCGATCGTGTAATTGCTAATGCTCAAGGGCGAAAAGGAGGAAGAGAGAGGGAGGGGAGAGGGGAGGGAGTGAGGGGGAGAGAGCTGTTTGATGCAATGCGAAGGAAGAGCAGGAAGTCAGGAAGGTTTGGAGGAGGGCGGGCGGGGGCTGGGGGCATAACAGAAGAGAAATGGACATAGTTCGAAACAACAGTGTGTAGGAGGTATGGATAGAGAGAGAGAATGAGAGAAAAGAAAGGAAAGGAGGTAAGTTTAGCATGATGCGGTCAGCTTGATGCAGAGACAGCCGGTCTGCTTCCCGGTGCCTCTGCTGTAGAGAGGTTTGGCATCAGATGAACCATTTCCCACAATTCCTCTTTTAATTTCTTTTTAAAAGTCTTCTTTAGTCCTTCTTTTCTCTGTTATTAAAGGTGCATCTAGAGACCAGATGTTGCATATTTTAGTTCAAATATTATTCCACCAGCCCCCCCCCCCCCTTTCCCCACCCACAAGTATTTCCCAACCATCTTTCTTGGAGATACTGCTGAAGTTTGTAGATTTATGTAGATTTTATTTCATGAAATTGGCAGTTATCTTGGGACCTTTTTTTGCACGGTCTAAAGAATCTCTCTGCTCCTCCCTGTAAAATAAGAAAGCACACATCTCACATATCTGCATAATCAATTTTTTTTTAACTCAGTGTTGGAGGTGTAAAAGCTGGTGTTGCTCTTTCTCCCTGACGTCTTCCTCCCTTGTCTTCCCAGCCCCTACTGAGAGGATGAGAATAGCAACAGTGCATCAAACCTCCCGTTGTGACGAAAGAGAACAAGTACACATCCCACCCACACCCCACACAAACACGCACACATGTACTCGCGCGCATGCACGCACGCACACACACACACATACTCGCGCACACACACGCACACACATGCACTCGCGCGCATGCACACACACACAGACATACGCGTGCGCACACACATGCACGTGCACACACAAACACTTGCACACACACACACACGCGCTCGTGCACTAGCACCCTTTTGCAGCCTGTGAGCACACACACAAAGGGAGGCGGCTGCTGACTCCGCACATCAGTCAGCCAATCAGACAGGGGGGAGGTGTATTTTTATGGTGGGGGGGGGGGGGATTGGCGGCCTGGGATTGGTCTGGCCTTGGTCTGCCCCTGCCCCAAAAATGGTGGGGAGGAACAGAGTTAAAAAGAAGATCCAGAAAGCAGGGGATGCAAAGAGAGTGTGGTGCAGAGAATCATGGGGTAAGACAAAGGAGTGAGTGACTGTAAGCCCAGTCGTTTGGGTTGGCCTATGTTGTGAATTGCACTTCAGCAAAAAAAATCTCAATATTTTATTAAAATGGAATTCTGTGGACTAACCCATCTAGATGCAAAACTTCACCAGTGGGAAATGAATAAAGAGGTGCAGCTGTCACATGCGTTCTGTAGCAGCTCAACTTCTTTAAAGGATACGCTTTCCCCATTTTGGCTTCCCTTTTACACCCACACATCTTTAGTGAAAACTCACATAATTGTTTGTAATTTTGCATCATTTTCAATTCCGGTTGCAATTATAGCACTGAATAAGCTAAGTTCGGCCCCTGTGCCACGACATTTTCTGTAACTTTTATGCAAAGGTGCCACATTTGCATATCGACTTGGCCCAGAATAAATAGTGGCGGTGAAAGAAACAGAGAAGAGGTCAGAGATTGGTGTAAGAACGAGAAAAAAAAGAAATATAAAACAAGAAAATGAAATCTTTCCAGCAGAATGAAATGTTTGTGAAAATTTCTAATGACAAACTCTGCAGTAACTAGGGGGGTAGCCGGCATTATTTAATTTAATGCCACGGTAAAATATTTTTGTATGATTAATTTTCATTTATTCTTTTTAATTAACATTTTCAAAAAAAAACAACATTTTGGCCCACATCTATCACATCCTGTGTTAATTTTGTTACACTATGGATCATTTGGAACAATGTCACTGGGGTCTGGATAGACAGTATTCTGGAGACTTCTGGCTGAAGAAGGGTGGTGGCTGAATTTTGGGTTGAGATATTAGATAGCGACTCCATTTCCTAGCTCCGTCTCTCCACAGATTGCAGGGCTGCCGCTGAGAAATATGCGGCGGGCCCAGTGGCGGCGGCGGGGATGATACTTGCGGCGGTAAATCGATTCGCGCGGCGGCACAAAGGGAAGAAGGTACGCGGCGTGCTAGCGCCTCTACCTTTGCCCTCGCGCGGCGATGGCTTTATAATTTGCATGGGATAATGACGGAGGATTGCTGGTCCGTCCGCGCGCCGAGGCGACGGCTCTTATCTCCTTGTCCGCGCATGAGGGGAAAAAAAGCACTCCAGCGCTCCGCATAAATTCAGCAGAGCCCTTTGTGTTTTCACCACTCATTTTTTTGATTTCGTTTTTTTTTTGTTGTTGTTTTTTCGTGTCCGCGCTGTTATTTCACCGGTCTCCCTCTCCTCTCCTCTCCTCTCCTCTCCTCTCCTGGAACGCGGGAGGCCTCCGTGGGTGGCGTTGCCGGCCCGGCTTTGCCCCGGCAGAGTGTTTTTGAGGAGAGAGCTCTGCGGCTCTGCGGAGGCGGTTCTGCGGAGGTTGACTTTGCGGCTTTTCGCGGTCGGTGTCGCCCCTCTCTCCAGGGCCTCGCCCTCGACCCTTATCTGGCGCGGGCTGCCGGCCGTTATCTGGATCTCATCTGGCTCACCGTGTCCCACAGCCTGTTTGGGGGAAGTAAGCTGTAACCCAGCTGAAGGTGACACCATTCTTCACTCTGCTGCTTCACCCTGTGAAGCGATGGTGTGGAGTCCCTTTTTTCATTTTGATCATTTTGTATATTTGGTTACTTAATTATGAGAGATAGAAGAGCAGTCCTCAGCATCTTAGTCTCTCTGACTGTACTTAGCTGTGTGTGTGTGTATGTGTGTGTGTGTCTGTGTGTCTGTGTGTGTGTGTGTGTGTGTGGTGTGTGTGTAGCTCCGACTGCAATTTCTGCATTTTTACAGCTCAAACTATTTGCTGACTCCAGGAGGCCACACTAAAATATGCATCCCTAGGTTGTCGTGATTGTTAAGTGAGAACCTTGAATGTGGTAGTGATGGAGTCTTCAGGAATGCCGTGTGCTTTTTGTGGCTTGTAATGGGCCTTAAGAGCAATGTTGCTTTGGGGAGAGAAGGATTTCAATTGGTTCATAGTCGTGACTCAGTGATGACAGTACGTTGTAGCTCCGCCCAATGTTCTTTGTAGCACTCTCTCCCCCTTCAGCACTGGACAGCTACCATGCTGCAAGTAGGAGCATGGGAGAGTTTAGCCAGCTGTTAAAGTTTTGTAGTGCGCCCACCCACCCACCATCCCTCTACAACGCCCACCAAGAAACAGAGCGTTCCCTTTAGAGCCATAAATCCCTCACACGGCTGCAACTTGGGGAAAATAAAGGAAAATAATAGTCATGATGTCACCTCACTGGTAGAAAACAGAGCTCCACCAATCACAGTGTGCGTTGGTAAAAACCAGTAGATCAACCCCAAAGGTGATTGGTTGACACTATTTACTGCTAATAGTCATAGGGAGTATAGCCAGAAAGCAACAAGCAATCACTGCTGGCCTTTCTCTGCCGGTTGTTAGCAGCGCACTCCATCATTGGCGGAGCTCTGTTTCTGTCTATAAGGTGATCTCACAGTTGTCTCGGCTGTAATTTATTGTCATTGTGGAAAGTAAAGCAGCCTTAATGGGTGTCAGAGATGCCCAGATGCAGATTTCTGTTGTTGTTGCTATAACAGTAATGAAAAAGTCCAACTGTGCTCCATGCCATGTTTAAAAGTTCTTTCACATGAGAAGAAGACAAACAAAGGGCTTCAGCCGCCGCACTTCCCTGAAAGATCTACCGTGCGCTTTACCATATTTAACCGCGCACTTTGCCAACGTTCTGATTCATGTCCCGCTGTCGCCGCGGGGCTTTTTACCGCCCTGAGCGAGTGCACTTCGGCGGGGCGGCGTGATTTGTGCCGCCGTTATTTTCCCTCTCCGTCCGGGGCCCTCTCCCGCTCGCGCTGGGGGCGCGACTCGCGTGTTTTCTGTTTACTGGGCCGTCAAACACAATTTCGACTGCCTTTAGCCAGGCTCTTTCTCCCAGGCCTCCCTGTTGTACAACACACATTGATCTCCATCTTAACCTGATATTTTACAATCAATACTGATCTCTGTCTTAGCCTAATATCGTACAATACACATTGATGTCTGTCTTAGCCTAATAGCATACAATACACATTGCTCTCTGCCTTAGCCTGATGTCTTACAATACACATTGCTCTCTGTCTCAGCCTGATTTCTTACAATACCCATTGATCTCTATCTTAGCCTGATATCTTACAATACACATTGCTCTCCATCTTAGGCTAATATCATACAATACACATTGATCTGTATCTTGGACTGATATCTTTCAATCCATACTGATCTCTATCTTAACCTAGTATCTTACAATCCACAATGATCTGTGTCTTAGCCTAATATCGTACTATACACATTGATCTCTATCTTGGACTGATATCTTTCAATCCATACTGATCTCTATCTTAACCTAGTATCTTACAATCCACAATGGTCTGTGTCTTAGCCTAATATCGTACAATACACATTGATCTCTATCTTAGCCTGATATCTTACAATCCATACTGATCTCCATCTTAGCCTAATATTGTACAATACACATTGATCTCTATCTTAGCCCAATATCTTACGATCCATATTTATCTCTATCTTAGCCCGTTTTTCTGGTATATAAAAAATAAGTATACACCAGATGATAGATTGATGTAACAACTATATATGAAATGTATACAATTAGTCAGATAAGAGGCATGCACACACACCCCCCCCCATTGTCTCTTTGATATTTTCATCCCTCCTTTGATAAGCCTAGTTGTTCATACATATCCATTAGAACAAGTGCTCCGGTTTAAAGCTTCAGGAAGTGCTTTGAGTTCATAAACCCATTAGTGTCTCCTCAGCAGCTGTGTGGCGCAGTGGAGCTGGGTTTATGGAGTTGCGAGTCCTAGTCCTGTGTGGGGCATTGCTATAGCGCACTTACAGCACAGCCAAAACTGCGTCATCAAATCTCCTGCTGGTTAAATGGGTAACATGTGAAATGCAAAATTTACCCATTGTTGGGGTGCCCTCAAAGAAAATCATACTGGTATTAATATTGAATTGCTGATGTGCAACCAATGCATGCTGGAATAGGCTCCAGCACCACCCACGACCCTGCTCAGGATAAGCGGGTATAGATAATGGATGGATAATGGATGGATGGATGTGCGACCAACTAAAGCTTCCGCAAACGCTAACAAATTTCCAGTTCTTCTCCTCACAAACACAGAGCCCAGTTTGATGAGTTCATCGATCAGAAAAATGAATGACAACATAAAACATATATAGTGTTTACACGGAAAAGACATAAAACCTGCGTCAGAGGACAAATGTTGATGGAGTGCCGGTTTATCTCACGTTCCCTGAAGCACTGAACCTCCCTCTCTAACAAAGACAGGCCCAGAAGGACAGATAAAGGCAGCTGCCAGCACAAAAAAAGAACAGTAAAACAGCAGAGACCAGCCAGGACCTCCCTACCCCCCCCTTCTCTCTCTCTCTCTCTCTCTCTCTCTCTCTCTCTCTCTCTCTCTCTCTCTCACACACACGCACACCCAATAGTCCACTGTCAGTGTAAGTAAGTATCCAGGCCACATCATCGCTTTGAGGAGGGCGACGTTTCGCAATGTTTGTTCTTTGAGCATCGTACTTCAGCTCATCTGCGTTCTTCAATATCAGGGCGTAATCAGATCTCTGATCTTTCAGGAGTGATTGGAAGGGACACTCGAGCCTTGAGCTGCAATCAAGCCATCGTTCACAGGGAAAGCGTGCTTCTCCCCTCTTTAATCTCTTCTATTGAATTAAGTGCTGATTGGAGCAGCGGCTCACTTGCATATCGTAAGGCTTTGTGTCTGATCCAGCTCCGTTAGGCGCACCTGATATGACAGTGTGCATTGCGGCATTGAGTTCGGGGTTTGGATGTGCCTTTGAGATTCTGATGAATGGATAACCGTACCCTCAGGGCTATAGCACATACCACCCTGCAGCCTACTCATGTATAACAGCTGAAGCTAATCATGTTTGGGCCCTCCTGGGACAGCTAAGTCGCTGCAGAGATTATTGTTGGTGGGCTAGTAGGTGGTATTTTCTGCCTCTGGGCCAAACACAATTTAGTGTAGCAGCACAGCATGAGGGTAGGCTGTAGAAGGCTTGGATGAGTACTCCCTGGCTCCCTGTGGTCTTTAAAGATCTTGTGCCTGAAGTTTAGACTTCCTGAACAATTTTCCTTCAAAAATGGCTCGCTATAACTGGCCACCTGCAGCTGTTTGTCCCTCTGTATCTGATTGGCTGCACAGTCCCTTACTTTGTATCTGATTGGTTGCCTTGCTTTCTTCACCCGTTTTCATTCCCCAGATCATCACTGCATCTGAGAACAGAGTTCTCACATAGTCTCCTTTGCTAATAATGTAAAGGATCTCTGTGTGAAACCGGACCAGCTGTAAGACTTAGCACCAATCACCCCGTACTCTCTGAGTCCGTCAGTCTCGCATTCATTGTCTGAATGCAGGTCTGTCTGTGTGATTGTGTCGCGTTATAGTTCACTATGAAAATGTCAGCCTTCACAGTTGTCAGGAGAGGAAGCAGACATTTCTATGGTGTTAAAAACCAAACAACACCCAAAAAAAGTGTTGTTTTGTTTTACACTTTGAATTTATAATACTTTCAAACCTGTTGCGAGGCTCCGAAGCAAAGGAGCATATTTATTCAGCTGCGTGAGTGAAGTGTAAATTAGATGCTGATAACTGGGCCCTTGTGAACCGCAGGCTTCTTCATAATGCCAACGAGGAAGTTTTGGTGTGTACAAATAAAGCCTTTAATGGGCAAAGGTTAAAATGAATCTCTGCGGGAGGTTGAGGAGTCTACATGAATGGATGTCAGAAAGCTGTAAAAACCTGGTCGTGAGACATTTCCTCTGATCTCTGTTCCAGGGCTGACGCAGTGGTGATTGTCATCCCAGCGCAGTGTGTCCCCATATCCCAATCTGAATGCTCTGCCTACAACAGATCCAGTGAGAAAAATCTGGAATCTAGACACCTCGAGGGGTGTAAATCAAGGTGGAGAGACGTTTTCACGTCAGACAGCCTCGGTTTAACACATAGATAGTAAGGTTTTCATCAGGATATAGCCTGGCTACGTCCTAGTCAGCTAGGAAACTTTCACTTTTCAGCCAAATGTAGCCGAGCTTGCACCTGAATCCCCAGACGGGGTTTCACTGACTTTTCATCACAGAAATGCTCACTGGGGAGAAACACCCTTATGGACCGGAGGGCCGCTGTGGGTGATGCTTAGAGCCTCTCCCTGCGTGGAGTATCTCAGCTGCTTCTGATCACCAGCTCTGCACCTTCCTGTGTGCTATCAGCACTCACGCTAGCTCTGTTAACTCCCCTCCCCATTCAGGAGCATTATAACTCATACCTGACCCAGCCTGGTGAAAAAGGCCACCTGGCTTACCACAGGGCTGGGGGGGGGGGGGTCACTGTTAGCCGCTGCAGATCGCTAACCCCATCCCGCTCGAGCGTCGCCGACCCAGCGAGCCACTCGCTCCACTCTGCAGATACTCTAGCGCGTTTGTGCCGCTCATTCCTTTGTAACCGAGCCAGCGAAAACTGCCTGGGGGGGGGCACGTGCGCACACCCCTCGCTGTGCTGAAGCATATGTGCGCCGTGCGTCTCCCCCATATCGCAGCCAATAAAAACCCCCGACGAGCTGCCGCGCTCGCCGCGCAGCGCTCAAGCATATGTGCGCCGCGCTTCTTCCTGTAACGCGGCCAATTAACTCTCTCAGGCTCCTCGTCAGAGGTGTGCGCTCTGTTGACCCCTCCCACCTCCATGCCCTACCCAGCCCAGGGGCTCCTCTGGCTCCACCCACCTCTGCTCATCGTTTCAAAAAAAGAAATAAAATAACACCTAGCCCGAGATGTCTTCTGTACGTTGCCCCATTCTGCGGGTTTACACTAGTGCTGCTTTTGTCTGACTGAGCGGAGAATATGAGAGAGAGAGGGAGGCTGAGTGGAGTGATAAGGAGAGAGAGAGGTGGAAAGAGAGAGAGCTGTTGTTGTTGCATATATAGCAGAGGGTGGGGGATTGAGAGAGTCCATTTACTGATGCAGGAGTTTCTACATCTACAATCTGTGGGAGAGACCACTGTTCCTCCTTAAGCTTGCACAATATTGCTAAAGCAGGCTAATACCCACATAGGCCACAAATATTTTAAATGAGATTTTAATAGGCAGATATATGCTGAGGATATATAACGGCTTCATTTAATCATTCTTTTGGCTCCATATGCTGAGGTTGGGATGCAAGGGACGGGCGATATCTCAACAATGTTGCCTCACATTTATATATATGTTGAAATGCCTGCCTGTGCACTAGCCAGCAACCTCAGGTTTTATCAGTACGAGTGCCTGTGGCGGGGCTATAGCACCTGCTGTTTTTGCTGTGATCAGCCATATGCCCCCGCTCGCCCCCGCTCGCCCCCGCTCGCCCCCCTGCGATCCGCTACATCGGGTCAGCTGACCTCCCCCTCCCTGCGGCGGCCTGGCCTTCGCTGGGTCACGTCCTGATTCTTCTCCTGCCCGGCTCCCAGCTGGTGGAACGACCCCTCCCCCTCTCCACCCCCACCCCCCCTTTCAGTCAGGACTGCGGAGGGACTCCCCAGTTGCCATCGCAAACTGAAAACTCATCTCCCCGAGCAACGCCTCACTCCCGAGCCCTAGCAGCTGACATGGTCCATCCTGACCTATACACTTGACTGACTGCTTGTTCGCAATTCACTTACTCTTGGACCCTAGTGTTATGATACTGCAGTGCACTCCTGTCACTTGCTTTCTGTTAAGTTAGATGTAAGCTCTGCCTTTTGCTTTGCACTGAGGGTATATGTGTGTTCTGTAGTCTACTCCTTGCTCTCAGTGCACGTATTGTTTTCATGGCACTGGGAGGTAAATCATGGTACACTCCTGATGCTGCACTGCTTCTTAAATTTCTCCGGATAAGAGCCTCTGTTAAATACCAAATTGTAAATTGTAATTGATTAGTGTCTGCAGAAGGGGTGTGATATGATGTGTAGAGGTTCATTAGTGTGTGTCTGTGGAGTATATCAAGTGCGTTTCGTTTTTCATAGATCAGGCACCTTAAACCTGTGCACGTGTATGGCAGTAACTGATGAAGAGGATGAGGAAGAGCTACACTCAAACTCTCCCTCCCGCTGTCCACGCTGCTACACAGTGCTGAAAAGTGACGGATTCGCCTCTATGGGGCTGTGAACGCTGCAGTTTCCCGCTTGTTAAGGCTCGAGCCACTGGAAATGGAGAAACTGAAATGGGGTTTTAGTCCTGGTGTGCGCCAGGCAGTGGAAGGAGCCTTTTACAGCCATGTGATGTGGAGCCGTAATGGCGGCCTGCGATCAGTCACGAGTCTCCCTAGAGGTGACAGGTTGGTGTGGCTTTGTCAACCAGCCCCTGCCATAATCACACTGCCAACACCCGGTGTCTGTTTCTGTGTGTTCGTTTGTAGTGAGTTGTGGTCTTTTTGTGTGTGTGTGTGTGTGTGTAGTTTCCCTGGTTGTCAGTACTGCTAAAAGCACCAGAGGTCTTATGTGCACTCAGGGTTCCCTCCATCAGGAGCCCCTCGAACCGAAGAATCAAAGAAAGTTAAAAAACCTCTCGTGATTTTCTGCCTCGTAAATCCAGGTAGCCGGCGGGCAGAATCACCGCGCCGGTGCTGCAGATACCGAAACTGAGTTTTTGGGGTTGTGAGCTCGTACTTGACTCCGGTGCGAGGAGCTGTCTTTTACAGTGCCGTCTGAACCCGTGTTTCTCCGGCTAAACGGCCTCGTTAAAACTGAACGGCTGTGCTGTGTACTCCAGACGCGTGGGGGGGGGGGGTTATGAGGCGTGGTTGCGTGTGGTCAGGTGACTGAGTGGGTTGTGGTTTCCGTATGTGGGGGATTTTTTGCAGTTTTGGTCTGATCCGGTGCTGTTTCAGCACTTGGCTGTGCAGACTGTGTTGTTGATTTTGAGCATGTGGTGACCTTCTGGGCGTGGTCAGGTGGTTTCGTAGCAGGAGTTCACCTCTGCTGTTTGGGGGATTCTGGACCGTAGTTGTGGTCAGGAAGTTTCATGGTATGTGTGCTGCCCTGTTGTTGATTCCATGGTTGTGGGGGTTTATGTGGCATATGTGTGATTATGGGTATAGGTGTAGGTATGAGGCATAGGTGTGGTTATGGAGTATAGCTGTGGTTATGGGGTGTAGGCACGGTTAAGGGGCAGAGGTATGGTTATGGGTTGAGATGTTATGGGGTATAGGTATGGTTATGCAGTATAGCTGTGGTTATGGAGTGTAGGCACGGTTAAGGGGCAGAGGTATGGTTATGGGTTTAGATGTTATGGGGTATGGGTATGGTTATGGAGTATAGCTGTGGTTATGGGGTGTAGATGTGGTTATGGGGTGTAGATGTAGTAAGCACACACATGCTGCATATAGGCTTGGGAAACTCCTCTATAAATGAGTGGTGTGAAATTGAGGCACTGAAGCGCACAAGACGGATGACTCACGGATTTGTGTGTCCTGGATTTCAGCCTTAGTGTAAAAGCGCTTAATATTCTCCACCTTCCTTAAACATTCAGATTAATCCCTTGTTTGTTATTACTTGGCTTAACACACTGTTCGGCAGAGAATTATTTCCTTATCCGCGGACCAGGCCAACACCGTGAGATACACTTGATCTGGTTCCGCGGGAAGAGGACAGCACACTCCCACTGGAGGGTCCAGTAATCTAATGAAAATAGGGGAAGTGGCTAAGCTCTATTTATACAAGTGTCTAAACTTCTGACGTACACTTTCCAGTACATGCATAGTAATAAAACAGTGATTATATCTTTATTTTGTATCTTGGGCTAAGCTAACATTGCTATTGGCTGGTTTAAAACCTTCACCCTTTTATGGCAAGCATTTGTTAGATGAGAACAGATCCTTCTTCTTTGTATGCAGCTAGCTCAGGTCCTGTTATATCTTTGTACCAAACAGGATGTCACCAGCCCTCCCCGCCTGCAAATTTCCACACAGTACTATGTGCAGTGTTAATTCAACTCTAACAGAGTATGTATGAGTCCAGTAGGGAGACACAGAGTCAATTTCCGTTTTTTCACCCAGAAATCACACTAGAAAAATACAATATAAAAACAATTTGTTTGACTCCGGAGTCCAAACAGGCATTGGCTCTCAGTACTTTTCTGTGTCAGTCCCATGGTCATTATATGGATACTGAACTAAATTTGGACACATAAAGACTTGTTTTCACAATCGGAGTTCTCTTAATGTGTGCATTTGCAGGTAATGCGATAGATCATTTGTCGATAGATCGCTGGACTAAGCCCATTACCTTAGTGACCGCTGCTCATTCATAATTAGTCAAGCCACCTCGTTTTTCAGGGTTTTCAGTCAGAGAGGCGATGGAGGCGTGTGGCGGGTTGCGGTCCAATTGCAGGTCGCTGAGCACGGTTACTGTAATCACAGGCTCGCGGTCACGCTACAGCGGCTGATCTTCGTTTCGCCGATCGCCTCGATCGACATCGCGTCACGCGCAGGCCGACGGAGCGGCCCTCAGCCCCGCTAATCGCTCGGGGGCCGTGGCCCTTAATGAGATCTCCCTTTTTTTCCTTTTTTTTTTTTCAAGAGCGGCGGAAAAATGTGAATTAGGACGCGCGGCGCACTCGAGAGCCGACCTCAGAGCTCCCCGAAAAGGGAATTGTTTGTTGTCACCTGTCACAGATGGGAATCTTTCCCTCCTACAGACATGCAACGACATTTAGTCGTCCCCCCCAATACCCCCCCCCCCACCCCCACAGAACACCATGACAAACCAGTGCCAGAGCAAAAAATCTGGGATCAATCCATTTCTTCCCCTTCCTGTAGACAATGATCTAATGCGCAAAGGCGACGGAGTCGGGCCCTGACCCAGGGTATTTATCAGTGCAGCGGCGCAGACAAAATGTAGATGATGCAGTATAAATAGTTTCTCTAAGTACCCTGAGCGAGATGTATCAGGACTGTCACGCCACAAATTAAAACTCCTCCAAGCTATACCGCCTCGCAGGGTCTCGCTTCTCCATTATGGAAAAGCAATCTCTTTTTTTCTCTCTCTCTCCGTCTGCCAGAATGAATCAGTCTGACGCTTTGCTTATTTGATGGGCGCCCAAATGAAATAAACGCCACGCGTTCCGTGCCGGCGACGGCGAGAGAGAAATGGAGAGGCCGCTCCGTCGACCCAAATTCACCCCAAAACGTAGTGCCTCCACGGGGATGCAGTCATTTACCCAGAAGCCCTTGCAGCAGCTATCCTGGTTCAAGTAGATTCCTCAACATAACTCAGAGAACAATTGAACTGCACTGGAGGGGCGCGCACACTTGTGTGGTCCTGGCATGCAGGTGTCCTCGCTTTGACAGTCAGTTAAGAGGCGCAGTCATTGATATAAAATTTGACCAGGCAGTAAGAGGAGGAGCCACTTACCGAAACAGAGAGCTGGGATTTACATGTGAACAAAGAACACATGACCGTGATTGGGCACATTTTGTGTACTCTTCAAACGATGATGGTGATAGCAGGCCATTCAGCCCATGTAGTCTCATCCTTTTGCCTCTTCAAATACATATACGGCCTGCTCTCATCTGAAACAATGGCATACGGTAAACAGCCTGCTCTTTCAGTAACCCTTTGAAGAGTAGGTTTTTGGAATATTTTTGTTTGTTTTCAAAATTCTATGCTAGTGTTCTAGAATGCCATTGCGTTCAGTTACCAGTAGTGATTGTTACATCAGCATTAGAATGCTCAGTGAAGAACATTCTAATCGCATATTTCTGGCCCCACAACTGCAATAAGTAAGCACTGTAGATTCTTCTGCAAGGTCCTCAATTTAACACACAGCCAAAGACGAGGCACTAACCAACTGTAAGGTCCTGGTCTTGCCTCCGCTTCATCCTCCCAAGTTTATATTTTGGGAATTTTTATGTTCTTGGTTTGTTTTTGCAAAGCATCAGTCTTGGGCTGAATTTGCAGTGTTTCTGTCTAAACCCACAACGGCGAAAGGAGACACTTATGTTTTCAAAGCTGAGGGGCCCATTTTTGAAAATGGCACCCACTCACAAAGAGCCTTTTTGCCTTTTCGCACAGCGAGGACCCTGTTATTCTCCTAGTGAACAGCCTTCGTGTGAACCACGAAAGAACCTTTTAATGGATTTCCATGTGTGTCATTTAGTTTTTCTTTTCTAAAGTTAAAATCAGGGATGTGTTGCTGATGTGCATTTTATGGCCATTTGTTTTTCTATACAACAAATGATATGACTACAATCCCCAAAAAAAAAAATGTGGCCAAAGGTCAGCGCAGTGCACACATTTAGAAGTTACATTCACCGTGCATTGCCACTCAATAACTGAAGGTGACTCTTAAATACATTGTTGGAGTTGTTAAGTGGTTAAGTTTGTTACTTGAAGTTAAGGGCGAAAGGCCTTAGCAGTTAGATTGCTTTTAGTTTGGACCCTTTGCTAGCAGTGTTATTTCAGATGCTCAGATTACAAGGAGCTTCTTGTGGCACACAAACAAACCGCACCTGTCTCATTCTTTGCCTGTTACCGGCAGAATTGTGGACAGAACGGCCCAGCCCCTCTCTCTCTTCTCGCATCCATTTTCCCCTCCTTTCATCTTTCTGTCCTTCACTAACCCATTTAGCCCTTTGTGAAGTATCTCGCAGAGAAAGAAAAGCTTCTATTATTTCATTTATTTAAATAAAATAAAAAAGAAAAATCAATACTAGCAGGAGCAATATTGCAGCGCATTGGTTCTTCAAGGACACTGGCACGCGTTGTTCTTTCTTTGAAGTGAGGAACAGCTTTAGCTAGTTTGTTTGTTAACTGATGAAGACAGGGAAACTGAATTCTATTTAGTGCTCGGGTGTGCCGAATTTTACCTCAATCTGCTGGAGACTGAGCAGGAACCTAACCGTCAAACACCACCAAATTATTTTCTTGGCGAACATTTAATCTCCGTCTAAACAGTCAAGTTGTCTTTTATGATATGGGAATTTCTTTTGGATTGAATAGCACTTTCCCTTTTAGATTTAATCCAGGGGCTAGTCTCTCTGCTTCTGAACCTCTCTGTGCCTCTGATTACTTTCGCTGTCTGTTTCAGCAGTTTTTTAATTAAACCTATTTGATGGGAATAATTGACCCCGAGGCTTTGCTTTCAATCTTAAGCCTGAATGGACATTTTCCTGGGCTTGATGAGAAGGGTGGAGAGAGTGAGAGGGGGCATTAGAGAGAGAGAGAGAGAGATAGAGCAAAAGAGTAGAGAGGGGGAGGGTGAGAAAGCGAAAGAGACCGAGAGAGGGTGAGAGAGCGAAAGAGAGAGAATGTGAGAGAGCGAGAGATAGAGAGAGGGTAAGAGAGAAGGTCAGAGAGAGAGAGGGAGAGGCATCCTCGGTCGGGTTTGCACCCTAATTAATCTCAGCCGCAGCCTCCCAGCGTATCGAGGTCCCCCAGTCCCATTAGCGTCAATGCTATCAGCAGATAGAATCAGGACGCGCTGGAAAGCGGGCACCTCCACGCACGGCAGGCCCAACAGCTGCTGTGGAGGCCAGGGAGGGCGGGCAGCGTCTGCAGCGGTGGTGTCCAACGGGGGGTGGGGTGGGGGGGCTGCACAGGGGGGGCCTCTAACGACTGTCGATGACACGTCTATGGGTGATTAAAGACACAGGCAAACCTCGGAAGGCCTTCCCCCCCCCCCCCCCCCAGGGACCGAGGGGGGGGCAAGGAGGCATCAATGGCAGAGGAGGACACCGGAGGACACCGGGCCTCTGAGAGATCAGTCGAAAGTTAAGGTGAGGGAGAGAAAGAGCGAAGGAGAGCGAGGGATAAAAATGGAAGGAGAGAGGAGGGAGGGAGGTAGAAATATGCATAGGTTCACAAGCTCAACTAAGGGCCAGTCATATTTTACTTTTTGAATATGTGCCCTGTTGTGTTGCGTTTTTAAAATTCTCTGGCAGTACAGTCCTGTTTATCATCTCAGCGGCACTGCAGCAGTAAGGTGCATTTGAACTGAACGGAATTGATTTTAACAGAAAGAGAGAAAGGGAGAGGCAAGTGAGGAAATAGATTTTAACAGAAATAGAAGAAAAGGGGGTGTCTCAGTTGCACCCCCACCAATATTTAACACCCTCTTGCCCAGCTGAGCAGAAGAGCATTATCCTGGTGAAACTGTTCTGGACAGTCGTAGTCAGATAGAAAAATGTAACATTAGGATAATTACTCCTTCATGAATCATCATTTAAAAATTCTCAGACCAGAGCAATTCGTCCTTCGCGACCCCCTGTGAAATGGAATCCTGAGCTGCAGCTGTAGCCTGGCAACCGAGAGGCGGGGAGAAGAATGCAAAGTTGGCTCTGCCTTAACACTTGTGCATAGGTGAAGAACCCCCGTGGTCTCACATCCTCCAGCTGTTCTTTGACACTCTCTCGCATAACTGGAGCAGATGATCCACAGCTCCCAATGGGGGGGGGGGGGCGGATCTGTGTCTGTCGAGTGACACCTATCATCACCTTGTGCTCGTGTGAGATGAGGGACACAATATACTCCCAGTGTTACATTACATCTCAAAACAGGGTGCGCTGTGCCGGGCCTCAGAAGTGAACCTAATCGCACCTTATCGCATGTCTGAAAGGGGGCCTCATCTCAAACAGGCTGTACTGTATGGGAACTCAGAAAGGGACTGCTATTGCCATAACCTAGCCTAATTCAAAGGCACGTTCTATATAACGACTCAATAAGATATGCTATATCCTGATACACAGAAGGTTCATTGTATCTCTATGACTCTATATAAGGGGGATCCGTGATCATAGCTGAAACGGTGGCCATGATATCCGTGCGAACGAGGCTCTTTTCAGGCGCCCCTGAATTTACCGGCCCTTTGTGTTTGCGCCGTCCTTCACTCAGACCCCGTTTCTATTTCTGTCCACCCTGGGCTTTGAAATTTTTTTTTATGATTCTGTTTTGTGTGTTTTTTTTTTTTTTCGTTACGAGGCTTCCTTTTTTCCTGGGAACAAAGCGAGCGGGGCGGACGCTTGGACGCGCTCCCTTTTATCAGCCAGCACCTGCCTCCCTGGCCGCCGCTCCTGGCCGCTAACTCCACTCTGGCATCAGCGCCGGGGCAGCTGGGCTTTCCGCTGCACGGGCAGCTCGGGAACTGGACCTATAGCGGGGAGGGGGGGTTGCGGGTTCACATCCAGAAAGCGTGTTACTGTACTTGACCGGAATTTTACAAGCAGGTAACCGTCTATGTACATGGGTAGTATGTAAAATGTAATACGGTTTACCATTCAGCCAACACTACTGGATACTCAGCTTACATTTTACGTGTCCATTTATATAGCATGTGGGTAGTTGATTTTATTATATCCTTTTTATTTCCTCCATTCGTTGGGTCGCTGGATGTGGATGCTGTTGTTATTATTATTATTATTATTATTATTATTATTATTATTATTATTATTATTATCCACATTTGTGGGTATTCTCCAAGAATAAATTAGATAGCTCAGAGTAGCTCAGGGCTTTCCTACTTTCAGATCCTCTCTCTTCGTTTGTGGTTGAGTTTGCGGTGTGCCGGCAGCCGCGGGCAGCTAGCTGGCAGCGACGTGCGCCGATCTGGTGAGGGGGCGATGCAGGAATACCCACACGGGGTTCCTGGTTTATTCTCACACTCACAGACAGAAGCTTTTGAGTTCCACGCTGCGTACCCTGTTAAAAAAATTTGGGGAGCGAGTTCTAACCCCAGGCAGATTCTGCTCGTAAACACAAAGCGTTTCAAGAAGCGTTCCACTTAGATTCTTATTTGGTTGTGAGGTGATGTTATGGGAAGAGTATGCCGCAAACATATTTATTGTTCTAAACAAGCTGTCAGAGTTGCTGATAAATCTTCCAGGCATAGCACAAGCGATCCCTCTGATGGTTTTCAGTATCGTCGGGAATCCCCTGTCGAAAACATTTGAAAATTTTCCAAACGTAAATATTGAAATTCTAACTGCTAACTGCAAAGCTAACTTTCCTGATGGCATTAACATGAATGACCATCCTGAATTCTGACTAAATCCAGGACCATTTCCTTTCCTAGATTCAGTCAACATTTGTACTTAACTTTGAATGCAATTGTTTGCTTTTTTTGTTTATTTTTCACCACAAAGTTCGGGGGGTCACCAGAATTAATTCACCGGACTGCGCGAACACACATTTATGTGTACGTGAAAAGTTCGGACAAATGTTAGCAGATTCCAGGCGCCCAACTCCCCGGGAATGGAAAACTCTTTAGCTGGGTGGCTGTGCCCTGGAGCAGAGAGTTTCATTTGCATTCCTTCAGCAGATATATCTGGCTGTGTACACGGACAGAGGAGGCTGTTTGACTCACCCTGGATGAGGACACCTACTAGGCTAATAAATAATGCAGCAATGTAACTGTGTTCCATTACCGATAGAGGCATTAATGAAGGTAGGAATGAAAGAGTTGATGAAGGGATGGGTGGATGCGTTTCATTTAAGTCATGCTGTTCCTCCCTTACAAGGTTGGCGTGGTTGGTGGGGGGGGGGGGGCATGGGTGGTGCTCAGCAGCCATTTAACAGACAAATGCTTACCCTACTGCGTACTGGGGTAAACAGGTAAATGGCGGGATCGGGGGCGTCGGACAGCCAGATGTAAAGAACCAAACTTGAAAGTTGGCCAGGACACTGTAGAAAATCATCACGCAACCTGCATTGACCATGGCGAATCGGGACGCCATTTTAACATCTCAGGCAAAAGGCCTTAGACGGAACACAGCGTCCCCTTCTGTGAACCGGGTCATTGGATTTCACACAGTCTAGAGGCGAGAGTGCCCTGCTGGAAAACCAGTGCCGATTCTGGCAGCGACCGCTTTTTCCAAAGCCTTCCCATTCGATTACAAAACGCGCCCTGCAGCTGTAAACTCCAAGCAAACATCTTGACAGAAGCATTCTAAGTGCCATATGGCTACTAGCTTAGCAAGCTTTATAGCAAGTTTCTTTCTGTGTAATGGAGGAATCCATTGCATTTTTTTTTGTTTTGTTTTATTTGTAGTTTAATTCATTTGACTTAAGTTGAATTATTTGATAGTTCTATTGAGATTTCTTTTTTTTTGTGATTCTGTATGATGGTTTCTGTTGAAAATTTGTTGAATAAGTGTTAGGAAGTGCTGCTGCTCGGTGGAACATATGCCACCCGAGAAGTCTTTATTATACTGTCAGGCCCAGCATGTGTCATGCATAAACTCTGCAGAACACACAGGCGTATTTTCAGACACCCGATCCTCTTCAAATGCACATGCGGTTCTTTGAAGGACACGACGCTCCTCAGCTATAAACAAAAAAGGAAAATCTTTTCGAATGGGTGCCACGTTTTATTTTATTTTATGGCAGTTAAAAAAATAAATAAATAAATCTTCACCGTCACACGACTCCAAGCTTTAAAAGCACTGCTTTTGAAATCTTCTTACCCAAATGATGAAGCTTACACTCGACTCTTTTACAAGATGCCCATTTTTACAGTCTGGCTGCATTTCGCTGGTGCAGCTCAAGGCCTTGTCCTTCCTTTCATTCTAATTTGAAAACTCTCGGCCACATAAGATTGCATAGCTTATTAAAACAGGTACTTTATTCAGGGCGAGTTAGGTGGTTTTTACTTTTTTACACATTGACCCATTTCTAGCACGGAAACTGCAGGCATGACCGCTCTCCCCCTGGAAATCAACCACATAACTTTCTGATTCCAAGTTTATCCCTCCTGCAGCTATTCAGATTGTAGCCAAAGACCTCAGGCTAAACCAAGCTTTAATCAAACAGCTGTAATTGGGATGTCACTAGTACTGTTTTGCGACACTGACCCCCTATTCCACTATGTAAGGTTTACTTTTGGAACTGTGTGATTTTATTCCAATCTTTCTTTGTAGCAGAAAGCCGGCAGAGTTTATTAATAGCGCATGATCTTAAGGAACTTAGCAGTACAGGTGCATTCACGCAGGGCTTCCTTCTAGTATAGTTTCTCAGTGGAGACCTGCCACTGGCCCAAATTGCCTAGCTTTCTTTGAAGCTTGGGCTAGCATCGAAAAGAGTTCGAATTGGCTCTGAAGCAACATCCAACCAATCAGGAAACAGCAGGTGGAATACACAGAACATGAGACATGGCTGAGAAGTATATCAGCCATGACAAAACTGCGAATTAGCTATGGATTTGATAAACATGTGATAAGATGCAAGACAGCGACCGATCTGATTGGCTGCAATGAAAGCAAACCTCCACCACACCAACACTTCCTTTGTTCCTCTTACCTAAGCCTCTTTTACAGCTGTGCTGCACGTGCACTCTGAGTCTGCATTCAGGAGGTTGCTAAAATCAACATGCCTTAATTTGCCCCCGCCGTGAGTTGCCGCTCAACTTTAGCAGTTGCACCTTGACTGTGAAAACGGGGCCCGAAGGCAGCAGGGCTGCGAAATTCATCACGTTTGTCTTCAGCAGCCGAAATGTCGCCTCTTTCTTCTGACATTTATCAATATCGAATCCTACCGCCCAATTTTTTTTCCCCCCTACCGTTTATCGACATCACAAATCTTTGCTGACATGCGGTTATGAGTCACAAGGGACCGGCGACCCAGTTCCAGCAGCCAGAAGGACACTGATTGGAGTAATAGGTCTGTCATTTCAAATCTGGCCCCACAGTTTTCCACATCTGTTTTAAGTAAAACCGTAGACAGCAGATCATTGTTCTTTATCTAGAGGTCTCCAAATAAACCCTTGTCGCACCTTCTATGCAGACTGCTGGAACAGTTTTTATTTTTGTTTTTTGTTAGAAGCCCGACAATATTAATGACCGAATCGAGTGCTATTCGGAACACATTCAACCTAGGCAGCTGCAGTGCATTTTATTTATATTTGATGAGTATATCTATGTATTTGTATTTTTCTTGCACAGATTCTCTCATTCACAACTGGACAGCTTCTTTCAGCCTTTCCGGAATATTTTGTATAAGAGAAAAAAATAGAAAAAAGGTGCTTTATTTTGTCCCATTTCTGAATGCAACAATTATGTGCATAAGTAGTTTAATTACAAAATGTTTTAGCTATCAAGAGGGAATTCAATGAAACCACTCAAGTGTTTTGCCCTTAATATTGAGAGGAGAATTTCAGCAATTATAAAAGTACGTCTGACAGTCACTGAATTTTTTTATTTTCTAGTTTTCAATGTGCATCATGGTGTGAGTGGTTAAAAACGTAATACTGTCTTATATTTTAACTAATTATGAGACTCTGGGACAGCTGTCATGATGACCGTAAGTGTGATTGGTGCCTTCGGGAGATGGCTAACCATTCAAAAGTTACTGGGAAAGTGGTGCTGGGGTCTTCTTAGCCAGTGATGGTGAAGCTTTCCAGTGCAATGATGAAGGGTCATAACAGTGATGCAGAATGAATGTTTATAATGTTGTTCTTATGGTACTTCGAGGTTCCGAACTGAATGTAATTAAGGCCATTGGTGATCAATAACTGTAGGTGATCAGTAATTTTGGGCTAGAAGTGGCTCATTTTTTTCTTTTTTCAGAGTAAAAATGGTTGCCCCAAAAGCAGTGGCTGCTTCATAAAAGACTTTGATTGCACTTGAGAGTGTTTGCAGGTCAGTGCAATTTCATCAATCTCAGTGTTTCGCTTTCCGCGGAGAGACCCAATTCAGGGCAGACAACGATGAGAAATAATAGGCAAGCGCCAGGGAAAAAAAAACGCTTCCAACAATAGAGGGTTAATTTCATTATTTTTACTAACCTGCGACCGCCGAACGACAGAGAACACATTACTCAATGGAAGAATAATCAGATAAATCGCTCGTCCTTGGGAGCTGGAGATCGGTGTGTGGGTGCCGCTTCTTTTCCAGAGTTTATGCTTTAACATGCGTCTGAAAAGAAGTGCTTGTGCTGATTTTTTTAAAAAAATATTGGCACATAATGGGTCTCGGACTCTCGCTGGAGCGAGCCTTACCGTGGGGAGCCCAGGGCTTTGAACATCATGGGCACCGTACCCCAGGCTCTGCGTCCACAGCGAGGGAGGCGGCGGTTGGTGTAACGAGCTGATTCGCTCGCGGCGGCAGTTGCTCCGTTTCCACATGGAGCAGCTAACGCAGGAGTGGCAAGCAGTGCCATGGGGGGGGGGGGGGTGTTCTGCGTGATCAGAGGGGGCGGAAGAGATGGAAAACTCCTGTCTGCTTTTTTTGGTTTTTTTTTCCCTCACTGGCATTCAGCTGAAAGGCGGGCCTGAGCCAGATACCTGAATAAAGCAGAATTTAAGGTTAGAGAGAGGGAGGGGGCTGCAGGGAGGGGAGGAGAGGGACATGGTGAGGTGAAATGAGCGAGAGAGAGAGAGAGAGGTGGAGTGAGAGAGGAGGGGGAGAGAGAGAGAGAGAGAGAGAGGGAGGGAGAGAGAGAGGGAGAGAGAGAGAGAGAGGTGGAGTGAGAGAGAGAGAGAGAGGGGGAGAGAGACATAGAGACAGAGAGCAAAGGGGGAGCAATTGTAGGACCTTGCAGAAACACGGCTGCTAATGCAGCCTGTTCCCTGAAAGGCTATCGCACGTCTGTAGGCCGATGCATTCTCCATGCATTTTTCATGATTTCAATTACTATTTCATGTCATTTTTTTCCTGCCCTCCATTCCAGCCCTTTCTGATGTTTCTGGAACGTGTTGCGCGCCGCAGTAGAGCTACCAGACAGTCTCGCCCAATACCCCCCCCCCCCTTTGTGTCCGCTCGTCTGAACTGATGAACTGAGTCAAACTGCATTCGTACGTAAAAATGCGAATCCAACTGCAAATATTTTAGAAAATTGTATTTATTGTATTATTTATTGAATGTTACTTGTACTGTAGGGTTCTGCATAGCAGAATGTATTGTTCTCAAGTTTAAGAGCAGAAACTGAATGTCTACAGGTGGAAGAAGTGAATTGCCGGGTCTTTGGAGTATATAAGAATTTACATATAAAGAAAGTGTGATAGTGCTGTACATTGCTTTTTCCTGAAGATACAGAAACCATTGGTTTGAGATGATACTGGATGATTTTATCATCTCAAATAAAAATACTACTTTACTGCTGTACTTAAGTATTGGAGCACAGTGGGTTTGCAGGTTCTTTGCTTTTCTGTCACTTGTTGAGAAAGATCTTGGGGGTGATTTTGTCAGTCAGGTGTTCACATTGGTGGCAAGATAAATGCTGATGCTGATGAGACTCAACCCTGAGCTAGCACCCCAGCGACCCTGACTGCCCCAGTGCATCATGGGAAAATGGTGAGAAAGTCTGGCAGCACCTGGGTGCTTCAGTCCGAGCAACGAGAGTGTCTTAATCTCTGTGCCCCTCCCCCAATCCCTCAGTCTTAATCCCATTGGCCGGTTTTGCTTCCTTTCAGTTTATGCTTATTGGTGAAGGAGGAAATCCAATCTTTTATTCTCTGCATCCGCATGCTATATCTTTATAGTGTGAACCCACTGTGAGTCTGTCACTCAGGGCTTTGCTTGCCTTTGATTGTCAGTGTCTCACATGTATACATGTTATTTGCTTACACAGTAAGCCGTGAGATTAATTTAATGTTCGGTGCTGTATACATCGGAAGCCTCCGTGCTGGGAACATGATGGCATGTTTATTTATGAGTGTAGCGATTCAGAACAATGGTGCCCAGTGTATAAAACCTACATGTCCCAGTGATCAAATGGTATTGAAATACAACCCGCTCAAGCGTTTTACTCGCTAGCGTTTCAGCTTGGAGCCATGAATCACAGCGCCAGTGCATTTTGAATTTAGAAAAAAAATGTTAACCGGCATAAATCTTAGATTGATGTTCAAACCCAATTAAAATGCATTTGCTCCAAGGATGAATTTACCTAAAAGAAATAACATACAATGCCTGGAAAAAAGAATATAGAGGAATTATGCATGCTGAGAAACACTGCCCCAGCAGTAAACCTCATAGTATGAAGCTTCAGCATTAAGTGGATTTTAAAATCCTGAATACATCTTCAAACCAATTTTCTTTTTTGTTTAACAACGATGCCCTTTGAATTTAAACACCTGGTGCTGGGACTGTTAGTGCTTTTTAACTCCTCCCTCTATGGATGGTAAATATTTAGAACACTCCTGCTATTATTAATATTTCTTTGTTTTGTTTTATGTATTTATTTTTGGGGGGTGGGGGGGTAGTCTATGCCCAAAATGGAGACCTTGCTTTCTTGACAGTGAATGACAGGGTCTCTGCACTGTGGCACTCTTTGGTGTTGTGAATCCTCTGAAGGAATTCTTCTCTATCAGCCACGCAAATGGGATTCAGTTTGGCCCCACTGCAGCAGCTGCAAGTGTCTGTTTCAGAACCACGATGCTGGACAGCTCCCATCAGGAGAATCTCTCCCTCTCTCTCTTGCTCTCTCTATGTCTATTCTATCTCTATATTCTCATTTTCTTTCTCTCCCTCTCTCTTTCCTCTCCTCATCTTTTCCCTCTCACTCTCTGCTGCTCTCCCACACTCTTTCTCTCTCTATTCTCTCTCTCTATCCCTCTCACTCTCTGCTGCTCTCCCACCCTCTGTTGCTCTCTCTTTCCCTCTCGGTCACTGTTGCACTCTTGCTCTCTCTCTCTCACGCTCTCTATCTCTCCCCCTCCCTCCCTCCCTCCCTCTCTCCCTTTGGGGCGGGTGGGGGTTGATGGCTGTGGTTCAGGCTGTCAGATCACATCAGCGCCTCCCACTCACCCCTGCCAGTGGCGCTCCCCGTGGCCCCAGAGTCCCGCTCTCAGATCGATGGCTCCACGCCTTCCCGGGGAAGGTGTCCGTGTTTTAATTGTGCAGATCGTGTTTCCTCCCCTGCACCCTCCGGCCCCGGCCCAGCCCAGCCGCTCTGCTGTTGTAGGTGAGATTTTGGATGTCGTTCTGCCAGCTGGGTGTGCAGCGGGGGTATCAAACACATGACAGGAATGGTGGAGTGTGATACGCGGTTCGGGTGGGAGGTGGAGGGCGTGGGGGGGGAGGGGTTGGCTGGGGTTGCAGAGGGAAGGCTATGAGCTTTCGGTTCAATAAAATTTTATGTGCACAGCACTTTTTTTATAAAGACACCTTCACAGAGTCGCTTTACAGAAATAGGAAAAATTAAGTGTTAAGGCTAGCAGATGAGCTGTTCGTTGGTGGTTGGGGGGGGGGGGGTTGTTGATCGATGGTCTACAGGCCGGAAATGAACTGGATCGGCGCTGGTTGTGTTGGTAACCGCCAGGGAGCGGTGGCTTCGTTGTTAACCACCTCACTACAACACTCAGCAAAGTCCAGGAGGGGTGGCCGTTCAGTGCAGCTCCATGCCAGCGAGACTTCAGAACACGTGCTGCGCCTCGCCCTGCTGGGGACAAACGCCCACGATGGCCAATTATATGGCCAGGTTTGCCTGTGGTTCATTCTGCCCTGGTTCAGTGAGCTGCGGGTGGGGTCGGGGGGATGCAGAAACCTGTGGTGTGTGCATTCTCAGAGTCATGATTAGGCCTAACCCAACCCCCTCTTGTTGGTGACTGGTGTGACGCTATAAGGACCAGAGTAGGTTTACACTCCCCTGAGATGAACCAGACCAGATTTCCTTTTTCCCCATCCTCTCTCTCTCTCTCTCTCTCTCTCCCTGTCTCTCTCTCCTCCTCCTGGTGAAGGGTGCAGAATGAACCAGATTCAGTGTCTTCTCATCTTTCCCGCTCCTCCGTTGGTCCCAGTTTGCCGGGGAGCGGTAGTGATCTGCGCGTGTTCGGTGACAGAGATGGAGTCTCGAGCTGAATGCTGAAGCCCGTTTACGCAGTGCGCACACACTGGAGGGAGGGAGGGAGGGAGGAGAGGGAGGGAGGGAGGGAGGGGGAGTGGGGGTGGAGGGACTGCAAGAGAGACAGAGATCCCCACAGGACTGGAGACAGAGAGAGAGGGAGAGAGACGGAGAGAGTGTGAGAGATTTTTTATTTTTAAAACCCCTTTTTAATGGGACATTGTTCGTACGCAGAAATTACAGGACTTCAAAAAAGCAGACCACTCAACAAAAAACAAACACAACCAACCAGCACAGGCAGAAAGTAAGAGATGAGCGAAGGAGAGAGACAGAGAGAGGGAGGGACGGAGACAGAGAGAGAGAGAGAGCAAGAGAGAGAGGTTTTTAACCCACAAAATTATCCTCTCACAGGTCCTGGCTGGTCTCAGCAGTGTGTCTGGGGTTTTTTTTGTTTTTGTTTTGTTTTTTTTTTTTGTTTTTTTTTAACAGAACTGCCTTTATCTGTCCTTCTGGGCCTGTCTTTGTTAGAGAGGGAGGTTCAGTGCTTCAGGGAACGTGAGATAAACCGGCACTCCATCAACATTTGTCCTCTGACGCAGGTTTTATGTCTTTTCCGTGTAAACACTATATATGTTTTATGTTGTCATTCATTTTTCTGATCGATGAACTCACCAAACTGGGCTCTGTGTTTGTGAGGAGAAGAGCTAGAAATTGCATTCGCCTTTAAGAGGAATCACAAGTTAAGCTGTAAAAATATGTTGAATTCAGGCCATGCTGTGCTGTAAACAGAATGGTTCTTGTGGATCTCTACAGAGGATGGTGACAGAGACTTTTAAAAAATTAAAGTGCACTTTCTGCGAATAAAGATGAGGTTTCCCCTGTATGAAAATGATATCATAATACATGGATGAAAAATAAGCACGGACTGTCTTTTATGAAATTATGACCAAAATATAATTATATGTGGGTATTCTATGCATTTTGAAGCATGACCAATGCAATATGCTAATGTTCTACAAATATATTCTGGAGGGAGGGGGGCTTCATTTCTTTAAAGGGGAGTTTCTCTTGTCCGCTCTAGAAAAGGTATCTTAACTTAGTCCCACTGAGCTTGTTAGTTGAGCATTGAGCACTGAGTTATTTTCCTTAGGGAAAGCAGCCTAAATTTGGGAGCTAAGGGATTAAACAGAGCTGTCAGCTCCCACCCATCTCACTGGCAGGCCGGATTCTCCTGAGCAGCACCCAGGACATGTGATGCGCAGATCTCCACAGGGATCTGTCAATCAAAGCTGAATCACCCAGCCCCCAGTTGCCCCCCTCAGCCAATCGGATTATAGTTTCCCTCTCCTGCCTCTAAGCTTTATTCTGATAAGAGGTGAAGCGAGTAATAATATATATTTTTTTAATGTTTTTTTTTCTTACGGAGTGACACCTCTGCAGTAGATCCTGCAGGCAGTTCTCTGGCAGACTGGATGTTCTGCACTCGGATGGCTTTGCAATCCGTACAGTAAATCAATCAATTAGGCAGACCAAGGAGCTGTCACACTGCAACACTGGCGGGAATCAGGGCTAAATCAGGACAGATAAGAGCCAACATGGCCGGGAGGGAGGGGGTATTACACGGTAACGTGCCTGGAGCAGATAGACTCGGGCTGCCCATCGACAGCAATGACACAAGCGGAATAAGATGGGTACCTGAACTTCCCCCACTGCGGATGAATTCCTGTGAGGGAAGCACCTGAGTGTGAAGCTTTGGAGGTCAGGTGTGAGAGGTGTTTCAAAGGCAGATGTATTCTCTGATTGGCACCTTAACTCGTATGTAAGTAACACATGCTGGACTCTTGAAGCACACATACTCATGCGTTACTATGGCTGCCCTGTGTTGCTACGGAATTAATTTCAATGCCATATTAGCAGTAGCAGTACTGCGCTGGTGTATATTGTGTTGCTAGTTACATATTGTATGTGTACATATATAGGGATGGACAGTATGTGTACATACTGTATATAGGGATGGACAGTTATGGTTTGGCAAACTTTATGTACAGTGAGCTCCATAATGTTTTGACATATTTTTTCTCGTTATGGCTCTGTACTCCCCAATTTTAGATTCATGTGTGGTAAAAATGCACATTTTCAGCTTTTATTAAAAGATATTTTATACACCTCTGTTTCAAGTAGAAATTACAGCACTTTTTTTTACCTAACGCTCAGACTCTAACGCTCTGACTCTAACGCTCAGACTCCATCGCTCAGACTCTAACGCTCAGACTCTAACGCTCAGACTCTAACGCTCTGACTCTAACGCTCAGACTCCATCGCTCAGACTCTAACGCTCAGACTCTAACGCTCGGACTCCGATGCTCAGACTCTAACGCTCAGACTCTAATGCTCAGACTCTAACGCTCAGACTCTAACGCTCAGACTCTAACGCTCAGACTCTAACGCTCAGACTCTAACGCTCAGACTCTAACGCTCAGACTCTAACGCTCAGACTCTAATGCTCAGACTCTAACGCTCAGACTCTAATGCTCAGACTCTAACGCTCAGACTCTAACGCTCAGACTCTAACGCTCAGACTCTAACGCTCAGACTCCTAATCGCTCAGACTCTAACGCTCAGACTCTAAGCTCAGACTCTAAGCTCGCTTAACAGACTCTAACGCTCAGACTCTAACGCTCAGACTCTAACGCTCAGACTCTAACGCTCAGACTCTAACGCTCAGACTCTAACGCTCAGACTCTAACGCTCAGACTCTAACGCTCAGACTCTAACGCTCAGACTCTAACGCTCAGACTCTAACGCTCAGACTCTAACGCTCAGACTCTAACGCTCAGACTCTAACGCTCAGACTCTAACGCTCAGACTCTAACGCTCAGACTCTAGCCAGCTCTAAGCTCTAGACTCTAACGCTCAGACTCACGCTCAGACTCTAACGCTCAGACTCTAATGCTCAGACTCTAACGCTCAGACTCTAACGCTCAGACTCTAACGCTCAGACTCTAACGCTCAGACTCTAACGCTCAGACTCTAACGCTCAGACTCTCGCTCAGACTCTAATGCTCAGACTTAGCTCAGACTCTAGCTCAGACTCTAACGCTCAGACTCTAACGCTCAGACTCTAACGCTCAGACTCTAACGCTCAGACTCTAACGCTCAGACTCTAACGCTCAGACTCTAACGCTCAGACTCTAACGCTCAGACTCTAATGCTCAGACTCTAATGCTCAGACTCTAATGCTCAGACTCTAATGCTCAGACTCTAACGCTCAGACTCTAACCAGACTCAGCTCAGACTCTAACGCTCAGACTCTACGCTCAGACTCTAACGCTCAGACTCACGTCGCTCCTAGACTCTAACGCTCAGACTCATCGCTCAGACTCTAACGCTCAGACTCTAACGCTCAGACTCTAACGCTCAGACTCTAACGCTCGACTCTACGCTCAGACTCTAACGCTCAGACTCCAACGCTCAGACTCTAACGCTCAGACTCTAATGCTCAGACTCTAACGCTCAGACTCTAATGCTCAGACTCTAACGCTCAGACTCTAATGCTCTGACTCTAATGCTCAGACTCTAATGCTCAGACTCTAATGCTCAGACTCTAATGCTCAGACTCTAATGCTCAGACTCTAACGCTCAGACTCTGGGTTAACAAGGGTTCAGCCAGGAAGCAGCTCCTCACAGAATGGAGCGGTGGATTGTCCTTGTGAGGGGGGTGGTTTGGGTTTTGGGTTTTGGGTTTTGGTCTGTCTCTCTGTCTGTCCTGAGCGCTGTTCGCGCTTGTCGGCCGTTTCCAGCTGTTGCTGATTTAAGGTCCGATAATCACCACGGCCTTCAGAACCGCCTCTGACACGGGCCCCGTCCGCACCCTCCCTCTGCCTCTTGCGAAGCCTGATTGACAGGAAAAGCCCCGGCGGGCGTTCGACAAACACGCCTGTCAATCAAAGGCCAGGCACTGCGGCTCGTTGGGCTCAGACGCCGGTACGTGCACAAAATGAACGTTAACCGAAGGTCCCTGAGCGGGTATCCTGGAGCATGTCTGACATCATCAGGGTTCTCTGTTCGGTCCCTTTGGCGGTTTAAGCTATGCTAATACTCCCCATCGAACCGGCCCAACTGTGCCTTCCAGCAGCCACTGTCCACGCAGCGCACGTTAGCCTTGCTTTTCAGCCATTAGCCGTTTGGCAGCGTTAGCCCTGGTTTCACAATGCTTCCTTTTACTACCCGTTTGGGGATTGTTACTTCCAGTTTTTCATGTTAGGCTCTCCACAGCTGCGCACGTTTACGTGTTGTTTTAAAGTGTCTCTCTTAACGTGATGTTAAGTGGATTTATTAGTCCCCAATCTAACGGCCCCATACCTGCTTCTTAATGACGCGTTTGATGGCGCTCATTTGCATGGGACTAAACACCAGCGTGTGCGCGACCGCTTGTTTATTTTATAACGCGCAGTGTTGCGGTGTACTTTTTTAAAACGTGCGTGTTAATATTGCAGGTATTGTGCATTATTAAGCAGACCGTATTCTGCAGAGATGCTGAGTTTATTTACACTGACATTAACGTCGCCATTAAAGTTACATTTGCATCGACGGCCCCGGCGGTGGAGAGCAGGGACTGCGGACCGCAGGTGGGGTGATTAGGTTGCCAGATTTATTGAACCAGACTGGGAATTCAGCCAGGACTGGAAGGTTAATATCCCCCCCTCTTATGATAAGTGCCCTCTGAAGGAATAGCTGCATTATAAAACATTCATAAGCACCGGGTGCTTTACCGGGCCTTCTCTCCCGCCTTCCTTCCCTCTTTTTTTAAATAAAATGCGTTTTATGTACCTCCCCGTCAGCCACCGTAAAGCAGCGCATTACCCCTCTTAAAGCTTTAGAGCGCCATTCTTTTCACGGACGTGGACGCGTTATGTACCCTTCATGAAGGTCTTCTAAACCCAAGTTTATATTTGGAGTAGTCTGAACGCGTGTTTATTGACCGCGAGGGCAAAGGGGCGGTGGTGGGGGAGGGGGGGGGGACCTCTGACTGAAGCAACGCAGCCCCATTGTGCACAGAGCTGGCCTGCGCTTTGGCTCGAAGTGCTAATTGAGTACCAATCTACCTCATACATCATTATCATCAGCCAGAAGCACTTCGCTGCGCAAACATGCTGTTGAAGGTGCGTTTGAGCTGCCAAAATTAAAAATAACCATGATAAAGGTAATTATCTACATTGCTCTTGTTTATTTATTTTTTTATTTATTTATGCATCATTCATTCTATTCCTTCCCGGAAGCTATCCCGGTTGACTGAGCGGTTAAAAGCAGTTAGCTCGCTATCTCGCTTCACCTGATTTCTGGGGCCCGCACTGCTTTCTGGCTTTGAGGACCCTGGTTGCAGACTGGATTAGAAACTCAGATTTTTTGGAAGAGAAGCCATTACGTGCTGCCAGGTCCAAGACCAACTGGGACAAACACTGGCCTATCATCTGCTTCCAAATCTGACGCGTTCTATGGCAGCTGTTATTCGTAATGACGTCGATGGCGTATGTGTGTTTTTGCTTCTTTTTTTTTTACCTGTCCCTGGGAAAACACATTTGTTATTCCCATCTTATTTTTCCACATGCGCTCCACTGTGCTCTGGGTCTCCAGCGGGAAGGCAGGGCCAGGCTTTGAAGCTCTATTCAGTGCAAACCCAATCAAGCGTACGTTGCCAAGGAGGAGAGTATCGGTGTCATACAGCCTGCTGTGGGTGCCCCGTCTCTCGAATGCACCACAGAGCCCTACTGTCTTTTATCATCCGCTTCTGAGCTCTGATTGGCCAGCGCAAACTGCTTCATTTTCAGAGCAGCTGTCCAAGGCCCTTCATAATTATTAAATGAATGTGGGGGTTTTTTTATTCATTTTTTTTTTTTTTGGAAGGAACATCTGAGAACACTGCAGCAGACATGGGTCAAATATGTATTTGTTTTGGATTCAAATACTTTTATACGCTTTACTAATCTTGTCTGGTGTATTGGAACCAATGAAATTCTCTCAAAAAGTGCAAACCCCACCTTCTGGTTAGATTGGCAGGCTGAATTATACCAGGCAAGATTAAGAGAGCACGGGAAATGTGACCCAGGTGTGCACTGCAGCATGCGGATCGGCTTCGTACACACACGTCGGAGTTACAGGAAGCGGGTATTGACCTCTCGTCTTAACTCTTTCGCTGCGATCGCTGCGTATCGACCGTTTCCTCTTCCGACTGATCGTGACCCCGCCCACATGCAGAGTTACTTCCTGTGTCCTTAGCCATTCAGGTTGCACTCGAGGAGTCTCCCCGCCCACACACAGTTACTTCCTGTGTCCTTAGCCATTCAGGTCGAGCACGAGGAGTCTCCCCGCCCACACGCAGAGTTACTTCCTGTGTCCTTAGCCATTCAGGTCGACCGAGGTCCCCCACACGAGAGTATCCTGTGTCCTTAGCCATTCAGGTCGAGCATGAGGAGTGTCCCCGCCCACATGCAGAGTTACTTCCTGTGTCCTTAGCCATTCAGGGCAAGCTCGAGGAGTCTTCCATCATCTGCTGCCCTCTCACATGCATTGCTTGACTTTCATTTGTAAATGGCTAACCGTGGGAGAGGGTGGGGTCCGGGCTTTTGGAAGACAAATGTCACCCTTCAAAACTAGAATTGATTTTTCCCCCACAGATTCTTCCCCAAAAATGTAATCAGCTTTTTATAAATTTGACATTTAATTCTAATAGAAAATGGGGGGTGGGCACACTGGGGGGAGTGCTTACTGATAATGACATACGCCATGCAGCAGGATAATGTGCCTGCTTTAAAATGCATTGATACAGAACTACACCAAACATTTTAACTATCCAGCGTTTTTTGCCTCTGTGTGGTGTTCATGTTGATATTAAAGTAATTATGACTGGTGGTTACTGGCTCCTCTCCTATTAACTTACAGGTAAAATATGTATGCCCCCTGAAAAAATATTTCTCTGGGTCCCTCCTTTTTTAATAAAACAAATTGATTTTTTTAGCCGTGGGCCCCCTAGCTTTGGGCCCCAAGAGTGTTCACCACCTTTCACCCTACTAGCCCTACATAGATGACCCTATGTGTGTGTGTGTGTGTGTGTGTGTGTGTGCACATGACGCTCTCCTTTCTCATTCATAGACGCTACCTGAGTGTGGCATGTATGTGTTTCAGTATGTGTGTCATTATGATAAGGCTGGAGCCTACTCCACGCAACACCAAAGCAGTAAGGCAGTACGTTGTGACTAAAACCATAGCTCCACCACAAAGAGAGCGTGACTGGTTGTAGGCACAGTTATTCTAATGGAGTGGTTGTGTGCTACTTAACATACATGTCCTTTTTTCCTCCCTTCATACCTCAAACTAACGCAGAGTGCGCTCGATGTGTGCCTGATAGCGTTCAGTGCATCGAGGGCATCTGCATTCACCTTCATCAGAAGGCATCTGTGCTTGGGCACGTCTATGAAAGGCAGCGATAATGGCTATCATTTTAGTCTGAAAATGCCAGCGCTGGCTTGACTAAATTGTTGGCAGTGCTCGGGTCTAAATGGAAATATTCTCTGAGTAAGGACCCTAGGAGGTGTTTTTCTCTAAAGTGCCACTTAAGCGATAATGTGAGACTTCGAGAAGTACTTAAGAAGTACGGGGTGTGTGCACGAAGGGAAGGGGGGGTTCATAAAATGAGTCGGCGATGGTTTTAATGTCTCTGATTGTGCGACTCATAGTCATCTTCGCTTCCCCAAGCCCGTCATGTGGGGATATTGTTTCTCTCCGGGGGCTAGGAATGGAGGAAGAAATGTTATGAGGTATTGATACAGATCAAGACACTGGCCCGTATTCAATCAACATTCGCTGTGAAATTTGACTTTCAAATGAATGGCAGTGTTTGTTTGTGTTTTTTTTGTTCCCCTTCATAAGCAGGTTGGCAAGTTAATTGTGGGGGTTGTTGAACTCACCAAACTGCTTGCGCAGAAAAGAAACTATGCTTGTGTTTAAATTGTGGGGACACCTGTTGGCTGAATGAAGTCCCACCGCAGGTTGGCACGTAATTGGCCGTAGCAACACCCAGCCTGGGCTTCAGTTGAGCAGATTTGGTTGAACCTCATTGGACATCAGCCACGCCCTCTGCCCAAGGGCTTGCAAACACGTGCCAGACACACTTGAGGGTGTTTACATCCATATCACATGATCTGCGTAGGAATTACAGCCCTTTTTTATACATTGTTCTTCCACTTTCAGGGAGAAAGTATTATATAGTATATAATATTGTATATTGTATACTATATAATACTTAAAATACAATGGGCTGCAAGTAACATTAATCTGTCAAATTCATCAACAAAGGTTTCGGTCATCAAATGATTTTAGATTTGAGTTGATCAGTCTTCTTAATGTGACATTGTAACCCTTTATATACATACTGCAGTTGCTGTTATCCAGAGAAAGATAAATCGCATAGATACAGAGGGAAGTCAGATGCTGATGGAGAAATGACCCCGAAAGTGCGCTGTCCGCATTGCAAAACAGAGCGTTTTGTTTAAAAGCTTTTTTGTGTTGGGGTCATGTGACTTGTTTACCGGGGCATCCTTTCATGCCTGCCATTTTAAGATATACAAAAACAGCGACGGGGAAAGTTCCCGGGACCTGTCTGACTGACCTGCCGGACTGGTGGCACATAACATGAAATAAACGTTGACTGGGTTTCCAGTCAGCAGCACGGAGTGCCTTGAAAGAAAAGCACTTAGCCTGGATTGCACCTAATGGCCGGACAATTAACATTGAAGGCAGAAGATTAGAAGCACTGCTGCAAGCTAGCATTGGGTTCCAAGGAATACTTATATTGATATTGATTTTTTTATTAAGTATTTTGACATGACATCCGTAATGAGGTGATCCCAGGGGGGGTGCGGGGGGTGGGGAGGGGTGCGACCGTGAAGCCCTACTCCACTGTGCGATACCGACACCCACTTCGGTTGGGAAAAACATCAAAGCCCTTGGTTACCACAGGCAACACGCGCCAGCGAAGCTCAGGTTCCCTGTGAGAGCCCTCGATTCTGTTCCACCCCAACGCCGGGCGCAAGCCCCCGGCTTGCTGTTCCCTAATAGATGTTCCACATCCAGCGGGTGGGATTTTAATTGCTGTCTGTGGAGGTGGGAGGGGCTTTGCGGTTTTTCTGGTCACAGCTACATACATTCATCCATTTCTGTGCAGAGCTATCCATTCCTCGACTACAAAATAATTATGATTTTAATACCACCGGTGTGACTCCCCCAGGTTCAGATCGTCTAATGTTAATTTAATATTAATCGCCACTCTCTCTGGCCCCAGTCGTGATTTGTCAAAATGAAAAGCTGGAAACGTGCTGGAAGGTTCCCCAACTCAAACAGTTTTTTTTAATGGATTTGCATCATGGGAACGGGATTAGGAAAGAGGCATAATGGTTCTATAACGGTATGGCATCATTAACAGGTGCAGCCAGGCTCCTTAAAAAATATATTTTTATGTTTAAGTAGCATTTTATGGAAAATGATGTGTACAGAACAGATAATATGTGTCTCCATACGTTCAAGCTTTACAGTCACATCAGAAAATACTCCAAGGGCCACAGCTGACATATGTTCTGCATGTTAATGTTCATCTGAATGATTTTCTGTCCTTTAACTTGAGTGCTTTAAATATATCAGTGAATACGGATATTGCTTGCTTGCAGTGTTTGTTTAATGTGTGAATCAGATATTCAGTATTAAAAAATTGTTCATACTTGGACATACTTGGGGAAATTTCTGAGCGATTCCTGTAATTTAATATATTTATCAAAGCATCTTAAATCTGTTTCACAGGACTCCCACACCTTTGGTTCAGTTTCACCAGGCTGTTTAAAAAACTAATAATAGCTATAAATAGTGATGGACAAATGAGGCTTAATGACACCAAAAATTGGCAGAGTTGCCGTAGGCCATTTCTGACTCATTGGTTTTGACTAATCATTGTGTTTTGCTGCCGAGTGCCAAATTTGATTGGTTGAAAGAAGTCCATGATTGGCTACTAACAGTAGCTCCACCCATTGTGGGGTTAATGAAACCACACCCTCCCATCACCAGGCATAGGTTGCCTTATAGCCAGTGGAATTTTTTTACACAGTACCCCTACTTCTGTCCTGTGAGTCTAATTATAATTACAGTGCATATATGCTTTTTTTTTAACACTACTGGTTTCTTACAGGGAAATTGATCGGGATAGAAACATGCAAAATCGTAGATTGGCCAGAAGTTTTTCCCTTGAGAGTTTGAAGTTCTCATCCACAGCACATCCTAATTGGATAAATCCCCTGAGCTTATACAGGAGAGTTTCAGTTTCACAAGCACCTTGGCTTAGACTGTAGGCTCACAATCTCTCTGTTCTTAGTTTCAGTAACAAGCGGTGTTTTAGTTGGCATTCTGTTAAAAGAATTTGACACATACGTGACATGTTCCTGAAAAAAAAGGCAAGACTGTAAATTGTATTTATTTTGGTATTTCTTTCTCTTTCACTGAAATTCTTTTTAGACAGCAGTAACTTTGAGCTTGAAGAATGTGGGTGTGAGAATGGGGTGGATTTGCTTAGATTTATTTTTATGTTCTTACATATGATTCACTGGTATGCAGCAGGTTCTGTTTACCACTGAGTGTGTGACTGTCAAAGCCTCAGCACTAACTTTTCATATCAATGGGGGGGAAAAAAGTATTCCAGGAACTTCACTATTTCCACTGTTGTATTGAATCAGGAAATACCACCGATCTATAAAAATATGCAACGACAAAACATTACTTGCGAGATAAACATAAATGCGAGATACAAAATAGAACACGATGTGTGGGGAGGGAAAAAAAACAAAAACCCCAAAAAGTTGCATTCAAAACAGTCTGCTACAAGGGGAGTAGTTTTGGCCATTAGCATAAAGGGGATTGGCTGAGGAAGTAAAGGAAAATTGTGATTGGCCCATAGCTGAACGCATTCAGAACAGAAATCTTTTGGACTCATTTACAGTGATGTCTGTTGTTGCACATGCTGCACCATACTTTTTTTTCACCGTACGCCATGCTGTTATTCAATGCGCAAATGTGCAATGCATATATTTCTGCCATTCATTATGATTTATGGCACATAAGATTGGTTGTCCATTGATTGTCAATTCCTGTATACTGTGCCTGAAGAGTGTTTGTGAACCCAAATAGAAATGCCGTCAGAAGTGCACAGATAGCGTGCTGTATGCTAATATTTTTAATAGGACGATGTTTCCAAAATGTTGAGCGTTTAAAATCGTAAGAAAACAGCAACTATTGGTTCTGAAGTGATTGCGATTGAGGCTCCCCTAACCCTCTTGAAATGTGCATGAACCAACCTGCATATAAATGGACTCATATTACTCTAAACCCTTATGATATAATTGCAAATTTGCCTTGAATCCGTAGCATAGACGAGCTCTGACTTGCGAAAACAGAACTGTTGCCCATCAATATTCCCGCTGTGCATCGAAGTGTCCTTCCCGTTCGACTCCTCCTCTCTCGTCCCCGGAGACTCTGTGGAAATGACTCACACACCCAGTCTTCCTAGCAGGAGTTTAACCAAAGCTCCTGCCTGCTGGACTCTTATAGTAAACGTAAAAGATAAGAATCACTTTCAATTTCTTTTTCTATTTTTTAAAATAAGTTTCTTAAATGTTGAAGTTTTTTCCCCGATTTGTTTATTTTGTTTATTTCTGTTTCTTAGTCACAGTTTGTTGAGCGTTCCTACAGTAGGTACAACCCATCACCACGGGATCGTTGTCTTTTACCACAGGACTAAAGTGATGAACAAAACCTACGCAGATGCTGACAGTCAGTTGCAGGTCTGGCAGCTAGTGCTGCAAGTTTCATTTAATGCGAGGCTGCCTCCCCAAAATTGTTATTGCTTATTTGCTTTTGCATTTGTAATGTGTGACTATGGGAACAGATGGAGTTTGAGTCTGAGTCTGACCCACAAGAATGTTTAAAAAAGTGCACAGTGCTGCTTTGTATTCGATTTGCGAAATCTTTCCCAAATTCAATATTCTCCCTCCTGCTAAATCTCCCTCGTAGGTTCATTCTCCTAGCAAACACCGTCATGTGACCGGATTTCATTTTCAATTTACGTGGCGCTTAGTGGACACCCATCAAAGTCAACCAGTGGAACAGAGAAGTGTTAAGTATTCCGAGCGATGGCATTGGAGCGTTTTAATTTCGCGATCGGCAGCATCGCTGGTACAGTAGCAGCAGGTTCTGGGGAGGAGGGGGGAATAGCCGTGTTAAAGTCCAGCTGCTGCCTCTGTGACTGATCAGGGATTTAAACAATCCACTGCAGACCGCCCCTTTGAATGGCACCTTGGGGAGACTTGATTACGACTGATTCCCCCGAAAACACGCCCCGGCCTCTCTAAGCGCGTTTTCAAATCACTCCGCTGAGACCGCGCGCGGGGAGCGGATTTCACAGCACGCCTGAAATCGATGGCCGCCTCTCTTTGACGAATCTCCCCGGTTCGTTTCTCTCTCACCGAACGTCTCCCCCTCGCCGCTGTTGAGACCTCGCTACGTGGGTAGCCATTTTCCATAAGATACCGCGCTTTGTTTTCGCTGTAAATATGCAAGCTCAAGGGGCAGGTTCTCGAGAATGTTAGTAACTTTATACTGAATCCGTCAATATGTAAACCTAGAGGAGGACAGATATATCTGACTGTATATGGCAGATCCTATGGCATGGACATTAGGGGAAATGACATCAGTGGTGAAGGGGATTTGTTTTTCACTAGTCTGATACATGGAGGTGTAAATGGACTGCATTTATATAGCGCTTTTATCCAAAGCGCTTTACAATTGATGCCTCTCATTCGCCAGAGCAGTTAGGGATTAGGTGTCTTGCTCAAGGACACTTCGACACGCCCAGGACGCGGTTTGTACCGGCAACCCTCCGACTGCCAGACAATCGGTCTTACCTCCTGAGCTATGTCGCCCCTATGTGCATCTCTGAGGCCCAGGCTCAAGACTTTCTGCAGTCATTCTGGTGTAACCAGGCCCTTGACCTTGAAGCTCCAGCAGGAGAGAAAAACAAAATAATATCGAACCCAGAGGAAATATAGTATACTCAAAGCCAAAGTAGCAGGTTAAAGAACCCTAAAAACACAAGCACACATTTCTATCGTCACTGAGAGCTTAGGCCTGTTGGCCAGTTAAGATCATTTGAATGTTTTGAACTGAATTATGTCCATTGTAAAGGTCTACGAGGGTGTGAATTTAATGTAGATGTGTTTTGCATGCGATAGTAATTCTTTCTGACTGTACATGTGTCTGAATTCATAATGAAGAGCAGTAAGACTGCACTGCAATAAAAATAAGAGCCACATATGAATCAACAAAGATCGTTATTAGGACAGTTATGATTATTTACAGCAATGGTTTATATCTCATTCATGTGAACATGCAACCAAATAATACCCTACAGGAGAAGCATTACCCTACTGAAGCTGGGAGCAGTCACATGACAAATGATGCTTCTGCAAGGGCTGCGGTTCAAGTGTTCCTGAATTGAACTGCATCAGTAAAAATCCCTTCTCATAATTAGAGTCTGGATTAAGAGTTATAGGGCTTCAGCCTGGCTCCTCAAACTTTATTATACAGGGGTTTCACCCAGACATATCTGTGTTCCATTAACCGAGAAAGATCCTTAATTCATCTCCTTTGCATTTTAATTAAAAAAAGCCTCAAGGACCTAATCAGTATCAGTTTAATTAAAACTAGTGGGGGGGATCTGTCCTGACGATCGAGGGGGAGGAGCTCAGGAGCGGTTTGTATTCTGAGTGACAGGGACAGAGAGTGATCGAGTGAGGCTCTGTATTCGGAGGTGATGGAGCCGGGGTGAAATGTTTACCTGTGGAAGAACCAGGTTAGCCACTTTGAGGGAATAGCGCTGGGCTCTTGCGCTGTGAGACAAGCTGAGCCGATGGGCCCTGGCTGATCAGTGTAATTGGACAGTTGGAAGAGAATAGGAGTTGGCAGAAGTCTCCTCACTGAATCACAACCTCTCTGTGCATCCCTGAATCCAGCACTTGGTGAGAGATTTGAAAAGCCATTTTGGACTTGGAGAGGAAATAATATTTTTTCCTTTTTTTAAAAATAAAATCCATCCTGCTGCCGTGGAGCGCTCTCCTCTCCCATGGGGACAGTCCTGAAAGATGCTAAAAACGCTTATTTGACTGGCTGCCGGTTTCCACCTGTCGGCCCTTGAAAGTGTCGTAAGTCTCGCCGGTCCCACTGCGGAATTCCGCCCGGATGCGGCCTGTCGCTAACCCCAAGCGCGCCGCACCATGCCATGCCGGCTGATTTCAGGTACAGTGCCGGGCTCTGCCGGATTGTCGAATGCGCGCAGGTGTGCGGAAGCGCTACCTCGTGTGGTATTGGAGAAGCCGCTGCGTGTTGAGTACGCGTTAGCGGCAGGCTCGCTAATTCAGCGCGGCACGCTCCTCTGAGCTCGTCTTTTGAAGGGGGAATAAATCCGGCGGGACGCTTACCGAATGTCCCCCGCTATTAATATCCCCGGAAGGGACGACGGAAAGGTCGGCGCCCAGCGGCTCATGTTAATGACGCCCGTCTAATTCCTGAACCTGCTCGTGCTCGTGCCCGTGCTGCAGATGCTCTGATTCCATTGTGTTCTCCAGGCCTGACCTAAATAAAAGAATAGAAAAGAGGCAGTCTGTTTACCCAGCCCTGCTTCTTCGTTGTGTCTCATAGTAATTTTTACAGTCCCCACCCCCCCTTCCCCATCCCCCAGGATAAAGCAAATTATGATAGATGATAAATTTGTGAATTGAGGATTTTGTTAAGTTACAGGGTCAGCATATGCAGATTAAAGGTCTTTTCTTGTACCTTAGGTGCTTCTGCATCTCTCTCTCTCTTTCTCTCTCTCTCTCTCTCTCTTCTATGTCTCTCTCTCTCTATATATATATATATATATATATATGAGGGTAAATGAAAGGCAGGTTGGTACATTTCAGATTCCTAGATTAGTAATAAAAGGCAGTAATGCCAACAGCAGCTTCACTTGACCTCAATCTGTAATGGAGGTCAAAGATATCTTGCTCATTGCCAGACACATAAACAGAGCTGTCTCCCTCTCTCTCTTTCTCTCTCTCGCTCGCTCACACGCTCTCTCTCTGTCTCTCTCTCTCTCTCTCTCTCTCTCTCTGTCTCTCTCTGTCTCACTCTGTCTCTCACTCAATGTCTATTTATCTCTTCTTGCCTTTCTCTCACACCTACACACTCTCTCGGACTCTCACACACACATATGCTAAAAACGCACATTCTGTTTCTCTCATAAGTACACATTCTCAAAACATCTTTCTCAAATATGTTCACATTCCACCCACACAAAGTTTATTGACCTGTTGAAGTAATTTAGCACATAAATTTGGCATTTATGATCCGAACATTTATTTGTGATAATGTATTCGATACTGCCAACATATTTTGCATTTAAAGTCTAGCACTGAAGAGGTAACATTATGGTAAAAATGAGACGGAGATATACTGTATGATCTCAATTTCTCACAATCTGTGTATGGCTTGTTACGTACAAAACTATTACATAGTTACATTAAACTTTTACTGGTTTCTGGACCTTACAGTACTTCATAATGTACATACAGTATAGGCTAAAGTTTTATGTTCACTACTACTATCTGTTAGGCTCAATATTGTACTGTAATATTGCTATTATACTGCAAAATATTTAATCCAATAGTAATACCCTGTCACTATTAACAGTTGTTATTACATAGTAATAATGTAATTACGAATGCTGCTATGATATATTGAACAATACATTGACCACGTTCGGCTCAGGAGTAGTGGAGGACCAGCAGACAGAGAGGTGTTTGCTTTGCCCAAAATCCCCCCCCCCCCCTCACCTGGCCAGCCCCTCCAGGTTTGAACACCTGTAATGACGACCCCCAACACCTGCCAGGAGTCACAGGTGTGTTCAGCCTTCTTCAGTGTGCTGTCACAAACACAGACACGACACCAACGCTGGTCGCGGTCGCAAACACGGCCATGCGTCTGGGGCCAATGGCTGCTTTTTCCGCCTTGATGTTTGGCTGAGTTTGTTACACATTAGACAGGACGTGCGCTATGAAGTACAGCAGCCATGTGGATAACCAAAGACTGAAATACGAACTCAGCCAGTTTGCCACTGGTGGATAACTGTAGACTGTGAACCACAAACTCAACCAGTCTGCACTGGTGGATAACTGTAGACTGACCCACAAACACAGCGTGTAAATTCTGTCTTGAGGCAAGAGTCTTTTCCAGCTTTATCTTTCTGAAACGAAGAGTCCATCTTGCACTAAGATTAATCACCTGGCCTTTTTTGCTGCTGGGGATTGAAACTGAGTATGCAAGTAAACGCACTTGCCACTGTGTTAGAAATGCACAGGAGGACCTGTGAGTTATTGCAAGCAGAGCAAAGTGAAACTGAGCCTTGTGAGTCAGTGTCCTGAGGGCAGTGCATACAGACATGGGATGGGTTTAGATCCAGGTACGTGAGATCAGTGTAATCAGTATGAAACAAGAGTGTGCACATATACTGTAAAACAGTATACAGAACAGTAGTGTGTACTCGTGAAGCAAGTTTAGATCCAAGTATGTGTGTAATCAGAATGGTGTATACACATATGAAACAGGTGTGGATCCAAGTGTACTGTATGTGTAGTAAGAGCAGAGTGTGCGCAGGAGTTTGGCCAAACTTCAGTACAACAGCGGCCACCCTCGTCCATGGGAGCTATCGAGCTTGCCAGAAACTTTAAAGGAACGAAAAGCCCTTTCGTTCAGCCGCAGAGACCACAGATGGCCTGAGGAGCACAGGTCAGAAGGCAGCTCCTCTTGTTGCATTGCGTCAGGCTTTCCCACCCCAGTGTGCGGGAGAGGCGTTCACAATGTGTGTAGGCTCTATCGGCAGGCTCTACGGTGCGGAATGTTCTGGAAAAGGGAGCGTGCCTGAAATGGAGACGCCGGCCTCGTCAGCGCTGGGGAACGCTCGCTCGTTTGAGATGCTGAACACACAGACCTCACATTTTGAAAAGTGAGGGGGGGTGGGGGTGAGGGAGGAAAAAAGGGAGTGAAGGTGGGAGATGGAGAAAATGTGAAAATCTGCTGAGCTGTTTGAAGAATTACAAATAGCAACCCCCTCCCCACCCCCCTCCAGTGAGCTGACCTATTTCCGCAAGTCCCCCTGAACATGTTCAAGTTCTGACCCAAAAAATCAGCTAACCTTGTTTTTTTTTTTTTTGTTTTTTTTATGGAGGGGAGGGAAAGATCCGGGTTTTCTTTTAGGTCGGTGAGCGCTTTCCCTGCGCTGATCGAGCGAGCGAAGGAATGCTCGCTGAGGATGAGTGTGTTCTCCGGGAGGGTTGGGACAAGGGTAGGTAGGTGGAGGACAGAGGTGACTTTCAGACTTGGGTGGATATAAATATCATGAGAAACGCCCTCCCTCCCCCTAACAGCAGGCTCGTAATGCACTCTAAAAAAAGGGAAAGTGACACATGCCCGATTCATAGCCCTAGCCGTGCGTGAAAAAAAAAACGCGATATTAAGCAGGGCTTGTGTGTACAAACTGCGTTGCGTCAAACTGCGTCTAGCTGCACTGGGGTAAGCAGCAGGCTTTCAGAACCTCCTTGATCTCCATCCCTCTCCACAACTCTCATCCCTTTCAGCCTTTTATTTTCTGTTCCTTTTTTTATTTTACTTTTGAGCGCTTGTTGTCCTTACTACAGGGACGTCTGTGCTCCGGTCCTGTACGGCTGGCTCAGTCTCCCCGGGCTGCCCCCCTCTGTTTAAACTGACTCACCAAACTAGAGACGACACTTTGATCAGAACTGATTTTTTTATTTTTTTGGACTTGTGTTCTTGGCCATAAACAAAGCCTGCAGGTCCTCCAGGACCGGGGTTGATTCAGCCCACGGGCTGTGCAGGAACCTAGCGCTGTGAATGATTTTCTGTGAATGATATCAAACTGTGAATGACGAGATTCGCTGCAGTCCTTCACATTCCACTTGAGCGTTCTTTGCTTAACGATATTATTCTCTTGCCCGAAACGTGGAAGTTAAACGCAGTTACAAAAGTCAATAGCTGTAATGATGCACCAAAAAAGGAAAGATATTAGACCAACTATTAATCTGCTTGTGAGGTTTATTGACAAGGTGGGAGCTTACTGGAATGAACCCACACCCTGGTATTACACTGAACCTCTAAAGCATTGATGGCAAAAACTTAAATTGCAATAGTAATCATAGCGGATAAATTGTAATGTTGTGATCAATGATATGCACATCAACTAAACATACTGGTTTGCAGTAGCTGGTAAATTCCAGCATGTTGCATCAAATAAAAATGACTCATTTGAAGACAGTGTTTTAAAATTCTTGAAAACTTCAAATTCACACATTTTTTGGGGCCAGTGTATTTCTAAACACTTTGCATGCATAAAAAATACAATATCACCTGCTTTTATAAATTGTGTTTGGTGTTTTTATTTTTACGATTCGTATGTCCTGAGTGTTCAAATGAAACTAGTGATTTTTTCTGAAATGAAAATGCATGAATAAATTATTATTAATTATTAACTATTAACATATCAAATATCAGTGCTTTAACGCCACTTTTGACTAAATACAGTAGGGCTTTGCGCTGTACATACTCATCTACAATAAACTTAATTTACTGTCTTACGCACGTCAACATATAATAAATGAATTTTGACCTGAATTGGTTTCAAGAATTAATGAAGTTGGGCTTCTGCATTGCTAATTCACTTTAGACATACACGGTAATGGCTGTGGCTGTTGATTGATGTGTAGAAACATGAAAGAACCTCTTCAGTCACATAATTTTCTTATTTGGCAGCGAGGGAGCAGCAAAGATTTCAGGCTCAGATTTCATGCCTTTTATTAGTTCATTCATTACACTAAAAATAAAAGAAGAAAAAAGAAAAGATAATTACCTGGCATTAATGGATTGTGGTTTCTGCGAATATTTAATGGATCGACTGAGCCAAAAATCATTCTTAGAAACGAAGTGCTTCATTTTTTATTGTACATTCAGACCATTTAAACAGATTTATTTAAAGCATTTCATGAGTCTTTCAAACAGTCATCGGGACTTTTCCACATTGTATATTCTAACTAGTGGGTTGCAGTGTTGAATACTGAAATGTTTGTGGATCTTACCCAGGTCCGGTGTACGGTGGTACATTGTTGTAGTGTGTAGTCTAAAGTGATTAATCCCATGTAGGGAAGAAAAACGTGGTACAGTGTGCTATAGTGCATTACAGTTTGGAATAGTGTTGAATAGCATTATACAGTGTAGCAGACAGGGGCACTATGATATAAAATGGTCCAGTGTGCTGTAGTGACTGTAATCATATATGCTACATTATAGAGCAGTGTACTGTGGCATAGAGTTGTACAGTGCATTAAACTCTAATACAGGTCAGTAAATAATGTGAATAGAACGTTACAGCATAATGCAATTGCAGTGTTATACTGTGTAACTGTATATTTGGTGTACAGTATCACTGTGTGGTATAGTTTAGTATAGAGAACTAGTGTGATACAGTACGGAAGTGTTTAGTACAGTATGGAGAAAAATATAGGGTCTAGTGCAGTTGAGATGAAGGTGAATGTTTAATATTGTATGTTTTAAGGTTCTGCATCAGTAAAGGGGCTGTGTATGAGAGAGAGAGAGATAATCAGTGAGAGAGAGAGAGAGAGTGAAGTGTGGAGGGAGGGTGGCAGTCTAGGCGTAGATATGACAGGAGGAAAATGAGATATCTGTAGACACATCGACCAATCAGATTGATGAAGTGGCATCCTCATCAAGACACACACAAGGTGATTGGTTTCAGCCGTTGGTTCCCAGATAATGTCATCAGAAACGCATTCCCAAAGACATTCACCACAGTCTCATTCAGACGCTAGATATGAGGTATTTATTCCTAAATGCTTCATAAAACACGCATAACCTGCAGGGGTTCATCACATGGCTCAAGATCACTATCAGCCATTCAGCATAAACCATAACCGTGACTCCTGGAATTCCAGTCAAGGGGCTAACCATAAGATAATCCACATTTTGTGTCATAAGAGGGTCTTATATTATGTGTGTTGCATCATCCTTCATAGAAAATTGCAATTGATAGCTTTGCAAATGCATCATTTGTGAATGTGTTGCATCATGAAGAATATATTCTTACCCCGGTATTAATTGATGATTTGTGCAATAATAATAACAACAACAATAATAATAATAATAATGTACAAGTGTGATTGAGCCTTTGTTATGTTTATGTACTCATAAATACGGACTAGTGTGATAGTTCTTTGCTGTGTACTATTTGTGAATTTGGGACAGAAGATTTCAGCATCCACATTTCTAATATTTCAAGCATTCCAAATGTCTTGCGAATGTTTTGCTTTGGAATGAAATAGCGCTGACCCGTGTGTGTCTGAGCGGGCTTTGAGTCTGAGACCGCATGAGCTCAGGTCAGCAGAGTAGACTGTTTTCAAACCGAACGAGGATTCTTTCACCACCTCTGTGTGCGATTCTTTAACCCGGAGAGCTTGTTCCGCTCCCCGGACACGTCATTATATTTCCCCTCATGAAAGATACACGGGCGCTAGAACAACAACCCGCCGTCTCGCGCAGGCCACCGCAGGCTCTTTATGTAACACCGCCGCGCCGCGAGCGGCGACTCCGCCGGCTGAAGGAACGGACTCGGGCGCGGCGCAAATTAGCGAAGCGCCGCTCGCGCTGAATCCGCCGTGGCGTGCGGTGGCGTCCGGAGCGGCGTTTCTGCGATCGACGATGCGGCGCTCGGGTGCCCTGGATACGGTCGCCCCGCAAGACCGCTGCATCAGGACCGCGCCCGCAGCGCGCTCGGCCGACGGTCGCCGCGCGGGAGAAGGAGCCACGCCGGTCAGGCCGCTCTCCCCCGGCGGTTTCGGGAGGCTGATCTGATTCGGCGCTCACGCGGGCAGGCTGCTGATCATGAACGCTCGTCATCAGAGATACGGAGCGATGAGCGCCCCCGCTCACCAGGCCTGCCTGAGGACACACCAGAGAGCAGACATGACACACACACAGACCGTCACACACGTACACGCACAAGACATTACACACACACAGACCGTCACACACGTACACGCACAAGACATGACACACACACAGACCGTCACACACGTACACGCACAAGACATTACACACGCACAGACCATCACACACGTACACGCACAAGACATTACACACGCACAGACCCTCACACACGTACACGCACAAGACATTACACACGCACAGACCGTCACACACGTACACGCACAAGACATTACACACACACAGACCGTCACACACGTACACGCACAAGACATTACACACACACAGACCATCACACACGTACACGCACAAGACATTACACACACACACACACACACACACATACACGCACAAGACATTACACACGCACAGACCATCACACACGTACACGCACAAGACATTACACACGCACAGACCGTCACACACGTACACGCACAAGACATTACACACGCACAGACCATCACACACGTACACGCACAAGACATTACACACGCACATACCATCACACACGTACACGCACAAGACATTACACACACACACACACACACACACATACACGCACAAGACATTACACACACACAGACCGTCACACACGTACACGCACAAGACATTACACACACACAGACCGTCACACACGTACACGCACAAGACATTACACACGCACAGACCCTCACACACGTACACGCACAAGACATTACACACGCACAGACCATCACACACGTACACGCACAGACATTACACACACACACACACAACACATACACGCACAAGACATTACACACACACAGACCGTCACACACATACACGCACAAGACATTACACACACACAGACCATCACACACGTACACGCACAAGACATTACACACACACAGACCGTCACACACGTACACGCACAAGACATTACACACGCACAGACCATCACACACGTACACGCACAAGACATTACACACACACAGACCATCACACACGTACACGCACAAGACATTACACACACACAGACCGTCACACACGTACACGCACAAGACATTACACACACACAGACCATCACACACGTACACGCACAAGACATTACACACGCACACACACACACACACACACACATACATGCACAAGACATTACACACGCACAGACCATCACACACGTACACGCACAAGACATTACACACGCACACACACACACACACACACACACTACATGCACAAGACATTACACACGCACACACACACACACGTACGGGCACAAGACATTACACACACACACATATGTACACACACACACACACACGTACACGCACAAGACATTACACACGCACACACACACACACACACACACACACATACATGCACAAGACATTACACACGCACACACACACACACACACGTACGGGCACAAGACATTACACACACACACATATGTACACACACACACACACACGTACCCGCACAAGACATTACACACACACATACGCACACACACACACACATGCACAAGACATTACACACACACATACGCACACACACACACACACATACTCAGTCACTGACACAGACACACACACACAGACACCCGCCCATGCACACATACACTACTCACACACGGATGCATAAAGATGCAATGAACTCACACACGGATGCGTAAAGATACAAACACATAGCATTATATACCCACATAATATGCACAAACGCGCACACGCGCTCACGCAATGCACAGCATACAAAAGACCAGAGTGTGTGCATGTGTGTGTTTGTGCTTGTGTAATCGCTCGCTAATTAAAGCGGCATTAATGCCACTTTCCTTAGTCTGTAATCATCAACAGATTATGAAGACACGCTTGCCAAGGGGTAATTGGAGCCGCGCAGTGATTGGGCGGACCTCCACCAATCAGGGATAAACAGCGCAAAATGATTATGGGCAAACACTGTCAAATTGCCCCCACAGCCGCGTTCCACTAATTGCGCCGCGGAAGCGGGGCGTTAGCATTAGCATGTTTCCCACGTGACGCACGCTGTGGCGTTCCGGCACATTCTAAACTCCTCCATCACGCCGGGCTTGTGCCGGACTCTAGCCGTCTGGGCTTTGGCATCAGTGGGCTGGGGGAGGGGGGGCCGGGGGGACCTGGTTAGAGAGCCAACACCAGCGAATGTAATAATTACACTTAATGGGCGACGGTAATTGGAAATAGCAACTTCATTACAGTCGTACGCTCAGGTGATAAGGCTGGGGAATCTGCTTTCACCACAGATCTCAGGAAGTCATTACCCGTGGCTAACCGGAGCTAATTAAGACCCTGTCATCTGTCATCCTGATCATTTCCCACGCTTACCAGGGTATCCGCGCAACGCCACCAGCAGCCCCTCGTCGTTCCAGCCTCTCAATTACCTGTCTCTGCTCATTTGATATGTCTGCCATCAAAAACCCTTCACCGCCAGCCGAAAGGCCACCTCCGTCACCCGCTGCGGCTGGGGGGTAAGGTGTGGACTGGATGGCTGACTTTCTTTTCTTTTCTTTTCTTTTTTTTTGTGCGTTTTTGCTTTAAAAAATGTGAGATGAGGAGGCTGCGATTGGAATATTCCATCAGCGAACCCTTTTCAAATACAGTAGCCGTCTAATTACACCCTGAACCTGGGCTCCTGATCGTTTGCATGCATAATTCATAACGCATTATGCGCCGCGCGCAGTAAAGGAGAGTGGGGAGTCGGGGGGGCGGGGGGGGGGCAGACCGCACTGTTTGAATCTTTAAATACGCCTGGCCCCGGGTACGAGGCCCCGGCAGCGGGGTTATTAATGGCGCCCGCTCCATCCCTCTTGTCTCCGATGGCGCTGGGGGGTTGCCCCCCCCCCCCTTAGGTGAGGCGCCACGTCCTCTCTCTTTGACACGGAAGGTCCTGGCAGATGTGCCTGGAATACCCCCCCACCCCCCCCACCACCCCTAACCCTACCCCTCCACCCCACCGGTTCTCATTAAGGAACAGGGAATCCAGAGAAATATTCTACAGGCAGCTGAGCAGACAGGCAGAAAGGTCGAGCTCATTTTTTTGCGCAGCGCTGCAAAGCCGACGCCCTCATCAGGAGAGATGCAGTGAAGGTCATGCACTTTGCTCTTGTGGGGACAGGCGCTATGCATTATGGGATTGGAATTTCCTGGTCACAGTACCAGTTCAAGCCCCCACACCGCACCACGCAGCCAATGGGGTCGTGGTGCGGTGATGTAATTAATTATGAATTCCACATATCAGCAGGCAACTGTACCTGAACCAGTAAAATGAATCATAAATGCGTTTCAGGGGGCCCGTGAGGGAGGGAGTAATGCGGCTGTGTTTCATGACATTTTAACACCTCTCCGTATTGTTGACTTTTATTTTATCGTATGGATGGCGCGCGCTAATGAGCAGGGGGAGATCGGCCGGGCGCTGCGTCTCCTTTCCCCGCGCGCGGCGCAGCGGTGGAATGCTCCCCACAGGGGGTCCCGCTGAGAAGCTCCGGCGAGGCGCGCTAAGCCGCCGCAGCGCCCAGCCACAGCTGCCGATTAGCCCAGGCCGCGCCCAGCGGTTTAACAGGGCTTCCAGTTCCGGCACACCCCCCTCAGACACCGACCCTCAACCCTGTTTCCTCCCCCTCAGAGAAGAACCTGGACCGCCGGTGTCAGACTCCAGTCCTGCTGGGTTTCTCGGGGGTTTTCTCAGCTCAAGTGTTTCGTTGAAGTCATTGATTGGCTGAGGAATCCGCACACCTTGCTCTCGAGGCCTTAATTGGCATGCGGATTGACAGTAAAACACAAAAACCCCGCGGAGACGCTGCAGCCCCCTGGGGGTTCAGTCTGACACCCCGGGCTTAGACCGTGGCTGTGTTGCTTGGCTCCGTCCGGAGTGTAAGCATGCTGTTTCCTGGCTGGCCTTTTGGTCATGAGGATTTACTGATCGATCAGCCGTGGGCTTTCATGTGCTCTGGTGTACGTTCCGTCAAGACTGCAGAATACAGGTTCAGTTTCAATGCTTTATCACTACCGCAGCCCAGCCCGGCCCGGCCCTGTTCCTGGAGATCTACTGTACCGTCCTGTAGGCTTTCACTCCAGCCCTAACAAAGCACAGCTCATTCAACAGCTAGAGACCTCATTGAGCTGCTAATTAGTAGAATCAGGTGTGCCAAATTAGGGTTGAAATGAGAACCTACAGGACGGTAGCTCTCCAGGAACAGTCCTGGGCTGCTGGAGCGATTCGGGTCCAGAGTAAAATTCCAGTGTGGCTCCTGGGAGTTGAAGCTGCAGTGTTTTGGGCACGAGGCCCCCCTGTGCAGCACTTCCTGATTCCTTCAGCTGAGCCAAACGGGCTCGGCACCACATCTCGGCTCAGCGACCCGGTCAAATCGTCGGGCTCGCAATTTGAACTCATGGCTCCCGAGGAACCGATCCGTGACCCCGCCGCGCCCCGAGCGCTCGTGCCAGGAGCGGTGACCTAATGGCCCGTTTCCATGGAGAGACGCCGCCATTCATCCTCCTCACCTGTAATTGAGGAAGGGGGTGGAGAGGGAAGGGGGGGAGATTTGGGGTTGATAAGGACGGAATCATCAATCCATCGATAAGGGAGCGACTCAAAACGCTCTGATCCCCCTCAACCCCTCAACCCCTCCCCTGGCAAAGGTGTAACCGCGTAATCTCCATGCCGGTTGCCACGGTAACAAGACGGATGGGAGGGAAAACAGCGGAGCGACAGGGTATTATATGCGGCGGGGATTTATGGGATGCCTGCCATTGATTTACGATACGGCGAAATGTCGCGGCGAGCGCCGCTTCGCACGGCTCTGCGGTCTGCTCCGTAGCTTTCCCGCCTTGCAGGAGGAAGAGGAAAATGATCGCTAATCCCCGCCTGGCCGTAAAGATCTCAGCGCTAAAGTGAGCTGTGCAGGGAAAAGCTTTCTTTCCCGCGGTGCTACAGTACCTGTATGAACTGCAGGGGGGGGTTGCGTAAGGATGTCTCCCTGTCTCGGGTTGGGCTCGGGCGTCGGTGATCGCATCTAACTGGCTGGTTTTTCTCCAAGGACATTCCCTTCGTTTAAAAGTGCCCTTAGTTTATATGGTGCGTAACATTTGATGGGTTGATAAACTGGCTGATGCAGAGGAGCTGCGGCAGGACTGGAGAGTGCAGCAGCAGCAGCAGCACACGAAGCCGCACACGCGTGGCTGACAGGGCCGTCGCGCAAGCTAGCGTGGGCTCTGCAGAAGCTGCTGATCACCAGCATGTCTTTGTCACCGCGGTGCTGTTCGTCTGATGGAGCCCTGTGCTCACGGACACAGCCGCTGGTCTGTTCTGCTTTCAGTCACTCCCTCCTTCCTCCCGCCCCCTATTGATTTTCACACGTGAGCGGGTCGAAGGCTTCTGCAGTCGGTGCTGGTAACGTTCCCCGTCGGTATGAGACTTGGGGTTTGTGTGTGTGTGTGTGTGTGTGTGTGTGTGTCCTGCTGGACTCTGTGAGTTGAATGTAGCCGTAAATTACACCCCCCCCCCCCCCCCTCGCAGGCGTGTTTCTTTTCTCCGCCCTCAAACAGGCCACCGGGCGTGCACTGCTCCGGGGTGATAGCGTGGCCTTCGCCGTGACGACCCCCGTGGGATTCTGTTTGTCTCTGATACCATTTACAGCTATCCGATGCAGCCTTTTATTACATGCACACGCAGAGAGAGAGAGTGAGTGAGAGAGAGTGAGTGTGAGTGAGAGAGAGAGAGAGAGAGAGAGCATTTTATGTTTACCTCCGAACAGCAGTCTCCATTAATGGAAGATTCATGTCAGGCTCTTTCTAGGGAGCTGTCCACCAACAATGGTGCTGAAGTGTCAGGCCGATGCTTTGGAAAGGGGCAGGCAGGATTGCTGTAGAGACGTGGTGGGGAGGTGTGTGCCCTTTTTTGTGCAGGTGCAATGAGCAGGGCTGTAACTGAAAGCTGACAGCTGAATAAATACTTTCTGTGTTCATAACGATCCTTACTATGTCAATTTCCCATGGCCAGGATTCTATTTGTGTATTTTATTTTAAAGTACATCTTTTTAAGACCTGGCAATTAAATTAAAATAAAATAAGTCATATTTTTAAAAATATTTTCTCTCCAACATGATTTGCAACATCCAACAAGTGCCTGCAACATCTGAGACACTAGTATTATGTCTAAGAATTTTTCGTACTTAAGGTATAATACTTTTTCTCAGCCGGGTCTCAAGGGGATAAAGAGCGGATTTTTCCACAGTGAACGACACACCGTGTAAACCATTATAACCACTGTCCTTCCATCCTTTCTCAAGGACAGGGTGACTGCTTGACTGTTATTTTATTCATTTGAGAGTGACGTGTCTCAGCCTCAGCACCGCCAATGGGCGGCCAGAGACTCCGTAACACAGCCAGGACTGGGAACAAAACTCCGCCCACCACTCTTTCCTGCTTGGTCTTTGTCGTTTACATTTTTGAGCTAGTCCACTGTGCGGGCAACTCTGCTTCAGAGTTTTTCCGTTTATTTTCGCTGATCTGGCAACTTCCTTAGAATCACAGTCGCTGCCTCACAGATCCCAAGGTTTGCGTGTGAGTGAGATTGCGCGGTGCGATGATTGCCTGTGCTTTAAGAAGGAGAATAATTTTGCCTCTGGCGCTCTTTGAACAGCCTCGTTCGGGCCACAGAGGGTCCTTTGAGTGTCTGTCTGCAGATGCCAAACTCATTTAGCGGCGTCGGGGAAGTAGGTTAACTGCGCGAAGATGCACAAATGACTCGGCGTCATGCAAGTACAGCGGGCGCATTACTATTTCATTGCGACAGAACATCCTGTTCTGTTTCCCCATGACGACCGTGCTTCTGCATGCACGGACCGTTCCTCGCGGTGGGATGGCGCGGTACCGCCAAACCCGGCCCGTATGCCAAGCTGGGGCCCCGCCGCCCAACTGGCTCCGACCGCCGCGCCAAAACAGACAAAGGGCGCGGTGTTAACGAGGCCCCCCCCGCGGAGGACCAGGCGGCCCTCCCCTTTGCCAGCTGGCGCACTGCATCGTGGGTAGGGAGCAAGTTGACAGTGATGCGAATAGTTCCCGAAGCAGGAGGATAACAGCTTTTACTTGTGACATTTAGGAAGAAACGGAGAGAGGGGAAGAGAGAGGACGGTTGGCAAACCTGGCGTGGGCTATGGCACAGAACAGGACCCGTTCGGCGATTCATGAGGAGCCATAATGGCGCCAGGAACAGAGGGACCCGTACTTCAGGGGATTCACTGGAGGAGCCATAATGGCTGCCAGGAACAGAGGGACCCGTACTTCAGGGGATTCACTGGTGGAGCCATAATGGCTGCCAGGAACAGAGGGACCCGTACTTCAGGGGATTCACTGGAGGAGCCATAATGGCTGCCAGGAACAGAGGAACCTGTACTTCAGGGGACTCGTTGGTGGAGCCGGAATGGCTGTCACGACAAATTTCATCACCCTATTCACTTCCGGGTTTACGTTTCCGGTTACGTTCCCTTAATGCGTAAGTTAGCATCAACTTGACTACCTGGCATGCGTGGTTTCCTAGCATTCTCTGCTGGTTGCTAACGACAGTGAGCGATCGCTAGCTAGGTGGCTAGCTAGGAAGAGAAGCTTTTATAAAAGTCTATCTATTTATTTCTCTTGCTAGCTAGCTAGCGATCTATGAATCTTGCTAGAGAGAGAGATATTTTTATATTAATTATTGTACTCACTGTTTCACCTAATTTACACACGCCATTACACAAGCTAAGATACAGAAATACCACACACACAAATTTGTATTCTGTTCACATGTTTATTGTCAGGGGACTCACTGGGGTCATGAAGTTTTTTCTCAGTTGCCAGAGTATTCCATTACTTCAGATTCCACCGACGTTGCACCAGCGTGAGATGGGCTGGGCCATCTTCCCCACCATCCTTCTTAAAAAAAACCACAACCTCCGGAAGATGCCGTTTAGCATCTGAGCGGCAGACTGTGCATGTTCCGGTTAGCTTGTGTGGGTTCAGGCACTGGGGGGGAGTGTTAGCTCCGGTGCCCAAATTCGTCCACCGCCACAGGAAGGCCTGTGTTCACAAAGCTCAGTCTGCAGCTTCAGGCCTGCTCCGTGGCCACAGTCATTTTCCTGCCCAGCGGGTGAAATAAAAAGCCGGATATAAGACTTGACAGCGCCGGGGCTCTTTTTTTTTGGGGGGGGGGAACAAATGAGACGTTTTGGTGAAGCCACGGGTGAGTCTGAAGGCATCACCTCATCAGGTGGAGAGGGCCGGTTTATAGTGACAGACTGCACCGCTGAGTCACCCATCGCCCTAATCGGAGGAAGGAAGTGGCATTATTAAATCTCCAGCCCTCTAACGGTCCTCAGGTCAAGTGCACAAGTCGACCTTGACTGGCAAGCGCTGGCGGAGGATTGGAGGTTGAGCTCTGTGCGCCGGGGGAGCGATCCGCCCAAGCTTACACCCTGAGTAATCCCCCCCCCACCCCCCCATCCCCCCATCTGAGGGACTACAGCCTCAGCTCCCACCTCCCCCAGCCTTGAGCTAAAAACACCACCCTCCTCTCCACCAGGGGGCGCGGCCACCCAGGATCAGCGCTGATATGGCCCACGGCCTGAAGGCAGACTGATAAGAGCGGAGGAAATCCCCCGCATTGTGAAGTGTCTGAAAATTCAATTTTCTAGCGAGAGCACGGGAGATCTGATAGTTGGGATTTTCCATTAATGGGACCCAGTCGAGCTGGGAGGGAGGGTGGGCGGGGGCCCTGGGGTTAGGGGTTAGCCTGTGAGAACAGGGCTTTTCAATTCCTTTTCAAGCTGCGCAAGAAACGCTTTTTTAAAATGATTTTTTTATGAAGTCAGCAAAGTATTTTTTTTTTTTCCCCACCCTCAGTTCCATTAGTTTTGCTACTTTGTCTCTCTGGGTTGGGGTCAGGCCCATTTCCATTCTCTCTGTTCGGGAAATGAATTGAAATTCAATCCATAATCTCAGAAAATGCCCGTAATGTTCTATGATGCCTTTTCAGTTAATTAACTGAATTTCAATTAAGTCTTCTTCAGCTGACTCGATTGGCACGGCACGTGGGGAGAAAGGTCGTTAGCGTAATGGGCCCGAGGGCGCGGAGGGCGCACGCTCGTCTGCCCGCCTCCCGCGAAACCCGAGCTCCGAGGCGCGAGCGGGAGACCGCCGCGCGACGCCTTTGAGGTTCGGAAGCGGCGCGCGCAGGGGGAGAGACGTGCATACCGATTCTTCCGTCTCCGTTCTTTGCCTGGGAAATTTTGCAGCCAGACTGTCGTGCTTCTGAAAAACTGAAGCCAATTACCAGGTGACCTTTGTCGGCACATTCCTCTTTGTTTGGGAAGCGGTGGTCTTGGCAGGCGTGGCAGACATCTTTTCTCCAAACGCTTGACAGTTTCCATTTGGTTTTTTTTTTTTTTCCAGTCTGTTTGCGTGCGCTTGATCTGTCCTCTTAAAATAATAATTCTAAAGTGCACCAGGTTCTCTCTCTCTCTCTCACACACACACACACACACACACACACACATACCCATGTTAACTTTCACAAACACTCAAATAGTGTGCCAATACGTCTGTCACACGTGTGCACACAAATACATCTTCGCAAACATGCGCACACACACACACGCACACACACAGTCACACCGACGCACACACACAGTCACACCGACGCGCACACACAGTCACACCGACGCACACAGGGGCTCATGTGATCACCAAACCTGTGAGAGCCACAGAGTTAATGCTGCACAAGTGAATTCTTACATTCTGTGTGAGACCCAGTGGGGCTGATCTGGGGAGCCATGGCAGCACAGCTCATAGCACTTACCGCGCTTCTGTACCACAGCGGGGGCAGTTTTGACAGAAATCACATTTCCTAATGCTAATTGCAGTTAGCATTAATGAAGATCAGGGCAAATTAATGTGCAAATCCAGTGCAGGGAATTTTATGGGTTGCATTAAATCTGACTCGCTCGCTAATCAGGCTTCACGCGATCGCTGTAAATATCTGGCTGTGCTTTTTTTCAAACCGGCAGCTCTGAAAGGGAAAAGGTGTCGGCTCCGGACAGCAGAAGCAGATCTGTGTGAAGAGAGGTCATTTCAAGAAGTTGTGTCAGAGGGCGTGGCATCTTTCTTGCCAGTCGCTGTAAATTCACCGAGGGCTGGGGTCAGGATGCAGGGTTTCAGAGGAACGTTATCGGCTTAATAGCGTTTCTCTCATATTTGTAGCGTTTGTTTCCTTATTTCCTTGTGTTTAATGATGAAAAAATCAGTGGCAGTGAGACAAACAGGAGGAGGTTTGCTTTGGAGGTCAGCGGTTGTGATATTTGGAGTTGTGGATTGTGCCATTTCCCAGTGATGCATCCAGAGATTGTTGAAGATGATGATTAAAATAGGAATCCAGAAGGATTTGGGTTAAGCGCTTGTCCGTCTTTGAAAGCTGTTTGACATTTCTTGCAGTAGTTTTTTTAAAAAGGGATAAATTAGCTCACGCAAATTATGCCATGTTCATATGACCTCATTGTGAGTGGTGGGTTGGGTGGGGGGATTGATATAATTTTCCACTGTGAAATCCAGAAGCTTTCTCATTCACCCAATGGCGATGGATATTTTATTCATTTTTGATTCACGCATTTAGCCAGTGATAAAAATAACTCTTAAGGTAGCTAACAAGGAAATGAATTTTCAACACATTTATTTCTGTACATTTTGCACATTTTAAGCAGCTCTTTTGAGTCTGAACTAATAATTTTTTTCTTTCTTTTTCTCTCTCCCTCCGCTATCATTCCCCCGAATGGCACACCATCCAATATCCTCAATCTGCTCATTAAGGTAAGTCAATGAAGCTCTATTTTTTTCCTTTAATGAGAGTTCCCTTCAAAAATCACTCAAAGTTCCAAGCACTCACTCCAAAGCCCCCTGCTTTTCTTACCTTTCCACAAAGCCTTTGGAGTTAATTCCCCCTCCACTCCAAAAGTGATTCGCTCAGGCTCTCTCAGAACGGATGAGAGCCAGTTGCCTCTGGCTAATTGCTGCTCTCTAGCTGGTGGATCATTGCCGGTGATTACTGCCCTTTGATCGGTGCACTGCTGCTGCTGGTTGTGGAGATGTCTGCCCCTTCACTGTCTACTGGTCTCAGTTTGAGTCTCAGGGATCGCATGAATGCGTTTGTTAGCCACGGCACTGGGAGCCTCTGTCTGCACACTGTGTACAGCAGCATGGATGCGCACATAGCCAGAACTATCAGAGGTGGCAAGTCCAGGGGTCAGAAAGGAAGAGTCCTGCCGTGTGTCACCCATGAACTCGGCCAGCTGATTTGACTAACCTCCTGGCTGAAGAAATGTACTGATTAGCAAATCCAGCCGATTGGAGCAAACTGCTTTCAGGACCTGGATTTTCCACCTCTGAGAATGATCGATATCGTTGAGCGTGGAACTAAATGGGCCTGAACTACCTAGGTGGACATTCACAATTGGTTGTGGTGGTTCAGCCGAGGGTAGAGCCAGGATACTATTTAGGTGGGCGTGCCCCCCCCCCCACCCCCCACCCTAGCCTTAGTGGTCAGTGTACAGTGTATAATTCCGCAGGGCTGGAATTATAGCAGGCTGGGGGGGCAGCACCCTCCAGGAGTGGACACGGTGTGCCTGTGCCGGGGATTGCGGCACTTCCGCAGCATCGTGGGCTTCGCCTCCCTGTCCTTCAGCCTGCCAATGGGGGGAGGCAGTGTGGGCTCGTGGGTAGATCCAGAAATGGCATTTTGCATGCTAATGTGGGATGCTGCTTGAGGTTATGTGTAGCTGCAGCACAGTTACAGGTGTGGCTGTTCTGTCTGGTGCTGATTGGATATAACAGGGTAAAATAAGTCACTGCATTTACCTTGTTTCTGGTGGTTGCTTTGTTCTCTTAAGGGGTAAAAAAAACCAAAACAACAGAGGAAAATTAATAAAGGACAGTTCAAAGTAGACCCAGCTTCACACAGAATCCCTCCTCAATGTTAATGAAACTCAGAGGAGCGTAGGGAGAGACCATGTGCTGGGACTGTGTCAGATGAAAGTTACTCCCTTTAAAAGGAAAGCAGATTGTGCCTTTATAACTGGCAAGCAAGACCTGGGCTGATTCCTGTACCAGTCAGCCTCGGCTGTGTATGTCTGTAGCTGAGGCTTTTTCTGCACTTTTTTTCCGAATGCCAAAAAAATTGGCATCACATTGGTTGTGTCCAAATCAGCGAACTTGCCTACTATTGAGTATACAGATAATATGCAAGTCGTATACTTGCATACTCAATAGTACGCCAGTGTGCTGATTCGCACACGGCCATTATGTTACCCTGGAGAAGAGTTTGCGAAAAGCATACCGTGGAATTGGGGTTTGTTTCAGGAAATCAATAACCGGCTGCTTTCACTGGCAGATTACATTTTTGGTCCACTTCATGAAACCTTGTCTCTCGTATTTCACAACAAAAAAAATGTGTTCCAGCTTCAAGGTTACCGCAAAACCAGCCTTGCCTTTGATAGCACGGTGTCTGTGTTGCTTGAACAGGGAAGGAGGAGAAGACCGATACGTTTAGTATTTACGTCACAGTTTACATTTTAAGCATTTAGGGACCTACAGTTAGTGCAAACATGGATAAGGCCTAGATTTGTAAGTCACCAACATCTCCAACAGCAATTAATAAGAGTGCAATGGTTAGGCCAGAACAGGGGGAAATCTTATGTGATAGTGCTCATCCACTTGATTGTTTTCAGATATTGAATTTATTTAGAAATGAGGAGTATCAGGAGCAGGGATTTGTGTTGAAGTATGGTTCTTTCTGTCTTTCTTGTCTTTATATTTATGTGTCATTTGTATGTGCCAGCTCTGTGAATTCTATTTTTTCTATTAATAATCTGCAGTAATGTTTTTTTACTTGATTTAATTATCATGGCACCACATAATGAATGAATACAATTGAATTTTATCTGTAATGTGTGTGTATATGAGTAATAGCGGTTATCAACATAATTGCATCGTTTTGTTTACGGCAAAAAATGCGCTATGTTCAGCGGGCAGGCCCTGTTCTCTCTGAGGGCAGTGTTCAGCATTCACGTGCGTCACCAGTGAAACAATGGGAGGGAAATGAATGGAACTGATTTCCGACTGATTTCTCGTAATTCAAAGCACGAGCTTTGCGCGATGCATTCGGGAAGCAGAATTTTTGTGCTTCAGTTTTCGGCGAAACGAGCTGGAAAATGGCCGCTCCTCGCCGAGCTTCACTCGCAAGACGCCTTCTTTTTTTTTTGTTGTTGTTGTTGAGCGATATGACGGGAGAGCGGCGTCGGGTGAGGCTTGAGCGACGCGCTTTTGCGAGGGCTGCAGGTGCGTCAGGCCGCCACGGCACGCACACCGCCCCGTTACCCACGCTGCCGCAGTACCCACGCTGCCCCGGTGCTCAGCCTGATGTTTCTCTCTCTCTCTCTAGAGAGCCGCCGCGATGCGTGAATGAGCGCCTTGCATAAACCGCGGCTAAGACCCGCCCGTCTTCCCCCTGCTCCGGCGGTGTGATGGGAGGCGCCGTGCCGCACGGGGGCCGGTGGTCTTTGCCGTGGGGGGGTGGGGGGGGCGGGGCGCGGATTAATGCCGATCCGCCGCCCGCATCAAAGGAAGTCAGCTGGGGCTTGCGTGCGGAGGCTCTGCAGAGCAGAACAAATGAGTGAGTGCAGAATGGAGCGAGCGGCGGTGTTGCCTGTATGTTTTGCTCAGATCAGGATGTTACAGGTCTGGGGGCTCTGCTGTTACCCTACAGAAAGGCCTTACGCCTGGATCCCCTAAGTACATATCCCACTGTTTGAGTGGACAGTATGGGAAATAGACGTTATATAAGTTGGCTGGTTGTCCGTCCCTCCAGTCTCTACACAGTCAGAATAAAGGGTTCCCAAAGGCTCCTCTTTATCTTCATAGAGGAACCATCTCTGTTTCGAGGGTTCTTTGCGGGGCAAAATAGTTCAATCTGGGAGCTTTCAAACACCTACCATAGTGGGTTACATAAAGAACATGATAGGGTTTTACCCTATGGAGACAAGCCAAAGAACCCTTTTGTTCTGAGAGAGTATACTAGCCTCTGTTGGAGTGCACCATACTGGTCAGAGATGTAAACCCACCCTGGCCTAGGGTATGTCCTCCTGGCATTTGCAGGCAGAGATGTCTCAGTGCGTTTGATAAATTACACTGAGAAGGGGCCACTGGGTAGCGCTGTATGCTGAGACAGCGCCGCACAGCCTGGTCCAGTTGAATCCAGACTGCGCCAGTGCTCACCAGGCTGGCAGCCCCACAAAGCACAGTCAGGCACAGCGTTACCCAGGGAGGGAGGGTGAGGACGGTGGGACTGTCCTCGTCTTACCGCGCAAGTTCCGTCCCTCGGCTTAATCGGAAGCCTGCGGTCTGCCTAAAGTGGGCCTGGGTCGGCCATGCGCAAAGTCTGCTCCTCCATAGAAATGTAGCGTGGCTCTGTGAGCTGTGCAATTAACAAGCAGCGCTTGCGCTCGACTGAGGACGTTTGGGAGAACGGCGGGCCTGCAAATGCGACAAGCCGTTCAAAACCGAAAAGTAAAATAAAAAATCTGGATCGAGAATCGGTTAGAAAACCGAATAAATGAAATAAAAGACATGGCTTTGAAGCTCGGGAGTGCAGAGTTGAAACACTGTTGGCAAAGTGCCCTAGGCGTTGTGACAGACTCAGAAAGAGGCCGTCGCCCGGCAACAGATTCAGCACTGCTAGTCATCACCTACAGCGCGCTTCTGAAAAGCTTGGTGTGAAAGCAGTCTAGTTTAAAAGTCTTTGGAAAAGCAGTTTCTGTTCAGCTCATGCATTGTTAATACAATTTTAGTTTGTATGGGGTGGATGGTGTAACGATAGATTTTTTTTAAATCAAAGCAACAAAGAGGTTTTTACAAACTTAAAAGTTATTCTTAATTAATTTTGGAGAAAAAAATGGTCTGGAATTAGCTTTTGTCCTTGACTTTGACTGACAATTAAAAGCAAGAATGATGTATTTTCCTCACAGGAAAAGTGTGACATGTTCAGGGATGACTAAAACTAGCTCGCCAAACTGAGTGCATGCATTTACGTGTAAATCAAAGTTAAGGACAAAATGGTGATTGAATACAGGCCTATGTGTTCTTATCTAATGACAACAGCTAGAAGGAAGGTTGTTAGACAATGACTATTCCATTAAACCCATTTTATCATAACACTCATGTTATTAGTCTTCCCCTGTTTAATTACATATGGAACTAACCGAAACCCATGACTTCTGGTCTGGAAGGGCATTCAAACGGCATTAAGTATATGGCTCCAAATAATGGTTTACCGAGTGGCACTGCATATTGCATTGCATATAGCTGTGAAAGATTAATGAGAAGGGTAATTGCAAGTGGTCAGGCTCCTCCTGAGACCGCACAGGAAATGGCCAGGACCCTATGGAATGTAGCCTGATCATCAGCAGAGCAGAGGCATCCTGAATAATATATATATATATATATAATAAAGAGAGAGAGAGAGAGAGAGAGACTGGACAGCTGCTAAGGGAGGAGTTCAGCAGTTACCAAATCTCATCGCGCGAATCGACAGCCAAATGTCGGTCAGAACTTCACCCTTGGATTCAACAGACTGGCAAGTCACTAATTTACGTAAGATAAAACAGAGAAGCAGCGAACGAGTACGTTAGCATATATATATTATATATATATCGTGCAGGGGCATGGAGTCATTAACGTCCCTCACCCAGTCCATTACCGTAGCAGAAAATGGCCGTGCTATTACCTGTCATTGGCTCATGGAGTGGAGCTGCGTCTGTGGTGGACGGTGAGCCCCCCCATCCCTCACTAAGGGTTACTGTCCGTTTCTCCCACAATATACTGACTGCTGCTGTACCGTACTCGGTTTTCGGCTGTGCTTCTCTGTTTTACTCCTTACGGTAAATTCACGGGGCTGACTTGCCCAGTTCCCTGGTTGAGATCCAAAGAGTGGGTCCGGAAAGTTCTGACCGACATTTTGGGCTGTCAGGTTTCACGCGCGATGGAGAGATTTGGATTCCAACATGCTTGAATCTCCTCCCCCTTTTAGCAGCTGTCACCAAAGTTCTCTCTCTCTCTCTCTCTCTCTCTCTCTCTCACTCTCTCTCTTTTTTAATTTATCTGTCTATCTATCTATCTTATCTATCTTCCCCAGGCCCTCTTTTATGTGTATTTCTCTTTTTCCATACATGAAATTGAAGATTCCACACTGTCTTTGCTCCTTAATTGGTTTAACAAAACACTGCTAATGTCTCAGCACTGTGTATTGGGGTCTGGACACCTAGTGTCAAAATGTTGGTTGCATTTTGTGAAATAAATTAAGGAGCAAAGAAAATGTGGAATCTTGCTTTTTTCAGAATGTTTATCCTCCGCTGATCTGTACCTCATTAATAGTTTGGTGTGTCTTCTTTACAAACCGTTTCCATGTTAGAAGCTGTTTTGCGTGTACCAACTCCCTGTTGGCCTGTTCAGACACAATTGCTATGACATTTAAAATGTTTTTTTTAATCCGTCCTTGTTACTCACACCAGACTTAATTACATTCTGTACATCACTTTTCTTAATTTGTTGAGGTGTAAGATCACAAATATATGATGAGAATGTTGCATGTTGAACTATGCATTCTATTGCTGATGTAACAATCACTACTGGTAATTGAAAGCAATGGAGTTCTAGAACACATTAAAAACAATTCCAAAAAACCTGTTCTTCAAAGGGCTAAATGTATTCAGTATGTAATTTAGCAGGATGTTGAATATGTGTGTACAAGAGAAGAGACATCCTAGAATCACTGCAGGAACTGTCCCGCCCCACAATGCAACAGCTCACATTGCCTTCAAACTGTCCTCAGCATTTTTACACTTTTGTGTGGACTGTTTGTATCCCTGTTGTCTTACTTTAGCTCTTGTGCAAGGTTGACTGTCACACGATTTCTGAGGCCATCTTGCTCTGACACCATCACTAGACCTTGATGGGTAAATGCTTTTCTCTATACACAGGAGACATAAATTGGAACCAGTTGCCACTGTGTATTAAAAATACCACAAATCGAGTTTTTAGGCAAATGTTAAGGCCTGGCTAACTGATAGCATTCCACTGAAAAACGGTTCCTGCTGTATTAACAAAGCGTTTCAGAATTTGATAGCTATTTAAAGTTGGACCATACTGCTGATGATTGTAATCAAAGGGCCATTAGATCTTTCAACATTATGGAAATAAGTCTATGACTGTATTGTGTTTATCCTTGATAATGTTTGTGCAGGTATCTTTGATTCAACCCTTTCTAATTGTTCAGTAATCTGAACTAAAATAAGGAAAGCCAGCACAGGCTGCCAAAGTGATACACACGCACGCACATACGCGCACACACACACGCACACACACACACACACACACACAGACGCACACACACATGCCAGCAGATTATAAAAGCCCTGTGGCTGCGACAGCTCCCAAAATATAAGAAGAGGTTCAGTAATCCTGCGGCGAGATTCTGATCCGCCACATTCAGAAGACTCTGTACAAGTGACAGGGAAGGAAAAAAAAGAGAAAGCCACTCCATCAAGGGAAGACCCAAACGCGCTTTTTAATCTGCTAGCAGCGAGGAAAGAGGTTCTCTGCGGGTGAAAAATATAATTCAGGGACACTTTTCATTTTCCCCTCCTGTGTACAGTATGTGGGAGTGTGTGGGAGTGTGGGGGGGGGCGATGGGGTGAAGGGGGGGAGGGGTGATAATTCAACCTTAGCTGCTTCCCAGGATCCTCACTTTCATTTTGGTAAGCACAGCTATGAGAGGGTTTCTTGGGCTTATTTCCATCTGGTAAAAAAAAAAAAAATATTAACTGGAAGAGTGCACTCAGAAGAGTGCAGATCTCTGCCCGATTTGCAAAATATTTTAGAATTCAGGTCCTTGGCCTGCTGTGGGCATGCACAACAAATATTAGGCTGATTGGCCCAGTAGTATGCGAGATTAGCTCCGGACAGAGACACAAACACACACACACGCACAAACACACACACACACACACACATGCACAAACACACGCGACCAAATGAATTATCCCCTCCAGGCTCCGCCTGGCGGAGATAATAAAAAATAAAAAAGCTCTCAGCAATGCGGATTTAGTCTGTTCCCCTTCAAAACAAGCCAGAAATACTGGAGCGGGACAGCGAGCTGATTTTCCCGATAGTTACGGACATTGTGGCCTGGTAGGCAGCTGACAGGAAGGGAACACGCTGGATTTGATTTCTCTTGCCTGTGGCGCAAAAGCAAGCGTGTCACCACAAACTGTAACTTGCGCTTGAGACCCAAATGACGTTGAAATTTATGCTGCATTAAATACACTCCGCTATCTCCCATTAGCCGCAAGCCATACAAACCTTTACAGTCCTCTCACTGTAAAATGGCTCTAAATTACTGTTTTAGTGGCATTTCTTTAAATCTAAAGTGTTTAAGCTAAGTCATTTCACTCATTCACCTCAATCGCTCTTTCTAACTCCCTCCTTCTCTTTTCTTCCTCAGTTTCTCTTTAATCCTTTTCTTTGCCATCTCACGTGACTCAGTACACACGCAAATTTTACTTTGTCCATTCAACCAAAATAATCTAACATGCAGAAGCCATAAATGAAAAAGTAAGTGCACCTTCACTGCTTCTATATTAACTAAGAAGTAGTTAGTTAGTATCAAATGCTGCTAATCAAATGCATATGGTTAACAGATAATCATGAAGTGCTACCACATGTATAGAAAAACTGTCAGATTGGTTTGGAGTGTTCAGGTTTGTGTTAACACAGCATGCCAAGGACAAAAGACTTAAGTGATGATCTCAGGAAAGCAATCGTTGAAGGGCAATAAAGTCATTTCCAAACAATATGAAGTCCATCATTCTTCAGGGAGAAAGATCACTTCCAAAAGGAGAACATTTAAGGCTGTTTACACTGTCTAGACAGGAGTGCCTGTCCCAGTAAATCCACTTCAAGACCAGACTGTATGATGTATCCAGAGACTGCTGATGTACCCAGGAACTCTAAAGCTAAATCCAGGAATCAACAGGCCTCTGGCAACTTGATAAATATATAGAGTTCATTGCTTCACCATTAGGAAAAGACTGAGCAAGTATGGCTTTCATGGGAAGGTAGCCAGGAGAGAACCGATTCTCTCCAAAAAGAACATTGCAGCACGGCTTAGGTTTGCAAAATTGCACATGAATGGACTGCAGAACTTCTGGAACTCTCTTTTCTGGACTGACGAGTCCATAGTGGAGTTGCTTGGCTGTAATGTGCAACGTATTGTTTGATGAAAACCAAGCACCGCATGTAACCACAAGAACCCCATGCCAACCGCAAAGCGTGGTGGTGGAGGGGACTGTTTTGCAGTCACAGGACCTGGACGCCTCACAATCATTGAGTCCACCGTGAATTCTTCTCTATCGTGGCATACTCTAGTGGAAAATGTGAGGCCATCTGCCCGACAGCTAAAGCTCAGCTGGAAGTGGATCATGCAACAGAACAATGATCCTAAGCACACCAGAAAATCTACTACTGTATAAGTGAAAAAGACAAGAATCAGGAGTTTTTGAATGGGCAAGTCAAAATTCAGACCTCAACCCCATTGGGATGTTGTGGTGGTACCTGTATGTAAAGAGAGGTATGCATAGCCAAATTCCCTCAAACAGCAATGAGCTGAAGCAGCTTTGTAGGGAGGAGTGGGCCAGAATTCCATTGATGTGATGTAAGAGACTGATAAACTCATGCAGAAAACAATTACTTCAAGGTTATTGCCGCTAAAGGGGGTTCTACAAGCTACTGTACCATGGGGTGCACTTACAGTACTTTTTCACAGAAAGCTTCTGCATGTTGGCTTATTTTTATTTTTCTAATAAGTAATGACAAAGTAAAATCAATTATGTGTTACGAGTCACATGAGGTTAGATTTATCTTCTGTTAGGGTTTAAGGAGGACAAGAGGGCTAGCTATGTCCTATTATGTAAAACCATAGAATTGAAATAGGGTGTACTTTCTATTTTACACCACTGTAAGTACATACAGTAGAAGCCATTAAGTACAATTCATTTTCTTGCGATCCTGGACATTATAGGTTAAGAGGAGTACACAAAATCTGAGATAGTTCTTTATTGCGACATTTATCATACAGTATAGCCTGCAGTACAGCTTGGCAACTGAGAGATAAAAATAATAATAATATGAAGTGAGCGTATAGAATTCTTACTGCATGTAACTAGCTACATATCATGACAATGGCTGGCCTGGGCAACTGTAGTTTGATTCAGCAGTGCACTGTGCAGCCCAAACTAAACATTTACCGTGACGCATGATTTAAGTTAAAGTAATGAACAGATGGTAACTCTGAACCAAATGGTCTTGCTCAATTTACATAAACAGAACTTGTAAAATGCACAATGCTGAAAATAATATACAAATTTGGCCTCTCATTGTCAAGTAAGACATACCCAGCCTCCATCTTGTAGTAACACACTGTTCATTACAGAGAGAGCCCATTTGGGTGCTATCTACTTCTTTGATAAGCTGACCTGATATAATATAAGTTAATGTAATGAACAGATGGTAGCTCTGAACCAAATGGCCATGCTCAATTTATATAAACAAAACTTGTAAAATATACAATGATGAAAATAATATCCTAATTTTCCATTGTATTGTCAAGTAAGACATACCCAGTCTCCATCTTGTAGGACCTCCATCTGGGTGCTACCCTCCCCTTAGATACGATGACCTAAGGTGAACATTCGAGTCATTTAAAGAAAATGCACTTGCTGCAGCCAACAGTGACAGAATATTTTTGAAGCTAAATTTTGGGCACCTAAAATATAAAGGCATTGTCCTTTTTGCCCGCGACTGTTCCAGCCACAGGTCATTTTCATTCCCCTGGTGGTGGTTGGAAGGCTTATTGTGCACAGCGAGCAAGTGCCCATGCATTCCACTTAGACAGCCGCCCGCACGTTCTGTTTCTCGGCCACTGCTGCTTGCTTTTCTCTCACACGCTGTGCCCAAAGTGTGGAGATAAGGCAGCAACTGAGTTTTGAGGAGTCAGAATGTGAAAGAGTATTTTATAATGCAGTGATCGCACAGCTCATTCATGTTATGTTGCAAATGGAGGGTTCATCATTTTTAATTACATTTGTAAGGCAAAAATTCCGGTTTATCGTTCCTTTTTGGAGGTAATGGGGTAGATGATTTTCAGAAAGTCCCAGAAGACCTTGGTTCCTGGCCTTAAACCCTAGTTTCTATCTCTGACATGCCGTGACTATCAAACTGCTGTACCCAGTCCACAAGCTCCTTTTGTGCTGACCTGTTTTGGTTGTGATGTTGTGACCCCTGAGTCTGTACTTCATTAAGGCACTGTATGCTTGTCTGGGATCCTGCAAAGATAGTTTGATTTATCTCAGTATTCTATATTTTCTATTGCCAATTCAGTGTTTGATATATATTCATTTTAATCTAAATGTCTTCTCAATGTGGAAGCTGTTGTAACACTATTACTGGTTTCTGGCAGCTAGTATTTCCAGGGGGTTCTCTCTGAAAATCAAAGTGATAAACTATCACCACTTCTTTGCTGTATAAAATATAAATTTGAAAATAAAAATATCTTTGTAATGTAATTCCGCCATGCAAAGTGATTATCTGTCACATTTCTGCGGCACAAAAATGAAGATCAAATATAACTTCAGAGGATTTTGTTTATTGTTTTCTTTTTTGTTTTAAAGAAAAGAACATTGTGTTGATGTGCAGCAGTCCCTGCCCTCCATGACGGCTGCACCTAGAGAGGCGAGATAAGGAGTCTGTTCCAGAGAAGAGCCTCCCAAAGTGAAGGGCTATCTGTTTCCCTGAGGCTTGTTGTTTTCTGGAATGTCATAACTCTGCTCTTGTCTTGATCTACTGCCGGGGCCTGAGTATGACAGTATCGCTCTAGCAGTCCCACGTTCCCTGCTGCAGCTCCTGCTCTGTGGAAGAGAGCAGGACCAGCAGGTCGCCGTTCGGAGAAGGGATTCACATTTCCCTGTCGTGCGAGAGTGAGTCTCGGTTGCTGTAGACTGCTCAAAGACTCAGGCTAATTCATTGGCAGTGGACTCGGGCTGCAACCCCACCTCGGCCATTGCCTGGCTTTGCAGAGCCCGCATCTGTCTCTCACTCTTGCTCTCACTCTTTCTTTCTCTTTCTTCATCCCTCCGCCGGTTTCATTGCGTGCTGACATGGTCGCCCTGAGAGATCAGAACGCGATGCGGGCGCCTGGTAATGAAACGTGTGGCACGTGCGGGGGAGAGAACGTTAAGCTGACATCTGTGCCATCCAGTCGGCCGATTTTTCTTCATGCAGAAATGATGACTGCTGTTCGGTGCACCCTTGTTTCCAGCTCTTTCCAGCACTGGAGAGCAGTCAGGTCAATTAGCCCGTGGTGCTAATGGCTGCTTTCCTGTCTTCTTTTTAAGGAAAATTTACCACTGGGCTGCGGTGCCTGTACTGCAGTAATAACTCTAGCCTTGCCTGGGATCCAATCATCCAGAGCTGTCAATATTAGAGGTAGCATTAAGCTCTTAAATATATGGCTTTATATTATAAGCTTATATTATACTAAGTCTTATTCCAGAGTAACACACTTCAGGTTTATTTTACTCCAGATATTATATCATCAATTCGTGTGTTAATATTGTAGTTTTACCTGAACTTGAAATGTAGCAAATTCTGTAACTTTAAACATTTGTATGGTAATACAGTCAGCATGTTGCCGGTTACTGAATTGGAACCTGCTGTTGAACCTGGCACAACCTGAATTTGTTTGGTAAATTACATTCATTTTTATAAATGGGTTACTTGTAGAAATGCTGTGTTATTGTAAGTTGTAAGGGCTTATGAGGAGCCAGTGGAAGAATATTACAAGTGAAGTTGCAATGTGAGGATACAATGTGAGTGCTATAGTCATGAATGTCGCTTTATTCCAAACGGTTTCATTTTTGCATTATAGAGCTAATAACAAATGCAATTCCTCTTCAGAGGAATATGCTTATTCTTCTCTTTGTGAATCCATTTATCTACTCCCTCAGAATTCCGTCCCACTTCTCCATAGAATCAGGAGTTTTTACAGAATCGGTTATTTAAGACTTGAAAATGTGCCGGAGCTGCATTTTCAGCACCAACATGGTCTCAACAGATTAAGCCGTACCGTATCAGTTTTTCCTGTGCTTGAATAAATTGGAGGCAAGTTCTGTAGTGACTGCATAACAAAAGTGCTCGGGCAACAATGTGAATCAAATAATAATAATATTAAGCACACCGGTATGCTGTGGAACATTAATTTCCCCACCTCATATTTCATGCCATGCGAGTTAATGATGTTAGCGTCCATATTGTGTTAGTGCGGCTGAATGGTGCAAATATAGTTTTAATATTGTGGGGGTTGAAATGCATAGACCCTGAAAACTGCCCCCCCCCCCCTCCCCACACTTCCCCCCAAGAAGAACTTTTCATAAGAACAGCCTAAAAATGATCGTGTCTGGTGAATTATTAAGGGGAAAACATCCCAATCACAACATGAAATCCCCATCTTTTTAATATGAAATCATTTTTCTCTTCATCATGCTGAGGGGGTTATTTCTGAGTGGGTAATTTGGCCTGGTTTATAATATTGGGGGTGAGGGAGGTTTGGCAGGTTGTAACCCCCCTAGTCCCCCATGAATTCCGCCCTTCGTTTGGCTGGTCCAGCATGCCACTCTGGGTTCAAATGAGCAGGAGCTCCAGTCTATTTATCCAAAGCTGCTCGTCTCTCCACCAACAAAACTGGGCCACCCCAGAACTGGAGGCTACATCCTTGGTACACTTGAGTAATTATTGTGCTGTGTAGCTCTAAGACTTCATCATTTATCCTATTGTGTGTTGGTTTATGAAACACATTAATATCTTAAACGGCTTTTGACAGCGCAGGTTCTTTGAGTAATTGTTATCTTGAATAAAAATAGGCTGAAACAGAGAAAGACTATTCATAATTATTTCATAATTGTTTTTTTTACTTTTCTTAATGCTTTTTTGAAAGCTTGAAAATCATTCTGAGATATCTGCTCATTCATAAAAAGATTTTTAGTAGGATGGTCCCTGGTTGTCGGCAAGGACCGCTGTAAATTTTTTTCTGTAATTTCATAGATCCTGTTTAGAACAGTGAAAATGGAACATGTATCGCGAGTTCATACCAGACCGTTATAACATGATATCATTTAAGTTTCCAGTTTTAGCAGACCCAATTTCAAAGTAAATGTTAACATTTTAAAGCCAAACCTTTCAAAATGAATGATGGTTTCTTTTTATTTTTATGATCCAGTATGCTCTGTGTAGGAGTTGTCAATAAATCATTCATTCAGTCAGTCAGTATTTACTTTTTATGGTGCTGTTTAAGATCAGTGCGAAAAACAATTAAGGACAGGAATTTCCTTTAAGTAATAAAAAGGTAATTACTCGTGCCAATATAGGGAAAAACTAAAGAAGAACCAGATTTTAGGTGATAGAAATTTAGAAGAAATCCAGCTATTTGATGTTTTGCTACTGTGCGCAGTAGTAGCCTGTCCTGGTGGTATGAGGACACATTTCCGAAAACAGCAATCTGAGCTAAAGTTTACTGAGTGCAGTGAAAGCTGTGTTTGTCGTTCTCTTGGCCCTCGGAGGCTAGTTCACTCAGGGGAGCGGGTGGAAAATTTGTTGGCGGCTGGCTATTCGCTAAATCAGTTCCCGCGGAAAGCCGCGGACCGAGGGGGAGAGCGAGGAGCGAGCGGAGGCTCATAATTCAAAAATGTAATCGAAGAGCACATCTGATGGCTCGTAATGCCAGAATTGTGTAGAGAGGGTATCAAGGCATGTTCCTCATCAGCGCTGCTGTATTAGCAGGAAATTAAGAGGCTCCGAGCCCTGCCCTCGGTGGTTAATAACCCGTCGGAGTGCGCGCTGTCGTGTACTAACGTCTGTTTCCCTTCGCTTTCCGCGGACCTCTGGCATATTGGATTGTTTGCGGACTCCGGCTGTAATCAGAAATTGCACTGGAGTAATTTTGCTCGCTATTAAACAGATCAAACACCTGTGAGACTCAGGGACAGCTGCTGAAATCCCGCTTATTGCATTCCTTATTGAACGTCTCAGGGAAGTGTCACACCCCGCAGCCTGCAAAATGTTGCCCGTTAACCGTTTCCGTCTCGAATAGTAGAACAATAACCTGAACAATATATTTTTTTCTTTTTGCAGCGCACCTGCTAATTATCTGATAATGCATGCATTTCTTCTCTTAAATAGATACGCCATGGTTTTCCATATTACATAAAGTAAAACCTCCTGAGATTTCATGAATTTATTTTTAAAAATGTAAGTTGCTGTGTCTCAAGGCTAAAAGCTGGTCTTTACAGTTAATGGACTTGCCTGTATTTTTTATTTTACAAATTAAAATTTTTATCTTAAAAATATAAAAGATGGCAACGTATAGCTTATTCAAGCCAAGTTTTGTGTGAATCAACCTCATGAGTAACAGTCATTATTTCCTGATGTGGGAGCTTTTCATTCATGGTCTACATACAGACTAGCTCAAAGAAAATGGATGCCATTGTATTATGTCAGTTGGAGTTCTGATTCATGTCAAGATTATATATACATTTAAAATGAGCTGAAAGTGGGCATTTGTGCCTCTCCGAGGTAAACTCACGGCTACATTCTATTGGATGTGCAGTCGCTGTTATCCCGGGCAGACACCGGTGACCTTTCTGTGGTTCACAGCTCCGCGCGAGTCCAGGACAAGGTGGCCAGTCACACCAAAAATAGCAGCGCTTTTTGGCACCAGCGATATAAGTCAGCGCTGCAGTAGCAGGACATCACAGAGAAATATGTGATTGTTCTAATGAGTCAGACCGTTTTCCTGGCGAGCGGACGCTCGGCCGGCTCCTCGGCGAGGTCACCGGGGGACGTCCTCCACCGCTTGTCCTCAGGAAGCAGCCGGGACCTGAGCGAGGGCCGTGCCAGCCATAAAGCCTTCATTTCAGAAACTCTTCTGAAAAGCGTTTTTTTCCCCCCCTGTTCTCTTTGTCCTTAACTTTCAGAAACTCATCTATAAAAGCACTTCATTTTGTTATTCATGACACGTCGCAAATATGGCAGCCACATAGCATATGATTAAAAATACATTTGCTTTTTTAAAATATTTTTCTTGTGAATATACTTTGTTAATCAGAGAGTAAAACACCAAGGCTGTAAGATCAATCACCCACCCCCCTCCCCTCACATTCTCCTGAGATTTGAGTCATCTTGTCTGTAAATCATTAAATATAGTGTCTCTCTACTACTCTCTTTCAAATTCCAGTGTGAAGTGAGATCCTGCCTTGCCTCGATCGCCCCAAACGTCCGACTCCAGCTGTCCCCCGCTCAGCGCTCTCACCCCTCGGTTCCACACAAGGGGCTTAACTACTCGGAAAATTGACTTTTCCTCTATAATGAATTTTTCCCCTCGAACATCTTTGAACGCATTCTTATCCCTGTACCTCTGCGCAATTTCACATTTCCAGCCAATTGAACAGCTGAAAATGGGAATAATGGGTAGCACTGACAGATGAGGCGGATCCGGGTACATGCGCAGGCTTGCGTGCCTGTGTGTGTGTGTGTGTGTGTGTGCGCGTGTGCGCGTGTGCGCGCACATGTGTGCATGCATGAGTGCATATGTACATGCATGCATCCACACATACTGTGTGTGTGCATATGTACGTGTCTGTGCACAGTTGGTGTCCACAAAGTGACTGCATTTTTGGGTCAGTTACAAAGCAAACCAGAACCCTGTTATAGCAGAGATGTTGTGATGGATGAAATACATCATGAGCATTCCCACTGGGTAGATACAATGCTTTGGCAGCACATAGCTAAACACTTGCAATCGTGTACCTACATGCTGTATCCTCACCATACCTGTACTCAGCCAGGTAAACATATACCTATGAACACTCACCTTACCTCCCGCTGCCAAATGAACACATCCATGCACGTACAGTCACCATATTATGCCAGGAAAATCCATACCTGAATGCCTTCTCCTTACCTGTGCTGGGTGAAAATGTCCCTACACACTCTCAAAATACCTGGACTCTTCTACTAGTGCTAATGACCACACTGTAAAGACTGAAAATGGGACATTAATACCATTCCGGCAGGTGTTTTGTGAAGCAGCCCATCTGTGTTTTTGAGTTGTGTGATCTTTGCTCTTGTTTTACTTTGTTTTGTTCTTTTTCGTTGCTGACTGGAGAGTAGTGTGGAGACAGTCAAGCCTGGCTGCCAGGAGAGATTAGTTAGACACGCTGTGCCACGGCTCTCCTATGTGCATCATAGACAAATTCACTCCAGACACAAGAGACAGAGAGAGAGAGAGAGGTAGAGAAGAGAGACAGAAAAATAGAGAGAAAGAGAGTGAGAAAGGGAGAGATGGGGGCAAGAGAGGAGAGAGAGAGCAAGACAGGAGTGTGAGAGAGAGAGAGAGAGAGAGAGAGAGAGAGAGAAATAGAAGAGAGACAGAAAAATAGAGAGGGAGAGACAGGGGCAAGAGAGGAGAGCGAGAGCAAGAGAGAGAGCAAGATAGGAGACAGAGAGAGAGGAGGAGAAGAGAGACAGAAAAATAGAGAGAGAGTGATTTCAGCAAGTCTCATTAGTTCTGCGGTGGCCATTAGTGGATTTGGCGCCAGCAGCAACGCTGACACTCTCTGCTCTGTCCACACCAGTACCGCCAGTCCGGTGGAGCCCCTCCCACTCCTGCTCCCCCCATTACACTCCTCCTCTCAGGCGTGAGGAACGCCACTCAAATCTGTCACCCCGTGGCCTCTCTGCAAAATACAGTGAGGTACTGCAGCAGGTTTTGCATCACAGCTGGAGTGTGGTTTACTCTGATTTCTATAATAAGGGGAATTTCAGCAGCTGTCCTTTAGTCACACAGGTGTATGATCTGTTTAATAGGGAGAAAAATACTTTAGTAGAATTCTGATTATAGCTGGAGTCCACATTGTGATTCGGTCCCTGTTTGTTGTGATGTTTCTTATCTCTTATTTCCTCTTCCATTACTGTTCGTTTCGATATCCGCTGATTCTCTCCACATGTGTTTCTGTCAGGCAATAGGTGAGTTTCTTCGCTCAGAGAACTTTGAAGGATAAAGTGGAATTATGTTGGCAATGGTTTGTCTGGTTAAGATAGCATTAGTTCCTCCCATGCCAGGACCCCACAGTCTGGCAGTTATCATTAGTGAGAGATATACCTCCCCTCCAGTTGGTGCTAACTCTCTCCTGCAGTATTATGTGTACTAAAGAGTGTAACATATCAGATTCCATTTTGCTTTTTTCATGCACACACACACCGATACACACACTCACCACACACACACACACGTACATTTACAGGGAAAGTGTGTCTAATAACAGGATGTAACGGCTAGGTAAAGAGTGCCACTCTCCTGTGGTCAGTCATGGCTGGTTTTTCATTGGCTGTGATCACACCGCATCATGTGTTTACACAGCTGGCAGCTGCAACCGAGCTCTCGCAGTTCATTTATGTGCTACATCTAGGTCTGAGACCTTTTTAAACCAGGGAATTGTCTGGAAGGATTTCATTTTGTCTGAAAAATAATGTATCTATTTTCCATGCCTGCACGGCAGGCAGGTGTGTTTGACAACATGTGATAACATAATCTTGCATTTATGAACTTTTAAAACTATTTGAAATGAAAAATGGTCATGCAGACATATAGATGAAATGTACAAATATACATTACCCAGCATTCCTTGGTGAAGGTGAAGAAAGGACATTAACCTTTTCTCAACAAAAGAAGCTGTCATGATCTTGCATCATTAGTTTATCGAAACACATTTTCTTCTGAATAAAAAGGATCCATGTCTTGCTGAATAGAGATGGAATGAAACCCATCATTGCTAATAAAAGCAATTCCATCCATTGACCACTGTGAATAGGTCTATTTGAGTACTAGACAATGGATAAACTGGCTTTAGCCTGCAGAGCAGAACGAGGCATTTTCTGGTGATACCGAGCTCATCTTTAGGCCTGTACTCCTGCAAGCCAGCAGAAAATAAAGTTTCAGTCTTTCAATTTTTTGACACTGTCGTCAAGTGTCCTGGGTGACAGAAACACCTTACAGTGGAAATATTTCCAAGGTGTTATTTCTTTATTTTTATTGAATGTCCATTGTAGTGTGGGTTTCGGCATGGTAGAATATAATATGGTTGCTGATATTAGACTCATGTCCCCTACAGGAGACAAAAATTAATTGCCAGGTCTTAGGAGTCTATTCAAGCTCATCAGGTTTGACAGGGGAAAACTGCTTATTTATTACAGGCAATAAACATTACAGCTATGATAGTTTACCGCCAACGTGTTCAGACCATGTTCTTACATTTGCGGCAATGCTTCATGACCTGAGAGTGGGCAGCATCTGACTTGAAACAAGCGATTCACAAAACTTGCGTTTCGTTTTGTTTCGGTTGACAGTTTTGGCTCCATTAGCTCTGTACATTTTCGGTAAAGCAGAGGGGAAAAGTACCATTACCAATGGCATTCTAATTTTCATTCATTTAACAAAATATCTGATGAAAAATAGTTATCAAAATGTTAAAAAAATACCGTTAAAAAACCTCGAGGAAAAAACAGGATTCACAGGCTTTTGTTTCAAAAGGAAAAGCGTCACTTTGTTATTTTCAAATAGAAAACAGTCCCCATATAGGCTAAGGCCGTCAACATAAAATGCAGAATCGACTTGACCTGCATTAGACCATGTAAACAAGACAAGAAAGGGTACATTCACTTATTTGAATATCAGATAAAATTATTCCCAGTTCTTAAAAGAATAACAGTTTTTCCACTTGAAATTTAAGTGCAGTGTTTTACTGTATAAAAATGAATATAACATGGCTACAGCCCTGTTTTCTCTTTAAAGGCAAAGCACCATTTCTTGTGCTTGTAACAGACACACCAGGGCGTTGTTGACGTAAATGGGCCATCACTTCATTTGCATACGGCGCGCGTGCCAAGCAGTGCTCGCACACAAGCGTTATTTCATCCACCACCGTTTCCCCATCACTACCGTTGATAAAAACCCATCAGCTATCAACTGCACATGCTGCAGCTTCACCTCTGCAAATATTTCCACTGGATTTTTTATTTAAATGAAACTGCGCTGTGACGTTTGTGTTCCTTATTTTGCAGCGTTGTTTGACATCAAATAGAAATGGCCAATATAACCTTTACCTGACAATTAAAAACACACACACACAAAGCTATGACTGCCTATTTCGACTGAGTATTTTTTTAAGCAAACAAGCCAAATGTACATGAACCAGACCATGGGTGGCGAGACAAACATTTCTTTCTTTTTTTTTCTTTTTTTTTTTTACATGAATCATTTCATCCCTACTTGAAGCTGAGGGCCTAATTTGCTAAGATCTTTAGCGCACACAAAACCTTTTACCACACGCAAAACCAGTAACATCACCTGTGATTGGTCATGGTATTTGTTTTGCACCAGTCACTGGTTGTGTTACTGGTTTTGCATGTGCTGAAGCTCTGAGTAAATCACGCCCCCGAATGTCTTGTAAGTCTCACTGCAGCTGGAAATCTGAATGTGCTCCTGCAGGCGGCTTCTCAGCGTGGGTTTGATCAGATAGACATCGCTGCTGAGTTCCTACTGAGCCCACCAGCCTGCTGGGGGGAGATTTGGGGCGATAACCATGATAAGTTTCTGTGCTTCTCAGAAAAATTCATATTTTGGAATTGTAAGAGCTGTTATTTAGGCTCTACCCCATAAATAAAGTTTGTTTTTTGCCGTCCAGAATATCCGCAAGGCTTTAAATTTCTCTCTTGACTTTGACCAATGCTGTTGTCAACTACCGGCTAAAGCAAGCTCTGGTCCAGCTGCATAGATATATATGAGATGGCACGTCTATATTTGTAGCATACTCAAGCCTATGGATGCAGGTTTTGCCAGGGTTCAGAACCTTCTGGCAGCAAGCCCTGGCCCCACTATTAGAGGGGAGCAAACACCACTGATTAGGCGAGGTACGTACTGTACACTGAATTACTGCATGTAAGTGTTCAGGTGTATAAATGACCTAACAAGGGGGGACTGCAACCCTGGTCCTGGTTGTTGTTTTCACCTTAAAATCAGAAGCCAGTTCAGAGCCAAAGTAACCAGATTAAGTCAGTTAGGAGTGTAATCAACTGCTCTAATTGATTCATTAAATGCTGAATATCTTCGAAAACCAGCATAGCCTGTGGTTCTCCAGGATGAGGATTGCAGACCCCTGACCTAGCAGCTCTAATTAGCTGTCTGTTAATGCTGGGTGAGAGAGGTGAGTATGAGTGGATGTGCTCGAGCTGCAGTATGAAGAGGCAGATTCATCAGAAGACTGTACATTTCCATTCACTACTGTTGAACTTCTAGTGCTGAAAGCTAATTTCATCGGAGTCTATACTATTGTGAAGTGAATGTCATTAAGTTACCAGTGTCAAGGTGCACTCTGGAAATGCATGCATAAATGAGTTTAATAACATTTCATATAGAAAGTGACATTTTGCTGTCATGTGCGCCTAAAACGAGCTGAAGCTTTTTTAAACATACTGGGGGGGAAATGATTTGCTGGGGGAATGGCTTTGTCCCAGGGTCAGCGGCTCATCTGTCTACATCTGGAGACTGAACATCTGGCCTGAGTGAAAATCATCCATAAATCAGTGCAGAAAAGGGAGGTGAAGTGACCTTGCTAACAGTATAGAAATGACTTCTGACTGCAAGCAACAGGCAAGGCTCAGTGTACCCCTCCCCACTGTAGAGCTGGATCTGAGGTGGCTCATTTACGTGCCATAATGTCACAGAGAATTCAGAATGTGCTTTGTGCATTGGTGCATAACTATATGCATCTAGCCTGATGATAGGTAGAAATAACACAGCCATAATAAATGATTAGTCGCCGTGTTTGTGTATCCGTTTGCATATTCTGTGTGTAAATAACTGTGCGTGAAATAGAGTGACCCCCATTAAAGACTGCAGACCCAGACTGGCTGATTCAGGACGTGTCTAATCCCTTTTCATTTTCCTGTAAGACTACAAATCGCGTGTCTGTCTTGGGTTTTATGGGACCCTGTCTCTTAGCATATGCTTGATTGCTTTGTGAAGAAATAATCACTGACATCTGAAAGTGCTTTTTCCTATCGGTGCTACGGACGTTTCACCAGGGTCACGGAATGCATTCGCCATGGCCCCAGCCATCCGTTTTAAAATGGCCGTCACTGAATTTACATTTATATGGGCTACCATGTTGTTTGGTCTGCCTGGGTCTGTATATATATATATATATATATAAACAGAGCGGGAGTCCCGGTCACATCGGCAGACGTTTAGCCGCGGCGGTGACGGCTCCTCCCCCCGCTGTTTCAGCGTTGCCTCCGGAAGGTTCCGGAAGCGGTCCCGAACTCACAGATGTTGTGTTTCATTAGGACACGCCGGAGCCCGAAGCAGCAGAGTTTATGTCCGGTGCAACGGCGAGGGGAGCCGCAAGACAAGTTTAAACGCCGTGCTTCTCCCCGCTTTCAGCGCTGATGGACTGTCTTGTCCAGCTGAACGAATGCACTGGGGTGCTGGAAGCTGCACTGCCTCACATTACGCTTTGCTTCGTAGAGCCAGTTACGCTGGCGGGTGCATGTGCCTGCAGCTTATGTGCTCAAACAACATGTAGCTGTACAGGGGAATACTTTCAGTGCAATAATTTAGCTTATGCAGTTTGACCCGATGGTGCAAAATTAGCGCATCTACTGGGATTTAAATTACAACCAGCTATTTGTCGGGGCCTCACTTCTTCCTGTATGAGTTGGATTTAGCCACTTGCTGAAATAACCAATGGTTTTTCTGTGTCATACATAGAAAGCTATATTTAGTATAGTTTTCACATGTTCAAAGCGCAGGTCTCCTGTCTTCTTAATCTGGATTTAATTAAAATCATTAATTAATCTTTATTAATTAGGAATTTAAGGGGTTTTTTTTAATCTTCCATCTTAATATTTTGAAAGATAAAAAAAATTACAACAGACCATATTACAATAGACCGCAAGTGATTTTAAGGGGAAAAGGCCACCTGATTATAGGGTTCTATCTGCCATTTTAACAGTGCTGAGAAATTGAGCTTCTTGTCAGTTCATTGATTTTATAACTTAGAACTTCTGGGAATTACACCCCGATTTTGAGTTGTTTACATTTTTTAACAACACGTAATGAATGATAAAGTCAGCATTTATTTGAATGTAACTCGTTTTTGACAAAAAAGTCACTTGGAAGTCTCATGTCACAACTTTCACATATGATGGCTTGGCAGCTCAGTCCACGGCTCGGTTCGCCGGATCTTTTAGAGTATGCTCAGAGGTTTTGTTGCTTTTATACAGTTCGTGACATCCTGTGGTTTTGAGTTCCAGTTATGATTAGCGTAATTGAGTATGTGCTCCTATGCAAGGGGTCGTTTCTGAAAGGTGACAGCATATAATGATTTCCAGCCAGTTAAATGGGAGAGAAATAAATTTGAAATATTAATGCTGCCGGCAGAATGTCGAACACTGTGTGATTATGAAAAGCAGTAAGGCGACACCCTGACTGCATTAATATCTTATTTAGAAAAATGTTCTATATTAAACATGGTGCTTGGAGACATTTGCTTGGAGACATTTCTGTAAGGCAACAGCTATGAAACATTCAGACTTGAATGTATTAACTTAGGGACACATTAAAATGAAATTGAAGTTGGAAGAGATTTATCAAACAATGGGACAATTGTTGGGATTAAGTGGATTACGTGTTAAAACTGATGTGTAATGATGTGACAAACCAACAGGTTTGTTTAGTGGTTGAGCGCCCAGGGAGTAGCTCACAGAGAGAACTGAGAATAATTTATGATATTCAAATTAATATTACTATCAACATATCATAAATATACTGTTGTTATTGGCATAGTGATATTATCTTACTGAATGGCATGCTCACATTTCACTTTATGACGAAAAGCTTCATTAGGGGATTCATTATTTCTGGTCGGAACATAGTTTAAAGGCCTATTTTTGTACTTTCACAAAATGGCTGGTAAGCACATTGTTCAGGTTTCGTTATTTTTAGCAAACCTCATAAAGAGGTTATACTGTAAATGTGATATAAACCGGCAAATTTAGAATGTGAAAACATTTGGAATCCTCTTTGCCTCTCAATGCTTCAGGTTCGTAGTTTTGAGTGTTAGAGTCTGACATTTATGTTGACATTTAAACGAATTACGACATTTAAATAAACTGAGCAACAGTGTGGTTCACTAAGTACTTAACCTGACTTGCTTTGCTAAATTGCGAGTGAAAAAAGTGTAATCTTTGCTAAGACTTTGGTGAATTTAAGGTCCAAGAGATTTTCATGGCAGTACTTGTCTGAAACATGCTTATACAAAACAGATACACAATATAAATGAATGATGTAGTAGCAACAACAGCTTACAAGCTTGAAGCAGGTGTTTAAAATAAAATCAGCTTAGCTGATTGTGTGCTTACTCAGTGTAAAGATACTTCATCTGTAGTTATTTTCCTGTTGCTTAATTGTATTTAATGCATTTGCATTAACTCTGTAACCTTACCTTAACACACTTCAGATTAACATTTTAATCACACTAAATACATCAACAGTAATGAAGTTAAGACCAAGCTGTTGTTGGTTTTATACTTAAAAAATGGAATATAACCCAGACCTGTGCTCAATCAACATGTGTCCTTAACCTTGACTGTTGATTAAATGCAGATAGGAATTATTCATAGTTCTGGAGTGTTCTGCAATCAAGAATTTAAATGAAAAAATTGACATTTGTTTGTAAGCCAAAGTTAAGGGTAAATGTTGATTGAATCCAGGCCCAGGCTATACTTGATGAGAGTAGGGGAGAGGAGAGAAGAGGAGAGGGTGTGGACACTACAACTTAAATTAATTTCTTTATATAACTATTTTATTATTTTTCTTTCCATCTTACTTAGGTCTTTTTTTACTGGAAATTAGTCAGTGGGCTTGTGGTGTTGCGGAACAGTCTGCGCTAACATATGTAGCAGTCTGAAGCATTCAGCCACACTGTCTCATGCAGATATTTCCACAGTGCATTCAGGGTAAAATTACCTATAGCCTTCACGGGGCAGTCATCCAAAGCCTGACTATCCAGCCCCACGCAGTTTCTTCCTGTGAATGAGTCATTTGTGCAATTTCATATTTATACTATGTAGTGTGTTTTTTTCCCATCACTCTCCTCTCCTGTTCCAGCAAAAATCTGAAAGTGACGTGACGCATAAAGCATCACCCACACGTCACATGTCCGATAACGTGGAAGAACGTTTGTCTAAGACTGTCGGCATCCTCTATAGCTGTCGGATGCCATTTTGGGGGTTCTCCAAGCTCACTTCCAGGCCATGGAGGGAATGCTGATATCATGTCTGCCCTTATCTGACCGTGCAGCATCGTAACTGAGTGTGTGACATCATATCCTTTGAGCCACGGCGACATTATGGCTCCTTTTGTTCAGTTAGGCACAATATGGTTCCTTATGGTTCCTATTGTACAGTTATGCACAAGTAGCCCCAGAGAAGAAGACAGACCAGTGTGCAGTAGATTACTACATCGTTTTGGGTTTATTTGCACGTCTCTCTTTGTCACTTGCTTTTATAAACTCCATTGTGAAGCCTCGTAGCGCTTTAACGAGGCATTATTAGCCATCTGAAAAAGTGTTGTGTGACTCCGAGACAGCTGTATTTTTGTTTTGGGGGAGTTGAGCGGGGGAGTGTTGTTCTCTGTGGAGGATGACAGAAAAAAGGGAGGGATGTGGAAGCAATATGGAGGTGACAGCACAACTGAGAGCCTTGTCCGCTGCGGGCTGACTCATAAAAATAGCTGGCTCGGACAACCATTACTCCAGAAAACGCTTTTCTGGAATACGTGTCTGACAGAAGCGTGCTTTAGTGCTGTTTGCAATCCTTTTTCTTTTCTATTTTACTGTCATTTTGCTATATCTTTTTTTTCACTGTCACAATAATGCTGTCCACGCTATTACAAATTAGGTTTTTTTCCCCCACTTTTTTCATGCATTTCGATGGTCCTCCATTTGAAATGACGCAGTGGGTGAAACAGGCAGGTGTCTTGTTTGTGAGTGTTTCAGCCTTGCAGGAGTCCAATTCAGAATTAACTGAAAAATAGTGAAAACATTACATGTTGGTACTGAGGTGGTGTCCTTGTTTTGGCTTGCAGGTTTGTGTGCACGTGTGTATGTGTAGCTTTGCGTGTGTCTGTGTGTGTGTGTGTGTGTGTGACGTGTATGTCCGTCTATGCATGTGTCCATCCATCCATCCATTATTTATACCCGCTTATCCTGGGTAGGGGGGCGGGGGATGGAGCCTATCCCAGGGTGCATTGGGCGAGAGGCAGGAATAGACCTGGACAGGCTGCCAATCTATCGCAGGGCACACACACCATTCACTCACACACTCATACCTATGGGAAATTTAGAGTCTAGTATGTGTCCATATGTAAAAAAAAATTTTACTGTGTATTTTTATCTTGTATGTATCATACTTTTTTGTGCTTTTTTGTGAATTATATTATTCATGTCACCTCACAGCTAGAAGGTGGATTAGATAATGGATGGATGGATGGATGAATGTTATTCATGTTTTCAAAAAGAAAACTATGCACAGGTGTGCAATGAATAAAGCCATACAGTGAAAAATAAATTGTAAAAAAAAGACCAGCATAGTGTACAGGAGCATATTGAGAATTATGAAATATATTTTCATATTGAAATATTGTAAAAATGGAGTTGCTGTTTCAGCTCCAGCTCAATGGATTTGAGGTGAAAGATTGAAAGACAGTGAACAACAGTTTCATTCCATTTTCTATTAAGCTGTCTTAAGCAGTGAAGGAGAAGGTGGAAATTTTAGAGTTGCTCTCTGAGGAAACATTTCGGTAGTCATGTGCTCAGCCTGTGTGCAGGGTGGCTTCGGGACAGTCTAACTGAGAGCAGACTCAGAGAACCAGGGAGGAAGATAAGATTCCCACTGAGACCTCCAAACCGGTTTTGATACCGACTTCCTAGTTTTTTGTATTCTTTTTTTTCAGTTTTAAGGATCTCACATGAGTTTTTATATTTTATTTATAAATTTTTTTAAATATCATTTTACAGATCATGTGGCTGTTGCACAGATAGCGAGAACTGGAAAGGCAGGATTACTCTCCTGTGGTGAGGTCTGACAGACTGTGCCTGCCAGGGATGTAATCAGAATCATGATAATGATGGACATGATCTACTGATATTCTGATTGGCGCTTTCCTCGGTCCATGGTAAGATACTAACCAATAGTAAGTGATATCAGTTCCCTACCCTGCAGGTTCTGAATAGCAGGAAAACTGATTCATATTTGTAATATATTTCTGCTAACAACAAGAACCGTGCACAGCATCTCCTCACAAACTGCTTTTGAATGAGGAACCAAACAAACATGATTTCTAAGCAGGTGAAGGTGGTGTGTTAGTTACCAAATATAATCACATACGGCAAATATTCACCTTCAGGGCTTCTGATCAATGGTTGTTATTGAAGCAAGTAGCTTCCGGACAAATTGCTGTTTAATGGTTTAAACAATTATTCAATATCTGAGGAGAATACCTCTGTTCATGACCCGAGGTGTGCATTCACATACATTGACTTAATCTTGAATGCAATGAAGAAGATACAAAATTTTATTTAATTAAATTAACGGAGATTAATTAGGCGAGTGAAGTTCATCCGGCATTAACATTCAAGGGCAATTTTGCCCATATTTGCAGCATGTCATTATTTGGTCTTATTGTAGGACAAAGGCAACATACATTACAGATATATGAATCAATCAAAAAGTTCCAATGAAAAACATTTTCTGTTCAAACTGCTCTTCAGATAACTAAAATTTCAACAGATCTCCCATAATGCACTTCTTCTATCCAGCCAGAACCACACATTGCCATCTGGGAAAATTAGGCGGTGTGGAAAAGAAAATAGTGAGAAATGTCTTGTGAAACTGAAGGAAGTATTGATGCTGTCATAATGATGTGAATGGCTTAATACTTCCAGGGCTTACATGTGCCAAGAAATCCCATGTTGTTACCAACTGAAATCCCGCAGTGTCTGACTCAATGCCAAATTACAAAATGGAATGCTAATTCAAGTAAACAGGCATTTTTGTATCACTTTCATGATTTGTTTTTGTCTCACAGAGGTGTATAAAACATACCATTTACATTTTTTGACCAAAACACAAAACAAGAACAATTATGGAAAGCGGGAAATGTATTGTTATTGTTACTAATCTTTATACAGCACTGGTTACATTGGAGCGTTAGAGCATTAGATAAATATTTCAGCATCAACATTATTTTTAAACATCATTCGAGAGCAATGCTAAGGTAGATAGATAGGTGATACTTCAGTGTCCTTAAGAGGGTATTCTTTCCATCGTGCATGGACGACTTAACCAACAAAGAACTCACATAACCTTGACAAATGCGCATAGATGGTATTACTTTTATTGGCAGTTACGTGTATTTGTTGAAGTCAGACGAGGAACCGAGAAACGATAACTGCCGTGGCTTATTAACTGTGCAAATCAAATAACGATTATGTGGCATCTTTCATTCCGTGATCATTCCCAGCTCAGTTACGCTGAACTCTTCAGACACATCTCACCTAAGGCTGTCGCTTATTCTGCCCGTCACTGTCTCCGCATCCAGACTTTTTACTCTGCGTGAGCACACTGGTGGCCTCGTCTTAATGACTGAAGATGACTTGTGGGTAAAACCAAATTGCACCATATGGTAGCTGAAGCTCTGGCTCGCAATAAGGCTCTAATTGTGGAGGTCGTTATGGGATTGCTAGGAGATCGAGGGGAGAGGGAGGGAGGGGTCTGAGAGATGTATGACATGTCTGCTAGCAGAGCGATTTGGTTTGGGGGCATTGGGATTGCATCCAGAAAAGGAAATCTCGGGAAACAGGCACCCATTTATCCTGTATTATTATTCTGCCTGCTGCATTGAGGAAGTTGGCTTTCCCATAACTTTTCTATGATGTCACATGCACATGCATGCAAACACACACACACACACACACACACACACACATACGCACACTCATTATGAGGGTCTATACTATCAGGGATCTGCTATTCGCAAAGTGACTCTTTTACTTTCTAACCATTCCATTAACTGCTCTTAGTAGCACCCAAAAACAGCAGACTTGGTGGCCAGGTTTGTGTATGACAGCTTTGACGCATGATGGCCTATGGGGTGGAAGTAAGCTTACCTGTATGCATTTTGTACCTGTCTCTCATAGAGTTTTTCACACCAAACTTAGCAAAACAATCAACAGACTGATACCGGGTAGAATTTGTATGCGTTACATGCTTTGAGGAGATTGGGCACTGATTGATGCCGAGGCAAAGCCGCTCGGCTTGTTGACTGCGGTCTTGTTAAAAGGTGTCATCTGCAAATGGTGGCCTTTATTTAACGGGTGCCTGTTAATTGTGCAACCCAATCAAAATCAGGTTGAGGACCATTATCAAATAAACAGTTTCCTGCTCACCCTTCGTTCCGTTTCCAATGCGGTGCGGTCGCGGAGAGGGTAGCGCTCGGCCAGACCGCTGCGTGCACTCGGTGTTCTGGGGTGCAATCAGCACCTTGCAGAAAAGGCACATCCAAGTGGCACTTCTGTGTCCTCACGTATGCACGTACACACAAGTGTGGAAAATCACACCACTTCTCTCTTTTCCCTTGATTAGTGCAGTTGCCAACTGTTAAACCGTCTCTCAGAATAGGATAGTCAGGACTCCTTGCACACAAACACCAGGTCCTGCATTCTGTGTGTTGTTTTTTAAAAAAAATCTGTCTTGTTTTTTTGTTTATTTAACTTTTTGATATTGCTCTCTCAGACATCGAGCAGCGCACTCGCCTTGTTGTTTTTTATTTATTTCTGTGAATAATTTGAGAAAGCGTCCGAGGTTGTTCCTCCCTCTGGGGAGAAACGCTGTCCGGACATCGACACGGGTGCGGGCGTGTCGCACTCCGGTTATAAACACGAGCGCAGATCAGAGTGGAAATTCACCAGAGGGGGGGAAAAGAGAAAAGAGAAGACGGAACTAACCGCGTGTCTGCAGGATAAAGAAAAAAAAAGATCTGTGACACTATGAAATCACTCGTGATTATCTCTAAAAAATCAGTCTCCATTCAAAAAAGAATGAAAATACAATATACGGTTAGTGCTTCGATATGGAGAGGAAATGAAAAGAGGAACAACAAATCAATATCCTTTCTCTGCTCTTGGCAGTTTGGATTATTTTAGTCTTTTTTCTGGCAATGATAGAAACAAATGATCTTTAAAAAAACAAATATATATATATATATATATATATATAAATGAATATTCTCCTGACCAGTATAAAAAACGATACGTGCAGGCGAGCAGACGTCTGGGTGTGTGTTCCGGGAAAAATCGATGGCCACCCCCTCCAGGGCAGCCATTTCGGTGCTTTTGCAGTTGTTCTGCATTTCAGCTGCTGGGCAAAGTGGACAAGAGAGCTTGACGGGTGACCGGAAGGTTCTACGTTCAAGGTGGCGCCCTGAAGCTGTATTCTCTTTTAGCAGGGTGCCTGAACTGAATATCATCAGTAAATAGTCAGCTTCAACTTCAATTTTATTTTGTTGAACTGAATCTTTCCTTGTTGTTCATTCATTTTTCAGGAGACGGCAGGTCTGTGAGCTTTGAACTTCAGGAGAGGGCAGGTCTGTGAGCTTTGAACTTCAGGAGAGGGCAGGTCTGTGAGCTTTGAACTTCAGGAGAGGGCAGGTCTGTGAGCTTTGAGCTTCAGGAGAGCTGTCCGTGTTTCGGGTGAATGCAGCGGTTAGCTATGTGGTCCACACCAGGGATGCCCAAATCCAGGCCCGGGACCAGCAGTACGGCTGCTTTTCTTTCCTCTCCTCCAATCAGGGACTGATTTAAACACGAGACGCCGAACGAGTTTAATCTCTGGCCAATCGATGCCATTATTGGACTATGGACCGCGAGAAAGAAGAGAAGACCAGTACCACGGTACTGCTGACCTTGAGGGCCAAATTTGAGTATCACTGGTCTACACATAAAGGATGTTCCGTATTAGCTGTGCTAGTGGCTCGTTTGTAAAGTCTCTGTGATAGCAATCAGTGATTAACTTTAATGAACTGGTTATTGTTCTATAGGTACTGTATGTACGTTATCCACATGCTTATTTAAAGAGTGAAATGGCTAAAGTGATTAAATCTGATTTGATACAGAACTTTTTAATGACTTGGCTCATGTTTTATTTTTTTAAGCACGTGCCGAGGCACTCTAAACAAAATATAACAACATGACAGTATCCTCGCAGAACGACACTACAGCTGTTTGTCCAAGGTGGTGTTAATTGCACCTCCTGCGTGCTAGCGTCTGTGTGAATGCCCGTTTCATTTGTTTATTTGTGTGCCAGCGAAGGTGAGCCATCAGCTGAAGGGGAAGGGCCTCATCTGTCTGTAATCTGTTATGTGTTGCATCTTCCTCTGACTCGTGTTGATGTTTAACTTCATGCGTCAAAGCTGTCACACACTGCAATTCATTTGTACTGTAACTTTCTTTAAAAACTGTGGTGAAACTGTAATGTGGTTTGATTGGCCGATCTGGTGCGTAGCACAGGGATACACAAATATGGCCCTCGGGGCCAGTAGTACTGCTGGTTTTCTTTTCTGCCTGATAGTTAATTGATCAATTAATGCCACTGGCCAAAGATTTAACTCACCTGGTGTCCCTGGTTTAAATCAGTCCCTGATTACAGGGGAAGAATGAAGCGGCACTACTGGCCCCGAGGGCCAGATTTCAGGATCCCCAGTTTCTAAGGCAGAGTACTTAGACCTGCCAACTGTACAGAGATGTCTGCTGGTTTACACAGCTGTAAATTGTTTAGCTACTTTCACTTTCAGTGTCAGATGAGCATCAGATTATCTTCCCACAGACCTCAGCCACAGTTTGTCTTAGAAAATAAAAATCCAACAGAACCTAGCCGCAGTTTGGGCTTGTCTTAGAAAATAGAAGTTCTACAGAACCAACTGAATAGAATTAAGTGAAGAGAGCAAAGGGGAAAAACACTTAGTCGAACAATACTTTTTTATAAGCAATTAAATACATTGATAATCGAAAAATTAATCTTCAAATTGTCAGAATGTAATGCACTTAATATCATAGTGTTTCTTTTCATTGGCTCTTTGTTGACAATATAACAATTCAAATATGATTCTTTTGTTTGCCAAGGGTCATTAAGTGTAGCTGATTTAAGAATACTGTTGACACAGTCAACAAACAGACTGTAACGAGGTTGGAAATTGTGGAACCTTGTTATGGTCTGTAAAATTAAATCTGAGAGGTGCCCTTGCATGACTTCATATGACAGTCATCAATGTTGGATGCCTGTCACATGCCTGCGGTGGACCAATCACGTCTGTCCTCCAGCATGTGGAGTTGCTGTTGCCTCCGTCCAGATTGTTATTTAGTCTAGCAGGTGCAAAAGATGCCTCTTTTAATAGAAGCAGGGCCAGGGGGCGGTGGGAAAGGCCAGAGCCCTGTTTTTGGCTTTTCAGTTCAGGATTGATTAGTTCTCGCATGAATGAGCCTCGCTGGCGGCTTGAAGGGACAGAGCGCATAGTCTGCATCTCTGCGCAGCGCGATTTAGCGCTCCTTCTAAAACGTCTCTGGAGGAGAGACAGACAGACAGCACGATCCATTTAGATTATTGCAGCCTTTAGCATTTCTTTGTTTGCTAATTCATCAGAGTTTTCATTCCGCAGCCTGTGTCTGTGGGGAAGCGATTCTCTTTGTTGATGTCAACTGTCAGTGCAGAAAAGAATAAAACATGGCGAAGGAAAAAACATCATGCTGCTTCTCGGTCTCTGCCTTTCTGTGTCTCTTTCGATTTTTCCCTTTTCTCTTACCAGCTGAACTTCTTTAATATTTGGCTGACAACCTACTTGGAGCTTTTAAATAATAAATAGCGTAAATACATTATAATAATGGAGTATCATTACCTGAGGTACGCGCATCGTTATTTACTTGGCAGAAAATGCAGTGCAGAGATACTACGCGAGGAGCCTTAAAATGCACCACTGAAGTGTCATCGCCATCTTCCCCCCGGAGCTGTTTGAACACGCTCTCCGCCTCCTTTTAAAGCTCCTGCGGCTCCATGCTGTGATAAATGTAGTTAGCATGAAATAGCGTAGAAACAGAGAGGAACTGCACAACCAGGTGGAAAGCAGGGCTTCAGCAAGGAAGGCGGGGGCGGTGTGGGGGTGAGGGGGGGATTAGAGGTGTTTCAGCTTGAGTCCGGTCTGTTGTTGTACGCTGTGGTTTTTCCCACAATGCATGTCTCCAGTGCAGGAAAAAGGCTGCGACATTTGGATTAGTCGCACAATGCCCTGCTTGTGGCTACGTTTCAGCAGCACAATGTGGTACACTCTTACACCTCACCCTAGAGCCCTGCCTCTGAGAGGCTACAGTTCCTACGCCATTCTCCCCACCGATTCTGGCCTGTTAGTGGATCACCACTCTGTTAGTGAATCGCCACTCTGTTAGTCAATCGCCGCTCTGTTAGTGAATCACCACTCTGTTAGTGAATCACCACTCTGTTAGTGAATCGCCGCTCTGTTAGTGAATCACCACTCTGTTAGTGAATCGCCGCTCTGTTAGTGAATCACCACTCTGTTAGTGAATCACCACTCTGTTAGTGAATCGCCGCTCTGTTAGTGAATCGCCGCTCTGTTAGTGAATCACCACTCTGTTAGTGAATCACCACTCTGTTAGTGAATCGCCGCTCTGTTAGTGAATCACCACTCTGTTAGTGAATCGCCGCTCTGTTAGTGAATCACCACTCTGTTAGTGAATCGCCGCTCTGTTAGTGAATCACCACTCTGTTAGTGAATCGCCACTCTGTTAGTGAATCGCTGCTCTGTTAGTGAATCGCTGCTCTGTTAGTGAATCACCACTCTGTTAGTGAATCGCCACTCTGTTAGTGAATCGCTGCTCTGTTAGTGAATCACCACTCTGTTAGTGAATCGCCGCTCTGTTAGTGAATCGCCGCTCTGTTAGTGAATCACCACTCTGTTAGTGAATCGCTGCTCTGTTAGTGAATCGCCGCTCTGTTAGTGAATCGCCGCTCTGTTAGTGAATCGCTGCTCTGTTAGTGAATCACCACTCTGTTAGTGAATCGCTGCTCTGTTAGTGAATCGCTGCTCTGTTAGTGAATCGCCACTCTGTTAGTGAATCGCCGCTCTGTTAGTGAATCGCCGCTCTGTTAGTGAATCGCCGCTCTGTTAGTGAATCGCCGCTCTGTTAGTGAATCGCTGCTCTGTTAGTGAATCGCCGCTCTGTTAGTGAATCGCCGCTCTGTTAGTGAATCGCTGCTCTGTTAGTGAATCACCACTCTGTTAGTGAATCGCTGCTCTGTTAGTGAATCGCTGCTCTGCTAGTGAATCGCTGCTCTGTTAGTGAATCGCTGCTCTGCTAGTGAATCGCTGCTCTGTTAGTGAATCGCTGCTCTGCTAGTTAATCGCTGCTCTGTTAGTGAATCGCTGCTCTGTTAGTGAATCGCTGCTCTGTGGGCTGCCGGCTGCAATTCTGGGCCTGATCTCCAGTTCGTTCCAGTTCGGTTCGGTTTCGGGCTCCGTAGCGCGCCCGTTTCGCGGCGCTCCTCTGGCACAGTGGCAGAACCTGGCGCCGGCGCCCCGGGGGCTGGCAGTCGGACAGGAACAGATCGACCCGGATCCGGCCGAGCCCGGGAGAGAGGCTCATGAGTAAAGAGGGGGAACGGCAGCCAATCAGATGGCGGGGTGGTTGAAGTGTGGGATGTGTGCCTGAATGTGTGAGCGTGTTGGGATGCCTCTGTGTGTGTGGGTGTGTGTGTGCGCGTGCACTTGTATACCTTTGTATTTGTGTGTTATTTGTGTTGTATGTGTATCAGTGATTGCGTATGTGTGTGTACGTGCGCGTATATGTCCCTGCAAATAAGCAGTTGCTCCACCGGGCTGTTTGAGCAGGCAGATGTGTTTGCGAGCCCAGGCTCTGCAGCGCTAACAGAGCTGTGCAAACGTAGAGAGGAGAGGAAGCAGAAACCTCCCTCTCGCTCTGCGCGGATATGGAGCTCTTCCCTTAAAGCAAACTACCCACTGAGCGCATCGCAAAGTTTAATGTGTGTGTTTTAAAATAGCATGGCCTCGTGCAGCTGCTGGTTCTAGCAGTGCACCTGCACAGTGTAAACAGCCACAATCAGACTCTGGGTTTGGGGCTGCTGGTAAGCCACCAATCTGTGGCCGGAGCGTTACATTGCATTCATTAATCAGAGGCTGTCATCTAGTGTGACTCTGCATTGTAAGAGAAAAATTTGTGCATTTCTCTGATTAATACACAGGACGGTGCCAGACCTCACTAACAATATTCAATGCACAGCGGGTGTAGATGCAAAATCAGTGAAGCGCTAGGGTTGCCAGATTTGGAATTTGTCTGAACCGGTCACCACTCATACACATAGGGCAGCTTAAAGCTTGATTGCAGAACTAGCAGTCAAACTTCTATCAATTATTCAGACCAGTCATTTATATTGTCCAGTTGGGACCACAAACTGGACCTGTACAATTAATTTGAAGACCCGACATTCTGGTCCAAAACCAGTCATCTGGCACCCCAGTGAGGCACTGGCACATACATGTTAACTATGCTAACCAATCAAAATTCAAAGTCTGAACAGATGACATCACTGGAAGACCTGTTGCACAGTTGGATGATTCTTTTGGTTTGACAATCCCTGTCTGTCTCTCCCTCTCTCTGGATGCTTGCAGCTGGGACCACGTATATTTTCGGGAGAGGAGGAGCCCTCATCACCTACACCTGGCCCCCCAACGACCGGCCGAGCACAAGGGCGGACCGGCTGGCGGTGGGGTTCAGCACGCAGCTGAGAGAGGCCATTCTGGTGCGGGTGGAGAGCGCCACGGGGCTGGGAGACTACCTGGAGCTGCACATAGTAAGGACCGGGCATGGCGGGGCGTGGGCAGGGTCCGGGGAAGGGGCGGGGCGGGGCTTGGGCAGGGACAGCTTTCATTGGGGGGGAGGGGTCCATGTAAGGGGCGGGGCTTGGGCGGGGGCAGGGATGGTAATGGTGTGCGGTTAAGGAAGGAGGGTGGCATTAATAATGAGGGGCATGGGCAAGAGGGGAGGCAGGGTTAGGGTTGGAGGTACACCTGACTACGGGGGGAAGGGGCGGGCTTGAGAGTGACATGGTGGGCGGGGTGATGGGGCCTGAGATGAAGGCATGTGCGTGGTTTGAGACGGGGGGGTGGGGTTGATGATGAGGGCGGTTCTAATGGGAAAGCAGGCTAAGCAGCTGAAGATACAGCTGAGCTGTACTGTACGCATTGCAGATTGTGTGGGTCTCATACGGTTGCACTGCCGACTGAAAAAGCCTCATATAACACACAACCTATGCCTCTTAACTTACGGTTGTGTAACTGAAGCGCAGACTCCTCGAAACGGCACCATTTCAATGAATTATTGATTCAGAGTGAACCGGCGACCGTGTGTCACACAGTCAGTTTGCACTGCAGTAAAACTGCTCCCGCCCCCGCCGCTCTCTATAAAAAAGGAATACCTTCCAGGTGCTCCTCCCAGATGGACGCTTTGCATGTTTTTTTGGGTTTTTTTTTTTTCAAAATGGCGTCTCGTCAGAGGTGTCAGCCATGATTGGCCTCTCAGCTGGAGGCGGGACTCGATCACAGCGCTCTCGTTCGCTTTGGCGGGGTTTCCTTCCGCCCCCTGCCTGCACCCCCCCCCCCACCTCACTTTTATTCCACACGTTCAGCTCCTCCTCCACCCTCACTTCTGCTCACATTTGGCCTCCAGTGGCCCTGCCCCATCTCTGGAACATTCACCATAGAACTCAATTAATCTGGCAGTGTACCACCCCTTCTTTAGGAGAACATCCACCATCCACACTCCCGATGCCACTCCTGGCTCCGTCCTGTCAAGGCGGAGGGTTGTGCTGTTGTCACAACTGTAGGATTCTGGCCCACCATTAGTGGCTCACGCACAACAAAGACCAAGGGACCAAAACAGCCTTTTTCACCCCTTTGCGCACAGTTGCGCTGGAACCAGGCTGGCTCATTATACCTTTTTTAACACAGTAGAACTAGAACCAGACTAATTCATTACATAGCTTTCTAATCATAATGCTGTAAGCAGAGTTTAATAAGATAGCCAGGTTCGTGCTCTTCAGTTGGAAAAGGGGCATTTTAGGCCTTTTTAAACTACTAGACGCGTTCAGTCGTGAAGCACAATTAGATTCGATTTGCTCACGCACACACACATACGCGCGAACCGTCGACGTAATTGGCTTTCAGCTTGGGCTGCTTTCTCTTTATTGAATTCCAGAATTAAAAAGCCTGACGAATAACGCAATAATTGAAGTGCTGTGAATTGGCTGCCGCTCTGTAATGTCAAGTGTGTGAAGGTGAGTAAATCTCGCCATTCAAACGGTCGTGACATTCATTCACCTTATAGATGGCGGTGTGCTGTCTGGCCCTGAGTCTGCTGTGCAGTAATGGGAAAAGCTTTCTCTCTCTTTCTGTCTGTCTCTCTTCTCTCTCTCCCTCTTTTTCTTTCTCTCTTTTGGTCTCTCCTCTGTCTCTCTCTCTCTCTTTCTGTCTGTCTCTCTTCTCTCTCCCTCTTTTTCTCTCTCTCTCTCTCTGTCTTTTGGTCTCTCCTCTCTCTCTCTCTCTCTGTCTCTCTCTCTATCTCTCTCTCTCTCTTTCTCTACTTGTCAACAGGCTCTCAATAGCAAAGGTGACGCAAAATCGTTCTCTTCTCTCACAGTTCTCATCATTATGAGGGTGAAGGTTATTGACAAATAAGATTTACTTTCTCAGTTATATTGTCCCTCTGCGTGTTGTTAACATATATATGTATAATTTGAAGGCTGAAAGTAATTCAGTCACTGCATATGTACAGTTTTAACAGTAATGAGAATAAAAATGATGGATTTAATTTTCATGCAGCACCTTCAGATAGCCTCAGAAGACTTGTGCATGTTTATAAAATATACTGAAGGGTGAACAGTATTGGACAAGATTGCGTTAAAAGTAGTACCGTAAAATATCTTTAAGGAAAACAGATTTAAAAACTAATGGGGAAAACTAATGGGGGGAAAACCAGGGGAACTGGTTGTACTATGTGCTATTTTGCTTCACATGTTCAACCACCAAGCACAGCAAATGAAGCTAATAGCAATTACATGTGTGAATGCTGTAAGCATGCTAATGGACCTTCGGGAGTGATATTTGCATAGTATTTGGATATAAAGTTAAAAAAGTGCAGTACTAATGTGTTTTGCGAGCCAATTAATCATGACTTGCTGTCATAACATGTCAGGGACCGTGTTATTAATGATTAACTGTAGTGCTGCTTGAATATAAGCAGATTTGTAATCGTGCATAAATGCATGGGCAGTAAATTGTTTACCCACATCTGTTTTCATCGCATAAATGTTTTGCACCTGGGCCGTGAAAAATGCCATGAGGATTGTGAGCTCCTCAAACTCTTGTCTTGCCTGTCTTCTGGTGTCCAACCAAACTTCCTTCAAACTTCTCGTGCTGCTGCGTTTGAAATGGGATTTCCTGATCTTCCAGCACTCTGCATAGCACTGTGCCTGTTTTAAATGGCTAACAGGCCAAGTCGAACCAATGTTCATAGGTCCCCCTGATCAACCTTCCAATGATACCGTCTTTCAGACGAGAAGTCAAACGTGTTCATTAAATGCCTCAGCCTTAGCGTTAAGGACAGCTGATTTGTTCATATTTCCAACCTGTCTCAGTCTAGCAGTTTTGCGTATCATCATAGGTTAACAGAGAAATAAATCCCACTTCCTCCACTGCAGCTGGTGTGTGGTGAGCATCTTGGCACAAAATGGCTGCCATGTATCACCCAGTTGGGTGCTACACATTGGTGGTGGGTGAGGTGAGTTCTCGCACATGAAAGGTGCTACGTTATCGCGATCCGCTACCATCCGTCACTGTCCCTCTCCAGTCACACCCGAGGGGAATTACGTAATTTTGTCCCACTCATTACCTGTATGCAAATCGGCCTCCCCTCTCTCCAATCCTGAGGGGGCAGAACATTACACCATCAGAAATTCTGTTTCATTACATTTATCACACCTTTGCCTAATGCTGATTAGTTTCTCACATCACATTAAGCAAACGGCGGCGGATCTGTCCCATAATGCCGTGGCACTGTTGAATATTACATCGCCGTCATTCATCTTCCAACTGCCACCCCCACCTCTGTGTGAGAGAGAGACAGAGAGGGGAGAGAAAACCTTTAATATGTCAGTCCTGACATTTTACATGAGCCCAGAGAGATAAAAGCTTCAGCTGAGCAGAATGCCTAAAAATCCTCAAGTCTTTTAACTAAAGAGCCTGGAACACCCACTATCCTAATACAGCGCCCTCTGCCTATGAGTGAGCATTACTGCAGCTGGACAGCAAGCCTTTACTCACTGCAGGTGGGAGTCTGCTTCATGTCCCTCACTGGTCGTTTGCTCTGCAACGTGTTTGCTGAAGAGGCTCGGGTTCCACCTCACCGGGTGTAACAGCAGTTCTCATTTCTCATGCCAGGACTCAAACCAATAAGCTGCCCTTAAAGCTACACTTCATCAGCAGATGTGTACACTTACACAGTTTTTATTTTTTTATTTTTGTAACTGTCTATCTCCATGCATTGAAAAGCGAAGTATTCATGTACGGCGTACGTAAAAGGCATGCATTTGGTTTATGGAAATGCTCGGTGTTTCGTCTCTGTTACAGAAAGGCCAGAGCTGGAGAGGATCACTTTCCAGAGCTGCACAATGCCTCCCTGTTCCCTTTCAGAGCATTAATACACCACCGTAACTCTTATCTTTCCTTGTCATAAAAGCCAGGCCTTTTGTGCGCTCCTCTTGAAGGGGGGGGGGGCGGGGGATTTGTGCGAGAGCCGCTAATTATGAGCAGCCAAACGTAATCCGATCAGTCATGATTATGGCAACTAGGACAAAATGACTGGTTGGGGAAGACCAGCTTTGTGCTGTGCTGATCTCAGCTTTGATGTCAGAAGATTATGTAGATGGGGAGAGTGGAGTAGATAAAGACACGGAGAACATATCTCTCCATCCTAACACCGTCAACATCTAAATAGAGCTCTGCTCGCATTTTCCCTGCTTTCCACGCTATGCTTGTTATTGTAATTAGATGGCATATGAATCCATCCATTATATGTACCCGCTTATCCTGGGCGTGGGGGGTGCTGGAGCCTATCCCAGCGTGCATTGGGCAAGAGGCAAGAGTACACGCTGGACAGGCCGCCAATCCATCGCAGGGCACACACACCATTCACTCACACACTCATACCTATGGGCAATTTAGAGTATCCAGTTAGCCTACCAGCATGTCTTTGGACTTTGGGAGTAAACCGGAGTACCCGGAGGAAACCCACACAGACATGGGAGAACATGCAAACTCCACACAGAAAAGTCCAAAGTCGAGATTGCTGTGAGGCAGGGCTGGTCATTCCCCTATGATATACAACGCACATGACACTGTGTCCAGTCCAGTCCTGGGGCCTCATGTATAGAATGGACTTACGATCAATTTTGATATTAAGTATGACTTATGCAGAAAACCACGTATGAGTAGTTATTTATAAAACCTTACTTTGACGTGGAAATGATCTTATCTCTACGCAAAGTCTAGACTTGACGTAAGTGGTTTTCCTGCTGGTTATGTAGGGGTATTGCAGTTTGGGACGCATATGCGTCCAAGCCTGTGGTGAACTTTGCATAAGGTTTATGAACAATTTGATAGGAATTATCCATTAAAGGTGTGAGGAATTAATTGCCAGACGCAAGGTGTTTTGAATTAAAAACAGGATGCGATGTTCTATAAATGGTGTGTCAAATTAGAAAATAGTAACCATGGCTGTTCTTGCGTTATTTAGAAGGGAGAGAGTTTTCAGAGACCGGAATGACTTTTTTGCACATGATGATCTTCCAAAAAGTTTGCTTTTCTCTTTTGGTCCATGGTTATTCCTGACTAAACCCTCATTTGTGCTAGCATTATGTAAGGTGGAATCTCTGATTGTAAGGCACGTTCAGGTGCCGTTAAGTTCATTTGAGATTTATAGATCACAGGTGCGTAAGTTACAAATGGGATTCTTAGAACCTGTGTAAACAAGGTTTTTTACGCTCAGTATCTTTTATGAATCGAACGTAGGCACACCGTCGGAAATGATCTTAAGACTAAGTTCACGTATAAATCTAAGAACATTTTTATAAATGAGGCCCCTGGGTTGTAATTTGTTTCCTCTGCTGATTACATAGGCGAACCATCCTCTTCAGCATTCAAAGCAGGCGGTGTATTTCTCAGTCCAAGCACGCGCGGGGCGATAATTAATACCCTGACACGGGCTGAGCCTTGTTCGGATGGCGGGTAGCCCCGCCCGGTCCCCCCTGGAGCCGAGCCGCCAGGACTGGGCCGCCGACCTCCCCGTGCCCCCTCCGGACACGGGGGCACCCGGATGGATTAATGGGGGTTAATGCCCGACAGGCTCGGCCAGCCCGAGGCCCTCCAGCAAGCTGTGTCTGCGCGGGCTAAAAACACAGCGCGGGACGGGAATCGGACACGGACACAAACCCTGTTTATTGGCTGGAGTCAGAAGAAGAGGGACCTGTCTGGAGTTCCCATCATGCATTCCTGATGGGTGGCCTGGCAGGGAGAATTCATGCTAGGCTTCCTGGGAAGACAGTGGGTCTCTCCCCAGGACCTCTCAGCCTAGGTCAGGGGTGTCCAATCTTATCCAAAATGGACCGGTGTGGGTGCACGTTTTTGTTCTAGTCCAGCACTAAGACACATGATTCTACTTATCAATTGAAGAGTCATTAATTAACTGGCTGAATCAGGTGTCGTAGCACTGGGCTAACACAAAACATGCACCCACACGGGTCCTTTTCCATTAAAATTTGACACCCGTAGGGAGAACAGAGATTCTATATTTTAAAAATATGACTTGAGAATCTCATGAAAAAATATAAAAGACACCTGAGTACTGTTTTCCTTGCAATGGGTCGTGCACACACACACACGTAAAGTATTGAAAACAGGGGTGGCAAGACTTTCCACACTTACTTTTTAGAGACATACAATTATTACTTTCTAAACAAATTATTTTTCTCTGAGCAATTGTGTGAGGACAACATAATATGATTTCCACATTTTTTAAAACAAACTGCCATTGTAAACTCTATCCATTCAAACTTGATATATCTATATGTGTACTCAGAGTAAGATGATGTACAGGTATATTACATTATGCAAATTATAAATTATACAGTGTGTTCCCTGAAAGGTCAAATTCAAATTCTAAAATAAAGAAACCTTATAGGGTGTGTTTGCGAACATCTCCCTTTTGGTTTTAAGGAAAGCAGCAATTACAGGTTCTTTGATAAAGGCCAGATCCATTTCTCTCCGAGGTTATAAAGGGATTCTTTTTCCAAATCCGCAGAGACCAACAGCACAGTGCATTCCAAGGTCATGTAGCATACTGGAAATCCACATCTTCACTGTCCAATCATCGAGCTGGAGCAGATGTCACCTGACTCAAACAGGAAGCAAAGTCAGTTCAGGTCAAAAAACCGGCACCAATGGAATTTTTAGAAGCCTTGAAAGGGAGTGCAGTTAAAATGCTCTCCTTCATTCAGGCCTGACATTGGGATGACTGAAGCTGTGTTCCCCATGCCACAGAGTTCAGAGGAGAGTAGCTCTGCGGATGAGAGCCAAGAGCATCACTGTTCTGAACCTGGGCTCTGAACCACTCTCTCCCTCCCTCTCTCTCTCTCTCGTGTAAAGCGCGGCGGTTCCTGCTGCGGTCGGTAGGCTTTGTCTCTGATAGTCCAGGCGGAGTGAGCTGCTGCTGTGGCTCCAGTGGCGCCGGCGCTACCTCACACCGCCCTGCTACTCGTTTCATTTAACAGAGGAGTGCCCTCTCCTCCGCGCCTCGGCAGGAACGCACAGGGACCTGTTTGATGTGTAGCAGGAGAGCCTACTGGGTTTTAAATCACGCACCCTTCATGCCTCACCACTCCCTGTGCTGCCACACACACACACACGCGCGCGCGCACACATGCACATGCACACGTACACATTTACAGACACACACACACATAGTCACACATTCACACGCACGCACATACAGACACACACACACAAGCACGCGCACACACAAACATTCATCAGAGGTTGCTCCCCTCTAGACTGCCTGCAGACAGAGGAGAGGAGGTGGGCGGGGCAAGGCTGGAGAACAGGAGATGGGATGCTTGATGTGTTTATGCGGCAGAGTGCGTGCGGAGGAGCAGTCCTGCGGGACATTTGTACCGCACCACACACCACACCACATACCGCACCACACCACACCGTACCGAACCACACCGCACCACACACCACACCACACTACATACCGCACCACACCACACCGCACACCATACTGAACCACACCACACTGCACACCATACCGAACCACACCGCACCACATGCCACACCACTGGAGGTGCCGCATGCCACACCTGACACCTGACTTCGGGAAACGCACAAGCCCCCCTCCGGATGGTTCTGACCACCGCCTGAAACCAGGCTTCTGATCAGAGTCAGTAACCACCCCCAGCTGGTGTGGAGTCCCTTTGTTCTGGGCCCCTGAAGCAGCACCATTCATTCTCTCTCAGGGGGCATGCTCGTGAATGTAAGGGCAAGGCCAAAGCAATGCACTGTCTGGGGAGAATAAAAAGGGTCCGGCAACGACTGTAGTTCTTACAGGTTCACCGTATGTGTTCTGGGTATCAGCCGTGTATTAGACAGCACCGTGTGATGCACTTGCTTAACTGCATTACAGAAGGCAAACCACAGAGCTCACGCTGTTTCAAACAGCTGGACGCTCTGCTGATGTATTACTACCTCAGTACTCTTTCATGGGCGCTATAGGGGTGCCGCAGCTAATAATTTCAAATTATTAGGGCCATTTAATAATTGTTAAATTATCGTAAAATGATAAATATTTCAGTGTTATGGTTCCTCTCGCTGCACTAGTGAGGCACATAGCCGTTTTTTGGCTGGTGCAACTGAATATTTAGTTCAGATTTTGGTGCTCACTTTTATCGTATTCAAGAAAATATAAAAGTTTGACAATTTTTTAAAAAATGCACCAGAGGAATGTTTGTTGTCGGCTAATAAACCCCAGAAAATGTGTGTCGAGATGATTCCCGGGAATGATTCATATGTACGGCGGCGTGAGACAGGGGATTAGTCCTGCCAGGATGTTTACTATTACTCATCTGAAGACAGCTCCGCCTGCAAAGTGGTGATTTAGAAGCTGATTTTCTTCCTTGCAATTACTTGTTAGCAGCGGGAGACGCAAGTCAGGGCGGCCTGGCGGTAAAGGATCTTGCCGCTGGCGGCAAATTGGAGCCGGCGACAAGGCGGGCCCCGAGGGTTGGGCTCCGGGGTCTGTTCTGTTCTGCCTGACCCCGTGCGTTCGCCTCATTAGGTTTGGAAAGATTTGACTGTTAAAAAAGCGCTACAGGTGGCCAGGAAACAATCACGTTTTTTTTTTTTTTTTTTCTGCTTCCCAAACTCAATTTCGTCTGCGGTGTTTTTATTTACAGTTCGTTGAAGGGTGCCTCTCCCGTTCCCCCCCCCCCCCCAGCAGTGTTGAAAGAGAGGATACAGAAAAGCTGCTTGTGACCCCTCCCTACCCCCCCTTTACTGTTCACTTTTAGCCATGAAAAACTGAACCCCACTACAGTTAACCCAGAGACATGGGACTAGCAGTACCAGCTGTCCCTAATTTGCTTAAGTTTTTTTTATTTTTTTATTTTTTGGTGCAGCGAGAAACGTAAATTGCAAAGCCGCGCTCCCTGCTCACGTCGTCGTTTTTAACATTTTTAATTACCACGCTGATTAACAGCATGGAGACTGCGCAGTGATGTCCGTGGTGTCTCTGTAGGGGAGGAAGTGGAGGGAACTTTCTAGGAGGAGGTGGTAGCGTGCTCCTGCTAATAAATAGACCCCACCCCACCCCACCCCTCCCCCCTCCCTCCTCCTGCCCCCACCAAAACACCAAGCTGAATCCTCGGCTAAAAGACAATTTGATACACATCTTCTGGAAAGATAAAGAGCCGGGCTGACGAGAAATTAAGGAGCTGGAAACCTTCCCAGAGCGATTAGCTGGAGTCCACATGTCTGTTTGATTAATACTCAGATGAAATTAGCTTCGCCATCCGTGTCCCACGGTGAATGCCTTCCTTAGTGACTAGGCTGTGCCAGTTTAAGAGTGCTGCATTATCATCAGCAGCTCAATTTTCGGGTCGCCCTTAAATGAAAAGAGTGAGAAATGGTGACTGCAGGAAAGACGCTTTCCAGTGACGGCCAATGAAAAGGCTTCCCCCTCTCCAACCGTCTGAATCCGGCACTTCGCTGCAGTCCAATGAAGAATTGCATCCTGACCAGAATATAACCAGAAATGCAATGCTCATTTTAAAGTTGCTGACAGTTAGGGTGGTCCACATTGTCATACTTTCAGGAGGATATTTATTCTTCAGTCACCGCCATGTCCTCTGTCCTGGTTCATCATTGGCTCACAGTACACTTGATGAGAGCTATGATTGGCTGAACCAGCAGCAGTGGAGTGTCTCATTGGAAGCTCAGCTGACACTTTATCAGTTCTATCAGTCTGCTGCTTCTGCTCCACTGAAGTGTGAATCGTAATGAGTTCTGCAGGTCAGCCAGGCCTGAACCCCTGTCTCCTCTCTCCCTCATACAAGGCTCAGGAGGGAATTCTCTGAATGTCACGAGTGTACTGGCACATATCGGAACAAGAGCGAGAGTTTGGAGGTATTTTATGCACTAAAAAAAGCCTCTGAAAGCTTACCTATTGTAGGCTCAGGATAAATCTACAACCACAACCACATTTAACATTAGCCTAGTCTCTGAAATCAGGACTACATTAAGCTAGCCTCAAAAACCAGAGTCACTTTCAGCATTAGCCTAGCATCTGAAAACAGTACTACATATAGGGGCGACATAGCTCAGGAGGTAAGACCAATTGTCTGGCAGTCGGAGGGTTGCCGGTTCAAACCCCGCCCTGGGCGTGTCGAAGTGTCCTTGAGCAAGACACCTAACCCCTAACTCCTAACTGCTCTGGCGAATGAAAGGCATCAATTGTAAAGCGCTTTGGATAAAAGCGCTATATAAATGCAGTCCATTTACCATTTACCATTTACATTAAGCTAGCCTCAAAAACCAGAGCCACTTTCAGCATTAGCCTAGCCTCTGAAATCAGGACCACATTAAGCTGGCCTCAAAAACCAGAGCCACTTTCAGCATTAGAATAGCATCCGAAAACAGGATCACATTAAGCTGGCCTCAAAAACCAGAGCCACTTTCAGCATTAGCCTAGCCTCTGAAAACAGGGCCACATTAAGCTGGCTTTGAAAGGCAGAGCCACTTTCACGTTTTTAGCCTGTAAAACCAGAGTGTGTCGTGTGCACGACCATGAAGAGTTGTGAAACAACCAACACGTAAGACTGAAGACAACCCAATGATGATCAGAGAAGCAGAATGTGAGGGTACTACAGCGGAACTCCTGCTGGTGTATGAGACCGATGACTGGCGGTTGGGCTCCTATTGGGCTCCAGCTTCTTGCCAGCCTCCCTCCCCCTCTCCCTCTACCTCCCCCCCACCCCTTCCCCCCCTTCAGTTAGTCACAGCCCTAGGGTTTCCCCTCAGACCTGTCTCCCCCTTGTGGCCCTGTAACACTCCAGCTGGCCTGCTCAGACATGCTGGGGAGCCAGGCTTCAGTCCTGGAGGAAATCAGCGTCTTCGGTGGCACCCTAGACCCCAGGGGCTGAAGTGAGAGGAACCAGAGGAAGCCGGGGCTGGTGATTAACCCCGTAGGCCCCACCTGCGTCACCATTAACCCCGTGCCCACACTGCTGAAGGGGTGGGGGAGGGGGGGTGTTTAGATTGGCGAGGGTGGAAGTGGAGAGTTGGGTTTCTATTAAGCGCTTGTTTTTATGTGCCCGCGTAAGACAATAACGGTTCTTCTGAGTGTTTAAAGAAACATGGCAACTGGAAAATACGCTATTTGTGGTTCACACTTGACATGATACAAATTAGCCCCAAAATGGCGTCTTATGCAAGTCCTGGGGAGGGCCCCGAAAGCTCCTTGTAATTAGTCTAATTCTAGCCAGACAAGCTTCCACTGACTTTTGAAAACTCAAAGGCACGTACTCATACAAATTCACTTCCAGCATTAATTAAATGAACATAGAATTACCAATCCTTAGATTGTCATGCATTTTTCTTGTCAGGCATCACACTTAAACAGTGCATAAAGTTAGAGGCAAACATTGTAAATTAAGTTTATGCAACTATGCTGATAATTGCTCTGTCTTCATCCATTGTGGAGTTCAGGTGCAAGGGGACCTAACTTTGTAAAACAATCTCTAGACATTGAAGGCATGCTCTATTTTCAGATGATTTTATGCAAAACTGATGTTAGATGCGATAACTCTGAGATAATTGGTTTAGGTCTCTGAATCTTGATTTTGCGAAAAACAAAGGGAGGAGGAACAAAAACGGGGGAAGAAACAACATTTCACCGCATAATTCCATTAATAATTTATAATCTGAGGATTAATGGTCATAAGCAGTGCAAATGCATCAGCCAGGCTACTGCGGTGCTGGGACACCTGACACTTTAAAAATGACACTCAGCTGCGCAAAAGCCCCCAGGTGAGTCAGGTTTGAACACACACACACACACACACACAGGCACACACAAGCGCACACACACACACACATACACAAGCACTCACACACACACACACTCCCTCTCACAGACACTCACACACACACAAACACAGACACACACACAGGCACACACACACATAAACAAGCATGCACACGCACACACTCCCTCTCACACACACTCTCACACACACACGAACACATACACATACACAAGCACGCACACTCACACACACACACACACACACACACACACCATGCATGCAGAGGAGGGACAGAGGACATTGTGGAAAATGTAGCACTCTTAAACCATTCACTTGAATTCAGATGCTGCTCACACACAGCTGCAGTGTTGTGGAAAAAAAATGACTGTGGAGAAACGAGCCACAGCATGGCGTGGGGCTCATGCTGCCGAGCTCATAATGAGGTTGCAGGTTTCAGTCCCAGGTGCGGCATAGTAGCCGTGCTCTTCAGAAAGGTGTTTAACATGAAGAGTTTTAGTAAAACTTATGCTGCAAAAAAAAAAACAGACTGCATTGCAAAATAAATTAACCAATAAATAAAGCTCATAAATCAGGCCTTGATTTCTCTACATTATAATTGGGTTTGCTGAGACGGTAGCGGAGGGCGTAGCGGGTTAATGATTCCCCAAATGTTGTGGGTGGGTGGGGGGGTGGGGGGGGCTGTTAGTACAACATTCACTACATACAGTATTTTAAAAATCACATCCTGGTAAACATCTCATAACCTCTTTATTTCCCCCTCGGCAAGTACTTTGTGGGGGGGGGGGGCATATCGCTTTCTATAACGCAAGGAGTGGAAGACGGATTTAATTCATCCATAAATTAGCAATAAATAATAGAATAGAATAACTTGGTTTTTTTTCCCAGGGGGCACTTCAGGGGGCCGACGCTGAATCCATCATGTTGCCATGTCCGTCATTAACCCTCCTCCTGTTGCATATGCAAGTCCTGATTTAAATGTAATGGAGGCTCACTTGGGGAGTTCTTGATGAATGCGTCTAATGAAGGTAAAGGTTTGTTGTGCGGAAAGTTGGTTGCGCTTTACTTTCTCGTGCTGGTCTAAAACATTTCGGCAGGGGCATTGGCACATCTCACATGTACGGTGTGTCCAGGTGGATGCTCAGGCGTTTGGGGTTAATGAGTCATGGCTGCAATAGCAGTGTACTGCGCATCGGAATTAATTAAAGAGTCTCTAAAAACTGCCTTTTTGGAGGCCTATTCTGGGCAAAGCCTTTTGTCCAGTTAAAGTTAAACAAGTCAAGTTAAATTAAGTTAAATACTGTTTATGACAGTTATATTTTATAGAATAGAATAGAATATATTTAGTTTCTGTATGGTGGTGAAGTAGCCAGCAGACGAGAAATTTAATAAACAACTTACATAAATTACATTAGGAAATAAAATTACAGAAATTGCATTCAGAGATTTCTACATTACATTACTATTACTGCAGATTGCAGAAATTAAGAATTTTATTATGGAAATTCTGGACATTTTGGACTACAATAAATAAGAAAATTGAATTAAACATTAAATTTAGGATCTGCTCTGTCATTGATGAGGCAATCATATTTTGGCACAACGCTGTTGACTGCTGTCCTTGTTTTAATGGATAGGGACCTCAGCCTTCCTTTTGGCAAGAGCTCAAACAGATGATTCAGGGGATGCGAGGGACGGTCCATTATACTTTCTCCGTTCTTGACTGTCCACTCCTCATAAAGTTGTTTTGTGGTTGTTCTGTTGTCTCCCTATGATTTTACTGCTCAGTAATGTCTCCCTCTTCGGCTTCGTTTGTCTGCTGTTATTTAGAGAGCAAAACCAAGCTGTTAGGCTGAAGGTCAGCGCTGACTCAATGAAGCAGGTGTAAAATGCTGGCAGTACCGACTGATTGGCATTTAATTTCCAGACTTTGTGGAGGAAGAACGGTCTTGATTGACATTTGGCATGCCGCACCATGGCAATTGGCTCCAAAGGTCAGTTTATTGTCTAAATTGGTGCTGAGATATTTAAACTCATTGGCACTCATTTATCAAGCTGGATGCGAATGAATTTCTTTGGAAATCGTTCGTACATGCGTGTAACATAGGAAATGGGGTATTCATGGAAATGTTTGTATTTTACACAAGCTCCTGATCATATGTAAATGTTACATAAAGGGGATATATATTTCAACGCTGAATTGTGTTGAATGTACTAGAGAAAATCTACAAACACCAGTCTAGTGTATGATTTTTGAAATCTCCAGATGGGATTGAACCAGATGAAGCATCATAGAAAAACACCATATATCTTTTATTCCATTGATAGGCAAACTGCAATGGGTCTGCTATGCCCTACACACTCTGTTGCATTTGTGAAAGCACCAGGGGCTCAAAACAATTCATGACGACAGATGTTAATGTCACGTGATCAAAGTCATTAGGATCCCTTGGGTTGGTCTTCTTTGGCAGAGGAGATATGATAGATGAGGTCCATAGGGTTGGTACTGTGCACTCCTTGAGTGAGCGATTGAACAGATCATCGAAAACAGGAGCCAGTTGTTCATGACAGGACTGCAGTACATGATTGCTCATGTTGTCTGGGCCAATGGATTTGTTCAATTTCACACTTTTCATTACCCTATTAACATCCACCACCTGTAAGGAGATATTGCTGCTCTCCTCAGTTAACAACAAGACGTCTGATGCTGTCTCATCCTTTTCTGCTTTAACGTTACAGTGCAGTGCATAAGTATTTGGACAGTGACACATTTTTTGTTGTTTTGGCTGTGTAATGGGTATGAGGTTAAAATGCAGACTGTCCCCTTGAATTACATTCATATCAGGTGATCTGGGGAGGAATTACAGCCCTTTATATACATAGTCCCCCGCATTTTAGTGGAGCAAAAGTATTTGGACAGTTGGCTGATCAGCTGTTTCTTGACCAGCTGTGTGATGCGCCTATGCATCATTAGTTCATGCATAAAAAAAGATAACAAAGGGTCTAGAGTTGATTCTAGATGTGGAATGTGCATTTGGAGTCAGTTGCTTTTGTCTCTCTACAAGAGGGGCCAAATAAGTATTAATGCCAGTAAAGCAAGCCACCCAGTGGCTGAAATATGAGAATAAATCAATCAGAAGCTTAGCCAAAACATTGGGTGGGACAGAATCAACTGTTTGATGCATTGTTGGGAAGCAAGGAATACACTGGTGAGCCTGTAATGGATGACCAAAGGATGCTTTCAATTGTGAAGAAAAATCCATTTTGAACATATCAAGAACATTCTCTAGGATGTGGGCATTGATGTCAAATGCTACCATAAAAAGAAGGCTACACTAGCATGGTCTCAGAAGGTTTACCGCAAGATGCAAAACCACTGGTAAACCTCTAGAACAGAACAGCCAGGTTAGAGTTTGCTATAAAAAAAAGTGAATTTAAAAAACTTTAGAGTTCTGAAACAAAGTTTTTTGGACAGATTGCCAGCCAATCACTGAATGAAAAGGATTTGCAACCAAGTCCTAACGTAATACTGTATATGACTATTTTTGATTGCTTTTGCTCGCCTAAGTTGGGAGAGTATGCATACAAATGGCTGTAGTTCCTCCATGAGCCACCTGATATTCTCTCAAATTAAACCTGATGGTCTGCAATTCAACATCATATTTATTATTTTATTTCAAATACAATGTGCCGGAGTACAGAGCAAAAAAAAAAAACAACAACTACAATATTTCTCAATACTGAGTGCGAGGGTCATTCTGCTTTGTTGACTTGAGAGGGTCTTCATTCCTCTCAAAGCATCTCTCATCTTCCCCTCTTTCAGAAGATTTTCAACCTTGTCTTTGCACGTCCTCATCGCCTCTTTAATTAGTTTATCTGGCCTGACCTGGATGAGTTTTGACTCTTGTTTTGTCAGCCTGATTGGAATGCTCTCTCTTTCTCGTTTAATTTTATTTAAAGTCCCTTAGTAACACAGGGCTTGTTGTTTCATAACATCTTCACTGTGTCTGATGGAATAATAGTTTCCTCTCACATTTTCTATAGCCGGTCACTGCCTCCACCACCTCATTCGCTGTGCCGTTCCGTGTGAATAGCTCCCAATTAGTGCATTAAAAACAGTCTTTTAGAGTGTCACAAACATCACTATCCAATTGTTTTACAATTTTGTACACAACTCCCTCCCTCTGTAGTTGTTCGGTTCGATGGAATTAAATATAGTATAGTGATCTGTTGTACTTGCTGGTGGTTTTTATGGGCTTATATGCATTTTTGTTACCATGCTACCACAGCACAGATCAATGGTTTTGCTTCCACTGGTTGCCACATGATATACTGATAGCATGATGTTTGATATTTGTCGAGCTTACAGCTATACATTCACCGAAAATTAGCAATGGTGTTTTGAGAGATTTTAATTCCACGCATTGCACACAAAATGACAAAATAATATTCATTGCATTATTTTTGTTAACTGAAATTGAAACAAGAATACTTTTAAAAAAAACATTTATAAGACATTTAAGAACAACATCCTAACTTGGTTTTTACTTACAGTGAATGTGGAGCCTAACATTGATCAGGGCATTAGAAACCGTTGCCATGCGGTGCCCTGTTGAAGGAATCCAGTACTTCAAAGCAGAGGTCTCCAGGTTATTCCACTCAAGCTTCTCTAAAATGGCCGACCTCATCCCCTGGACCCTCATCTCAATAACGTGGCTAGCTGCTCACACTGGGGTTCAACACACACTGGAGACAAAGTCCAATGTACTTATTTAGGGAATTTTCCCGAGGATCCCCTGGAACTCCTATGTAGACCTTGCAACCCATCAGGTTTGTGACCATCTTCATCACCGTGCTACACTCAGGCCAACTGGACTGGTGTGGCGTTGGCACCTTCAAGCATCGCCACGGTAAGCCCAAACCAGCAGGAGCAGTTGGCGGTGTTGCCCACGACATGGCCTAAATGTGCCTAAATGTCAGCATCACGTTGAAACGGCGACGCTTTCGGCGGCTGTTTCACACCCTGTCTGCTCTGCTCCATCTTTATGGGTGGGTGTCGGCAAGAGGGTTAGTGTCAACGCACCTTTCGCTTCCAATTTAGCGCAGCGCACTTCTGTGGGCTGCAGAACAGCCTGTGTCTGCCGTCTCTTATAGTTTCTCACTCGTGAGCTTATCCGTTTGGCAGAGAGCTTTCATCCTCGCTGACTTCAGCAGCTTCATTTGTACGTGTCGTTATTTCACGCCGCTGAGTGAAGACGGAGGTGGCTCCGGTGCGAGCACTCTGGCCGCGGGTACGACAGCGGTCTCTCGCCCGCGTGCCGACCCTCGCCGCCTCTGCGCTCCGCCCCCTCCACGCTGTGCCCCCTCTGTCGCTCGGTTACGGCCGGGGCGAGTGGACCTGCCTTCACGGGCCGGGTTTGGTTAAATGTTTGCAGTGTTTTGTTTCTTCGTATCGTGCTGCTTCAGAAGCCCGCATTTCACAGCTTTCAATTTCCCATAAATCCCTTTTACCTGCTTTTCGGCCCTCAAATTATACAGGCTGTAAATTTAATCTATGCACGATTTATTCTGTGCTTCTAAACTGCCTTGATGCAAAAACACTGTGATGCAAAAGCACAAAAAATAAAGTTTTTAAAATACAAGAAACTAAGTGAAAACCAGCCTGGCTTAATGAAACAATGCAACCATGCGATCAGAAACCAAGGAACAGTTTTTAAAAAATCTTTAACAACTGAGGGGGATTACGGTTAAAATCCAGGAAATTCATTTGCAAAAGACTGTGTTAAAAAAGAGGTGTTTTTAAGAGAGGTTTAAAATGCAAGTCACGGTCTCAGAAAGTTGGCGCTGAGAACGGGGACAGGTCACTGAAACTTCGGGGAGCAGAGCTAGGTAGAGAGAGGGAGAGAGGAGAGGTAGAGAAGCAGAAAGGAGAAGGAGCAGGTTGGAAAGTGTTGGTCTAAGCAGTGTGGGAGGTGATGCACTGTGCATTTTTACAGCTTTTAATGACTCCGGAACTTTCCACTATTAACGGTCGTTGTGCGGCCGCGTTAATGGCGACAGGCGACGCGGGCGTGTTCCCGAGGCCGGCCCGGGAAGGGCGGAGGGGCCGGGAATTAACCTGCACACGCCTCCGGAATGCAACACTGAGCAAGACTCGGGGCGGAAAAGTCGACGATAGGCATTAATTATCTCCACGGAACATGAGATTCTCCACACGTGACCAATCACAGAGTCCGCCCAGGTCCAGGCGTAGGGTTTGAATCGTAAACAGGGCCGATGGAGGCACAGGCGGTGGGAAGGCCTGGGGGGGGGGGGGTTGGGGGGGCGTGTAAATGTGTGGTGTTGGCGGGATTTGGAGCGGAAATGGCGACAGGTTACGAGGGGGCGAGGCTCTAACAATTATGTCTGCGACGCCTCCTTTCTGACCCGGTGTCTTCCATCTTGTTCTCCGCTGTTCAGTTACAGCCTCCTCCGGGATGTTCGCTCTCCTCCTTCCCCTCGAGGGTGTGAAACATCTCTCCGCTTTCTGCCTCAGTGCGTTCGGCTTTCTGTTTTTACTTTTCTCATTCTCTCTGGGAAACTGAGCACTTCAAAAAGTGCATTATAATGATGCATTATTTTTTTTAGAACACAAAATAACAAATAGATCTAGATTGCCTGGAGAACCAGAACCACACATAAGATTCATAATTCTAGCTGCTCCAGTAAAACACTTGGCTGCATAAACATGAAATATAAGCTGCATTATAAATGATTAAGCCCAGCAAATAAATATAGTAATAGCAATCATCATTATCATCAACATTATCATCATCATCTTCATCAACACTGGCGTCAGCTGTAGATAACCGGAGAAGCGGCATTGATTTTAGGATAAGTACTATGGCAGTTCAGTCAGGAATAGCTAATAGCAGCAGCAGTTGTGCTGTTGTGAGGAATGTCTCATTGGAGATGTACAAGTGCAGTTCAGTCAGGAGCACCTACCTGGAACAGTCGCGGTGATGTTAGCTCAAAAGCAGTCCTGGTATCCGTGGAAATACAGCTGTGACATCATCCTGGCCTTTGTGTTGTGGGTACAGCAGAAGCCCTGGAAACTGAATGCTCAAATTAAAAATGTTTAAAGAATAGTAAACTTTGAAAGTGTAAAATGGCATGCAACGGTTTCATTTGTTGTAGGGTGTTTAAATAAGAATAACTCTACAGGGAGGGATGAAGCAACACGATCTCTGATCTCTGCACTAGTTAAGCCATTCGTCAAAGTGTTATCCGCGTAGTTTCGGAAGTGGTTTATGGCATTAGTTCAGCCCTCCTGGGCAGGCCCGTTATGAGGGTATAATCCCTCTCATTATGCTCCCTCCCCCGGTGACTAACAGGCAGTCGGGGCCTGGTTGGGTCTGCATTGTAATATATTAATTTTACAATTTGTGCGGACAATCAAAAATTTCTCTTTTCCTGCTAAATTGTTTGAGGCAGGTTTAGTGTGGGAGAGTTTTTTTTTTTTCTAGTATACCTGGGAACACTGCAGAGAACAGAGGTAATTAATTCAATTGGAGAGACATTTTATTAGATACATTTTGTGTCTGTCTCCTTTGCTGCGATGGGACTGCGTGATCGCAATCTTAATCTCCGTCCGTTTAATGCGACGCACACACCGCTCTCCCACTGCCTGCGCCTGCTGCAGCACCGCTGACCTGGGGCTGCGTACGCGCATTTGTGCGTGCGTTCATGCTGGAGTGTGTGCACGCGTGTGTGTGTGCGGAATTGTGTACAGTCGTGGTGTCTGTTTGTGAGTGTGTGCAAATATGTATGTGTCTGTGTGATTGTGATTTTCTGAATGGGTCAGACAGCATATGCATGTCTGTGCCAGAGCCTGTGTGTGTGTGTGTGGGGGGGGGGGGGCTTTGTGTGCATGCACTGATTGATGCATCCACCTTCACAATCTGTGCAGCTCGTAAGTAGTCATTATTGGAGAGCAGGAACCTCCTAAAATGGCAGAGCATGCTCTCTGTTCACAGGATATACACACAGAAATCTAGTCCAGCTCTACAGTACCCCACAGTGTAGTGAAATATTAACACACAAACTCACAAGCATACACACACACACACACACCCATACACATACACACCCACACACACACACGCACACACACACACAAACGCACACACACTTGCACACAGACGCACGTGTACACACACACATACACAGACACACACACACACGCGCACACAGACACACACACCGACACTCTGTGTCGCTCATGCATTGTTCTGGTCGGCGTGACGGTGAATGCGCCTAAGGCCAGAACAGACCAAGGCCAGTCCTGCAGGCTCCTATTGAGATTAATTAGAGGGACCGGGCTGCCAAGCAGGCTACAAAGGGCCCGGGCTTTTCTGTGCATCGCCCCTCATTAAAAGCATCTGTGCCGCTCCACTCTCACCTCCCTGGGAAAACAGGCGAGATGAACAAACCGATCGTCCGACAGGTTAGGAGGACAGATTAATTAATGAATAGGCAGATGAATAAATAAGCAGGTATGTCTCTCGAGAGGTGATTCAAGGTTTGCCTTGCCCATTGCCTAACTCCTCGCTCTTAGAACAGATTTTTTTTTCCAATTTGTCTCTCTGTTGAGGTGAACTGCGGACAAATTTCGGAACGGTATGGCTGTAAAGGCAGCGGGCACAATACTCTGGGAAGCAGCGTTCAGGGACCAATGAGATGCCGGTTAGTCTCGCACTCCTGAGGTACAGGCATACATTGCAGCGTGAGTCTCAGGTGAGACACTGGACTCTATCACCTCCGAACTCCGCCTTACAGCCAGGCCAATCACTAGACTACAAAACCCATGATCCATCACGGTCAATTGCCCTTCCCTTGGAGTGTTGGAATGAGATTTCAACTCCTGCTAATTCTAATCTACAAATGTTAACTTCGAAGGGCGATAATACTCCTGGTGGAACAGAGGTTAAACAGTTTTGTGAAGTGTTTCAAAGCGTAAACGCTGCTGAATTGAACGTTTGGCAACAAAAACACGCTCCGAGACTTAAAAAGTTGTGAACCACATCAAATTATCTGCTCGTTCAAGAGTGAAAAAATACATCCTTCTAGGTGTAAACCTGTAACCTTCCAGAAAATCCAGTTCTTTACCCAACATGCCCTGAATGGCGATTCTTGCGTGCAAATGACAGAATGAGAACAAATGCTGTTTCGTGGCATTTATTTGTTTACTTCCCTCAAGTTGTCCCTCTCTCTTAGTCATCACTGGTTCCACGAGATTCCATGAAGCACACTTTGTCTGTTTAATGGCGTATTCAATTAAAAAGTACAATCGAGGCATAACTTTATACAGCGTTAGGCCTCCTACATGTCATCGTTGTCCCTGGCAGAGAGCATTTGAATTAGCGTTCTCTTCCAAAGCCCCCCTCTCCTGTATTCCTGCGATTTTGCTCCCTCGCTGTATCTGGGATGTATCCTCTCATTCACCTCCTCTCTTCCGTGCTCCCCCCTCGTGTAATCACTCTCCTTTCAGCTGAATCTGAGCCGACTTCTCTCCTCTCTTCCATCAATTGTCTCACCGTCCTCATGTCTTTATATATCCTTATTCATCGCAGATCTTCTCTCTCTCCCTCTCTCCCTATTTATTTATAACATTTATATATTTATTTACAGCTGAGTAACTAAAGCGAAATAAGAATTATTTGAAGAAGTTATGCACTAATGGTGATTCTTTGGAAGATGTTTTAAGGTTGTTGTACTGTTTGTCTGGTTGGTGGCTGAAGACAAGCTGCAAGTTTCAAACTGATCCTGAGAGAAGTCTGGTCCTTCTTCCTGGTGACGGCCTGCTGGTCTAGATTTCTCACCGAAGCAGATGTATTAACCTCAGGCGTACTTTGAAGTGAAGCGAAGAAAGGCTCACCTTATTACAAAGGTGGTGTGCCACAGCTTACTGGATGAAGTCTCTTCAAATGTATGGTTACTCAAAAGAACAAGGCCTGGTTTTTAGAGGTAGAGTTGCAGGGCACAGAGCGAACTCACACCACAACATCAGCTACAATGACCAAAAACCTACACTGAAAAAAATGTTTTATTGGATAAAGCTAAACTGTTGCTTCAATTTGTTAGTTAGTCAATAGTTCTTAGGGTTGCTCAACTGAAAATATTTAGGTTCATTCAAGCCTAAAATCGTTCAATGGAGAACATTCAGTTGAGCATTCAATTTTCAATTGAGAACACCTAAGAAACATAGGTGTAACACATTTTAGGTTTATCCAAGACACGTTTTTTTTAGTGTTGCTGAGCTTCCTGTGTTTCGGAGCCCATATCTCACTGACCATTCAGTGCTGATTGGCTCAGTTGTGAACAGGACTTCCTTCCCCTAGCCAGAGCTGTTAGTCGGCTGTGCCATCACACGGGAGACTGCGATTCTCTCGGGTGCGTTTTATAGCCCTTACTTTCCCGCTCTTTTGGGGTGATGGCGTATGGACTCCTCCAGAAGAGTAATAAACCTAACGGCCCTCTCAGCTGATTGCGCCGACGGTTCTTCTCTTCGAGAGAAAGGAGAAGTGAGAAAGGAGAATTTTCAAAATTGGTTTTGTGGACGAATGGGACCGGGGTAACCCGCGCCATAGCGCTGCTGTAGCACGGTGGAGTTTTGGGCCCTCCGGTGATGCGTTCCTTCCACGGTGGGTTCAAAGCGGGTGTTTCATTACCGCGCAGCCCAAGAGCCGGAGTGGGGAGCCCATTCAGACGGGGCTTAGGGGGAAATGCCGAGGAGTTTGGAAAGCGCTCGACCTTGTCCAAAGTGTGCGTCTTGAGCGAAGTGCCCAGGGGGCTAGACGCAGGCCCCTCTGTCCTTCCCGGGCTCGGCCCGACTCTGGAGAAGGTTTAAGCCCGCTAACGGGGTCGTGCGAGTCGGTTTTCTCTGATCGCCCCCCTCTCTGACTGAACAAGGCCCTCTCTCTCTCTCTCTCTCTCTCTCTCTCTCTCTCTCTCTCTCTCTCTCTCTCTTTCTCTCTCTCTCTCTCTCTCTCTCTCTCTGTCTTTCTCTCTCTCTCTCTCTCTCTTTTTCTCTCTGTCTTTCTCTCCATCTCTCTCTCTCCCTCTCTCTCTCTCTCTCTCTCTCTCTTTCTCTCTCTCTCTCTCTCTCGCTCTCTCTTTCTCTCCGGTTAGTGCAATTTTCTCACTCCGTGCCGGTAAGCCGGCTTCTGAGGGCATGAGATGTGTTCCATTAAGCAGTCTGTCAGCTCGCCCCCCCCCTCCCCCACACACACCCCCACCCTCCACCCACCCACCTTCTTCCATTCTGTGCACCTCAAACCTCAGATACACAACACCTTCCCCCAGTGGCTCAGGCTGTCAGGACACACACATTAAAGCAAGCTGCTGGTTCTAAAGCAGCGTGACATTACATTTGGAAAAACAGAACAGGAAGAGGACGGAGAGATTTCGTATACACGTTTCGAAAATTCAAGCGTAAATCCTTTCCTTTGTCATTTAGAAGAAAAAAAAAAGTAGAAGTCCGGGTGGCTTTCTGGGCTGGGATTTTACGCTCGGATGTGCGCTGGTCTGTGGCTGTCTGTGAGGTTTGTGATTGGCTGGCCGCTTCAAACTACAGGCTGTCAGGGGCTTTGGCTGTGACATCGGGCCAATGTAGGCGGTAAGGACCCATTCCAGCTCTCCACCAACCGGTCATTATAAAAATCCGAGGGTCAGAGAAAGTCCAGCCATGTGTTTCTTCCATTCATGGACTTAGCCAGCTGATTTCACTAATTAGTTTTACCTCCTGGATGAATTGTGCTTGGTTATTGGAACAAAATATGGGGGAAGGCTTTTACTGTCTGTACCTGGGTTTTCCCACCTCTGCAAATGCACTGGGGCCTAACAGAAAACCACAAGCACCAAACACAAGTATCTGAGACTACCTGAGGCCAGGCATCAGCTTGAGTCAGTGTTAGGGAGTGGGTTATTTAGCATCACCATCAGTTCAACAATGTAGTTAAGAATATGCATGCAGTTCAGTTCAGTTCACAGTTTTCTTGATGTTACCGAAGAGGCAGAGACCGATGATGATTTGAATCTCCATAGTTTGGCTTGGCATAAGTTAGGTCAGAATAGTGTTCACTGTGTGAACTGAACTATGTTCTTGGCTAAAAATAGCTGTACGAAAGGAGTATCGTATCTTATTGCACCTGTGTTTTGTAGTTGTCCATGACCATGAAATGCACTTTTGTACGTCGCTTTGTATAAAAGCATCTGCTAAATAAATGTAATGTCATGATCATTTAGCTAATTCCCTTAGCTTCCCCACCGTACCTACCGTGTGTGTGTGTGTCTGTGCAAGTGTGTGTGCGCGTGCGCATGTGGATGTGTGTGTGCGTGTTTGTGCATTCATGTCAGGAAAGGGCAATTCTCTACCCCTTTTTGCAAACTAGTGTTCCAGCCCTGATTGACTGACCTGAAACAGCATATTTGCTCAAACGCAGACTCCTAATTTAAATTATCTCTCCTCTTTAATGTGCAGCGCTAGGATTTCACAGCCCTCAGGAGCAGTTTTGACAGGTCTGGTGGGGGGGGGGGGCATCTCTGTGAGCGATCACGCTGCAGTCAGGGTTATCTCTCTTCTGTTTCTCACTCGGAAATTAGCCGTCTTCATTATCACGGTGTCACAGAAACACCCGTTTTTTGTTTTTTTTGTTTTGTTCTCCTATTTTTTTTAGTATCTGAAAACTAGGCCAAGACTAGACTCCCCTCTCAAAAAAAAGAAAAAGAAATTCAAAGCCTTCCCAATTATAAATAACAACCACTCTGACCAGAAGCGAAAAATCGCTTAATGAGTGTCACTGAAAAGTTTGTTTCGCGAAAAGAACAAAGTTGAAGTCCTTCGTGGGAAGGGTGGAGGGTTTATTTTGGGATCGCCTTGATTTGGGACGGTAGATTTGCAAGTTGCAATCAGCACACAGGAGCCCTGGAATCTACATTAGTTTTGACTAAAACTGCGCCCTGCAAAAACCAAAAAAGTCCACAAGTTAACAAGTATTTTAGTCTTAATATCGTTTTTCTATTGCTTTCTTGCTCAATAAGATGAAAAAGATTGCCAATGAGGTGAGAAAGTTTTACTCATTTCAGGATTTGCCAGTGGGGTAAGACAATTTCATTTGTCAAGCAAAATGCTGCTTAAAACTAGCTAATATTTTCTACTTGAGCGAAAAAATATAAGATTGTAAGCCTCATTAAGACTAAAACACTGTAGGCAGACTTTGTTTGTAATGGATGTTGATGGCTTCAAGCCCAACCCCAATACCGTCCCCATGACCTGATGATGGGATGACAGCCAATCCAACACTCAACTCCCACAGTGTCCTGAGCCACTGCAGGAAAAAAACTACTGTATTGTCAATATTTGGACTGTGCCTTTCAGATATCCCATGATGCCTCAGTCATCTGTAGGGCGGTTGTCCCTGGTCATTGAGCATGTTGATTCTTGGGAAATCAACCTCAGTAATCCAGACAGAAGCCTCTATGTGAGTTCTGATTGCATCTGAACTTTCGATTTCATCTGGTTTTGGTAGCATAGTCCATCTTACTATTTGACCTTACTATGTCCTGTCCTGAGGTCAGGACAATGCTATGGCCCCCTGTTGAAAGTAAAGCTGGGTTTGCTGCCTGTGAAGCACTTTGGGCCTTTAGCGCTTTCTGGATTCAGCTGAAGCGTACATTCCCACGCTCACATTCTATGCTTAGGAACAGTGCTAGCGGGAGGAAGAGCTTTTAACTCTTTTGCAGGGCAGCTTTGGAATTAAATTCCAAGCCATTTCAGAGTGCTGGTGCAGCTACTGTACAGCTGGTTCTTCAGAAGGACTTCTTAAGACTTAAGGCTCTTATGCACCTGTTCGTCTTAGTTTGGACTCGTTCACATATTTTGTGAAGCACGCTGAGATGAAACGCGCTAGATAAGATCCCGTTGTGTTGCACTGTGTTGTGTCCCTAAGGGAGTGTTCACTTCGCTAATGGCTTTTTAATGTTCTACATGTTTCATATGATATACTGTAGCGTCATAAAAAAATCTACTGTGGTTCCTGCAGGTCCTATTTTTACTGTTTGAAAAACATATAATGATATTTCTCTCTCTCAGTTTGTCTTCTTAAGTGGAGTGCTCGCGAACAGGTCGTGAGTGTGCAGTAAATGGCTTAGATTTAAGCCTTTTCATTTCTCTTGATGGTATACCGTTTAGGTCAGGTGAATGACTGCAATTGCAAGGCTGAGGTTTATTTCATTGTAACTAAAGCAGTGAATCTTAACTCAGCACAAGTACTTTTTTTTTTAAAGCCATGACTTTGAAATGACTCTGCACTCAAAATAAATTGAATGTTAGTATCTGTTTTTCTACCAGCTCGCTGTTGATTAATGGTGTGCGTCACATGGTAAAATATGTCATACTTCACTAATAGGCAGCATTATACCCATCACCTGCTCTCTAACAATGTAAATAGGCCCTTGAAATGAATTGCAACCCATTTGTGTCATGCAGAATCAATGAGATGGGTGCCTGTGTGAAACTTTGAAAGACAACCAAGAAGTGTCTCATCTTTGAAGCCAAAACTGGTCTGAGATAATTTCCATGTTAACAACTGCCCTTTGTTCTTTTTCATGCTACATTATAATGGATAAGATTAAACTCAGTTATGTGATGTGGTAGCACTGAGTGTGAAATCCTGCTTATTACCTGTAGCAGGTCCATCATTGGCTGTCAGATCAGGCTCCGCCTATTCCAACAGCATAGGGTGGGATTCTCTTGTGCAGTTAAAGGAGAGTTAGAGAGGTTAGTATTTGGGGTATAGGCCTATTTCACAAGATGGTGACCAAAACCGGATGTAGGGATACTTTGTTTCCGGTTACCGTTGCTACGGACGCAAGTCCATTTCTGACAGCGAAAAATTGAGCCTAAACAGCGACGTGTGTTCTCACAGTCCCTGATAGCTCTGCCAAAGTTCACTGTCCGATGTTATCCGCATTGTCGAAGCATTGCCAGTGAACGTTAAGCGGTCTAAACTGGACAAGGGCTATAAATTCTTTTTTGAGAAGTTTATATTCGGTTATGAAGGTAAGTATAACGTTAGCTCTGGTTCCCAAGAAAGCTAAATAGCTAGCTTGCGAACCACATCAAGTTAGCCGATTCAAGAGATGTTGCACTTTGACATAACATAAATTCTTTTCTGGAGGCGACTCCATTGTGTTTTCGTAGCGTGAAGCAACATCTGCTGTCCGTTAACAGCGTCTCTGTTCCTCTCGGTTGTCCCGAAAATGAATGAATAGGGAGCCTTACAACTGTGAGGAAAAGCGATTCTGTTAACAGTTCCACCAAACATAGGCCCTACCACTCTTTGAGAAACAAAAAAATAATAATTAATGTGTATGAATACTTTGCCCTTGGTTATGTAATCAAGACAACATTGTCAAAAACACGTTTGGAAACACTGTCATTGCTCATTTTAAACTGAAAGAGGAAACGCATCTAGCTAACTAACTTAGCCAAGCACCTCAAACACCGACTTCGCGAGTTATTCAGAGTTTAAGCAGCTCATCTGTACTCTTTGCGCGGTTTGGAGAAGTGTCTCAGGTTGTAAACAGGAGCAGGGAAACGTTCGCCTGGTTGAGAGCCTTGGCGAAATAGCATGCAGACCTCTTCCTCCGTAGTTTGGTGTGCGCTGGAACTTGGAATGTCATAAAATCAGTTAGCGAGCTATATGTTATGTTATGATTAGCAAATTACGTTTTAGCCAGCTAGCTTGTTAGCAAGCACATATTTGGATATTCAATGCTGAAACTGCAGATGCACGTTTATTTTAGTTGTGAATTGTAATTACAAAATGTATTGATGGACATCACGACAAGCCTACTTAAGATATATCAGCTGATTTAAAAATGTGTGGGTAGTTTTTATCAGCGATGAAAACAAACAGCTCGGAAGTGAACTGAACACCGGCATTACACAGGCGATTTGACAAGCAATATAAATCTTTATTAGAACAAGTACAGCACAAACAACATGTCACAAAATAGTAACGGTAGTACAAAACTTAGTTCAGAGATATTTCACTTCGGTATAACATAAGTAATTTTGTGGAGCCTAACTTACATAGTACTAGTACTTACATAGCTTTGCCTCCCCTGCTACCGTCAACGTTAACAGAATCGCTTTTCCTCACAGCTGTCAGGCTCCCTATTCATTCATTTTCGGGACAACCGCGAGGAACAGAGATGTTAACGGACAGCAGATGTTGCTTCACGCTACGAAAACACAATGGAGACACCTCCAGAAAATAATTTATGTTATGTCGAAGTGAAATATCTCTTTAGTCGGCTAACTTGCTGTGGTTAGCAAGCTATCTATATTTAGCTTTCTGGCGAACCAGAGCTAACGTTATACTTACCTTCATAACCGAATATAAACTTCTCAAAAAATCATTTATAGCCCAAGTCTAGTTTAGACCGCTTAACGTTTACTGGAAATGCTTCGACAATGCGGATAACATCGGACATGGTGAACTTTGGCAGAGCTATTAGGGACTGTGAGAACACGTCGCTGTTTAGGCTCAATTTTTCGCTGTCAGAAATGGACCGTAGCAACGGTAACCGGAAACAAAGTATCCCTACATCCGGTTTTGGTCGCCATCTTGTGAAATAGGCCTATTTTGCCAGTCAGGAACATGCACAGCACACAGGTATTCCCAGTGTGGTCTGATCAAAGGGATGTACATGCTCAGACATATAAACATTCACCCTCACATGCACACATGCATGCACTTACAGTACACACACATACACACATTCACACACACACACTCACACTCACATTCACATATTCATATGCACATACACTTACACACATTCTCACATACACATGCATGGACACACATACACATACATTCCATGCACATATGCATACACAGGCATGCATTGTCACATACACATGCATGCACACACACTCACACACGCTCATGAAACAATACTGAGAGTCAGGGAAACATTTGTGCCAAAGGGGGGAATGGTGTCTCCTTCCTGCTGCTGCTTCATTTTTATGGTCATATACGTTCCATATTTATGAGAACAATAAACGGCAGTATAGCCAGATATCATAATAGATGCCAGGTCTGGGATCCCCCTCCTGGCCCACCACACTCTCCTCAGGACATGGTGGACTCAGGCTTTCTGTACATAATGCATTGGGCCAGCTGAAGGCCATTTGTAGGGCAGCTCAGTAACTCAGTTTTGCACACCGCCCTCCAGCTAGGATTTTTTACTGAGGGTGCGCCGGTTAAAGTGTGCCACTCGACAGAAACAACAGCTGTGCCCCGTCCCGGATTTGAACCTGTTAACTTATTTTGACAAGTCCACTTCCACTAGCACTGTCAGCGAAGTGAGACTTCTCTCTGTTGGGCTGAGGGTGACATTTTAGGGCCAGAATGTGCAGTAAATTTGAACAAAAAAGTATATTTCAGCATTTTTATTGTAACTTCACCCATCCTTAAAGGTAACCGTTTCGGACAGGATAACTTGTGTTAGAGTGGGTGTTTTCGACCTTTTTTGATCCAGGGACCCCCTGTAGTGACATACTTAGCCTGCAGTGCACTTCCTCAGTAAAATAAACTGGCTGAATAGCGGTGTGTAAAGCCAGGTTCAAATGGAAACCAGGGCGCTCCCATCATAAGTTAAAAAGGGTTATAACAAAAAAAAGTTTTATGTTTTGCAGTATTTTTCAAAATATTTGTATAGTCATTGCATATCAAGTCTGGCCAGGGACCCCCTAAAATACCCTCAAGAGCCCCCTGTTGGAAACCCAGGTGTTAGAGCAAAATAAATACCATTATGTTATTATTCTTTTATGCGTTTCATGAATTATTGGAGGGGAAACCCTTGGTCAAACCCCGTTCTGGATAATTCAGAAGGGCGTAGTCAAATTTTAATAGCCTGCGGCACTGCGGAGTCTTCATCGCATACATATGATCCCGATCAATTATTAATCCCGATGCGGCAGCACGTCTTGGCCCGTCCCACATTTTGTCGTAGACTTATTCGTGTCCGCTGGCCGGGATTCCCTCGCCCTGGGATCGTGCAGGAATGCCATTTGCTTCCTTCTGGTTTAATTCTGTTTTACATTCTGAAGCGCGGCAGGTCTAAGCGTAGCTTAGCTGCTGGAGCTTTAGCATTTTCTCTGCATTTTCCTTCCTCAGTAGTCCCCTAGGAATCCAGCTCCTAACCTGCTGACTGCAGCAGAAAACTATTTCTGGCTTCCTTTTTTTTTTTTGCCAGGAAAAGAATTGTATTAAAAAATATTTAAATATCATTACAAAAAAATGTGATTCACATATTTTTAGGGGAGGTAATCTTTAGGATAGTCTGGAGTGCAGTGCAGCCTGCTTCATTAGAAGAAGTGCTGTACGAGTCTGAACTTTTTTGTGTGAATTTAAGAATTTTGTCAGAGGAGGTTATCAATTCCCTGGACATGAAAGTAACCTTTAAACTGATTTGTTAAAGGCAGAGAACTGCGGATCACCCAAAGCAGGCATGGAAACACCTGGAAACGAGGGCGTTAACGGCCTCTGTTCACACAAAGAAGTGGCGTTAACACGCTGTTCACGCGCGCGTACCTTCACGGACTCCGCCAGCGACGGACCGCTGTCATCCTCTCTGACCGCAATGTTCTCCGAGCAGGAGCCCCCTTTCATTTCCTCTAATGGGCTCATTTGGGGGCCACGCGGTATGAGGCTCTGTGTCAGCTGGGGGTGACAATGTAACAGAAGTAATTATTTCCCATGATTACTGTGGGGTTTTTTTTTTTGGAGGGGGGGGGGTGACTGAGCTCAATCAGTCTCGGTTTATAGTCACACTACGGAGTGATGGCAACTCTTATGAAAATGTTCTTTTAAAATAAGCTTCCTCAGGCAAGCTGTCAGATTGGAGGCGGGGTGACACGGTGGTTAAGAACTGTGACCAGAGAGGGGGTGGGGCTAGCGAGACCCGTAGCACACACAGAAACACATGAAAATACACATACACAGACTCACAGGCATATGCGCGCAAATACACACACACACACACACACACACACACAGAAATACATGAAAATACACATACACAGACTCACAGGCATATGCGCGCGAATACACACACACACACACACACACACACACAGAGAAATACATGAAAATACACATACACAGACTCACAGGCATATGCGCGCGAATACACACACACACACACACACACAGAGAAATACATGAAAATACACATACACAGACTCACAGGCATATGCGCGCGAATACACACACACACACAGAAACACATGAAAATACACATACACAGACTCACAGGCATATGCGCGCGAATACACACACGCACACACACACACACACGTATGCATGTGCATATTTCCAGTTTTTTACACATTCAAAAGTATGAACGGATGCTATACAAAATTTCAAGATTTGCCTGACTATTCCAAATTAACTGATGGCAGGTAGTTGAGCTGGAAATGGATGTTTACTTACGTGATGTATCAAATCCTGCAATGTATGTTGAATGTTCTATGTGGACCCACATAAATTAAGTAAATAAGTCAATATGTAACATATGTAATATGTTTGTCCTGGGGTCCTAATTTAAGTCTTATGTCTGTCCTTGACTAGAGTCTTATGTTAAAGCAAAGAGACCTGCAAAATATATACTCTAGTATGCTTAGTATTATTTTTCTATGAATATATTATGTATTCATGCTTCCAAGTTTGTGCTCCAGGCTTTTTAAGCTTGGCTAGTGTGTGCGTCCCCTCAGGAAGTTTACTAATGCTGCCCAGCCTGGCCCTCACAGTGTCCAATCACTGAAGAGCATGTATGAGGCAACTGTGTTCTAATGCCACAGTCCCTAGCCAGTCCTCTGTTTGAAACCACATTTGACTCTTTTAGGCCAGTGTGCTGTTACGTTGAGTTGAACCTCCCCCCCCCCCCCGAAGTTAATCCAAGATGGCTGTTGTGCACAGAAAGCGGTGGGGTCGTCACCCCCGGCAACACCTCCCCCCCTCAGAGCCGCTAAGTGAGGCGCGGGCCAACGCTGAAAGAACCAGCGTCTGTCGTCTTTTTAAACTTGCGTAAACTCCGTGAACCGCACAGCACCCACCAGCCTCACCACCTGCCATCTACCACCCCCACCCCCCTTCCCATCTTCCCCGTGGTCCTTTTCAGGGTGGTGTGTGGGGGGGGTGGGGGTAGTGTGAAGGCAGAAAGGTGTTCGCCGTTGAGGCGTCTGACACCACGCAGGCAGCAGGAACATCCTGTCGCTGGTCTACGAGTGCAAACAGCAGCCTCGTTCTCGCTTCCCCTGCTGTCTTCACATCGCCGTCTTGTACGGGGGCTCGTCCTGTCCCCCTCCCTCCCTCCCTCCCTCCCTCCCTCCCTCCGAGAGGCACGTTGGCTCCCCCCTGACCGCTCATCCCCGCTCGGCTTGCTTCCGCTTGTTTCGCAGAGTCTTAATGTGGAGAGGCTAACGGGCTGTGTCTGTAGAAATCCACAGACTCTGAGAAACGCACATTTGGGGAACTGGGGACTGGCATTGCGCTCGCATCCTCTCCACGGCAAGGAGAGCCATTACTGGAACATGGATTTTCCCCCCACTACGGGAGGCCCACAGAGCCATGACATGTCTCTCAGCCACAGTAAACCTGCCTAGAATGTCGCCTTGAGGGGTTTTTTCCAGGAAAACAATTATAAAAATAGATGGTAAAAAAAAAACAATAAATCAAGAAAAGATTGGTCAGACACTCATGTATATAGAATCTTTTACAATATTGCTGTGATTGGAATTGAAGTTACATTACTGTAGGTTCTGTGGGAAAAGGATAAGTGTATTCAATTATAAATCTTTGGAAGTCACACGTTTTGATCCCGCTGCAGAGTCTGTCTCTTCAAAGGCTCTCTGATCAAGACTCAATCATTTTGTCTGAATTAGTGAATTGCACGTCTCTAACAATGAAATTGTATCAATGCTATCTGATTGGAAATTAAGTATGAGTTGGTGCGCGGATCTTGCCCGAACATGAGTCACACCAGTCTTTACTCTCATAGTGCATAGTCTGCTTCAGTTCCTCCCTCCTCGCCCCCTGCTGGGCAGGTTTAGTAATGCAGCTGCTTTTTTTCCCATCTGGAGACACTTTTTTTCAGTTTAGATTGCTGTTGTTGTCTGGGAACCTCCGGCGCCAGGTAACATATTGCATTAGCTGTTTCCTGATGCACCTGTCTAATCCAATATGCGTCAATAACTTGGGCACGCCTCGGAGTGGCAGGGAGCAGGTGCTGCGACGTGTCGGGCGTGTACCTGTCTGTGTCGCTTTGAGGCGATCTGCGAGAGCCGGTCTAATTGGGCATCTGTTCGTCCCTCCTGAATTTCTGTGGAGTTTGGATGAATGCAGTGAGGACCCGCAGTGGGTTTAAGCCTAAAGACCCAGGTGCTGACATGGGTCTGATGCAGGGGTCACCAGCCCTGGTTTTGTAGAACAACAGCATCTGCAAGTTTTTGTTCTTCCCATAAAATCCACAATTAATTTAGACTTGTGAAACCAGGTGAGATGAGTTAGCTGCAAACAGGCCGTTGGTTTAATTGGCCAATTAAACTCTGAGTATCAATTACATCCTGTGATTCCCCAGGAACTAGGCTAAGGAAACCTGTCATGCTGTTGTCCTGACACTAGAGGGAGAAGCATCAATATCTATACTGTTCTGTTACATGTAGGGGTGCCACCAGTGATTTTAGGCCCCATGTAAAGATCTAACATTGGGCCCCACTATCCCAGAAAATCATGTTTTAATATTTTTTGAGGGTCCTTGTCAGTCAGGGCCTTTGGAATCATCCATGATATAGCTGAAGTCCTGTGATAGAGAACAAGTGGATAAACTTGCACTCGTATTAAAAATAATGTAAATTGAAACATGCGAAATATATGTTTGGCTAATTGCTACCCATTGTAACAGCAGCTTGTGCTGCTAATTTAAACTTGCATGTTTCTGATCATATAAACAATGCCTTTGGGCCGTGCCCCGTCAGGGAACCTGTTTTATGAGGGAACCTGAATCAGATGCATTAACTGCAAGGACAGTGGAGATTTATCTTTGTACTTAAGTGCTGTGCAATGGTGCCAGTTTTCAGAATCACTATTGGGTGATTCTTTGTGACAAATCGGGCGAGTCATAATTTTAGACAGCAAAGTAGTCGTGCTTTCATTGACTGAAGAATGCTTACTCAGAAAGGGTCCTTCTACTTTCGTGTGATTGAGTGGCACATCGAGCAGGATGCTTCCTCCGAGCAAATGTTGGCAGTAAATCATATTTTACTGTTTAAACAAGCTATCAATCACATTATTAGCGTCTGTACATCTGTCTGTTCGCCGTACGCCCAACAGTCTGTTGTATGAATCTGCTTCCAGTCAGAAGTGTCTAACCACGCATGTGATTCACATTATTAATAATATAATTGGACTTGGAGAAGCTCCGATGCAAACTTCATAATGAATAATGTCCTTGTAAAGAATGTTATTTTAACATGGGTTTTGAAGGTGTGTGGTTTTCCTATCTAAGTCCAGATCAAAAAATGAATACAGAATACAGCGACACAGAAAGATGATTGAAAGAATTTCTGTTTTTTTATTTTTGTAATGATAAACATTTAATTGAATTTGAATTTCTGTTATATTTACAAAAAGGAAGGCAAGCAAAATATAGACATAGGGAAGGTGGTATATACAGATGTGTGATGAGGTGGGGAGAATACTGAAATAAGCAACACGAGAATTTCTGTTTAAAAGACATCAGCACAGTCATATTGTTTTTCGGCACAAGGCATATTAGATACCTCATGGTAAGGCCTGGAAGGTACGATTTGCACTCCAATGATTTGTGCATTATTCATATATTCATTGAATTTAAAGTTAGTACAAACTTATTTGCCTGTCGTGTGTATTTGAGTCCTCAAGTAACTTGACCAGGGTTTTACCAGAAAAAGAAAATGTTCTTTCAATAACTTACCTGGTTATGTATGGGTATCATATAGAATGCATAAGTCATGCTAGAATCAGACCTGGATCAAATACTTTTCTGCGCTTTACTGATCTCGTCTGGTGTAGTGGAACCAATGAAATACTCTCAAAAAGTACAAACCCCGCCTTCTGGTCATATTGGCAGGCTCAATTCCGCCGGGCAAGGTCAATAAGGCACAGAAAATAATTTGAATCCAAAACAAATAGGTATTTGACCCAGGTCTGGCTAGCATCACTCACTCAAGTCTTTATGAAGCACCGCGTTGCCATATACACCATGCATATGTCACAGGCTCTGGTATTTTTCTTTTTTTATGTTTCACAAAAACATTTCCGAGTACCTGTGAAGCGTTAAATGAAGGCCCTGAGCCATAGAGGGAAGATGTGGACTCTCTCCTAATTAAAGTGTAGAGACCTTAGTACTTTGGAGACGGTGGTAATTAAATCATAATTAGCACATTCCTTGTTAAAATAGGATGTATCTCACCTCATCAGCTTGCTTTTCCGTGCGGGGAACGGGAGGAGAAGGTCAAAGCTGTGAAAGTTGTTGAGGGCAGACGAGTCCACGTTTGCCTGGAAAAGCAGATTCAGGACAGTTGCAATCCAATATTCTCCCAGCAGTAACCCCTGCGGACCAATCAGAAGAGACCACTCCCCACCGCAGGAACCTGTGATTGGTTCAAACCGGCAAGACATCGATGGCATGATGTACAGTAGCTCTGTCTGACTTGTGCAGTCAAGAGGGCACACGGCTTGGTAGCTTTGTCAGAAGCTGACCCAAAGAAAACAGCAGATGCACAGTAATATCCAGCATTAATTCAACTCTAACAGAGTACATATGAGTCCAAATGGAAGCATAGTTGATTTAGCTCTGAACATTTTACCATGTACTACATGACCGATGAACATTTTCCTACCTGGGAGAGTCACCGTTAATGCAGAAAGAACTTTTCACACAGTGCCCATTAGAATATTGGCAGCCCTCGTAATGAAATTCATTATGGCTTGATGGCTCGGCTCGTCTTTCTAAAGCCCTGAGTTCCGGTGTGTCGATGTACCAGAAGGGCTGACGTTGAGTCCACACAGGAGGACCTGTGCATCCACCAGCCCTGCCGGCCTGTAACTCCCACCTGTCTGTTAGCTGGGGCTAAGCTAGGCTAGGCTTGGTTAATGTGTGGCTGGGAGTCATGAGGGGATAGCAAGTGACTCCGGGCCGGATCTGGGCCGATTCTGGCCCGAAGTCAGCTCTGCTGGGTTGGAATTGGTGCAGATCTGCCTGAATCTGCTTGCTATTTGGTGGGAGGGGGTGCTGCTGGAATTGGTGTTAGTTTGTCAGTAAGGGTTTTTTTTTTTGTTGTGGACCACACAGGGATGTTAAACCAGGGACCTGACTCACTGATTCATTAAAGATCCCGTGGCGCTTATTGCAAAGAGTAAGAGGCTCCCTGGTGTCTCCACCACAGTCCCTGGATGGCTCTCTGACTTTGGCCATCTCATCATCCCCACGTTTAATTAGCTCAGTAATTCTCTCCCTCTGCACCTGTGATGATGTGTTGTGAGGGTTCTACCACAAAATGGCTGCCGTGTATCACCCAGGCTGCAGTGAGTGAGGCGGGCCGTTGAGCTGAGTTTCCCCTTCTCCTTCACCGTAAACCATTTTCATACCCCCAGATGAGAACACTATGCAAATGCAATCCATCAAGGTTAACACTAAAATTAAAGGAGTGAATGAAGTGCCCTGGTACGTGTGTGTGTGTGTGTGTGTGTGTGTGTGCATGTGTGTGCGTGTGCACGTGTGTGTGTGTGTGTGTGTGTGTGCATCCACACCAAGGTTGGGCCGGAATAAACCATTCTAGAGCCCAACACTGAAACAGGAGAATAAGTTGAAATTGGCTTTAAAGGGGAGAAGCACTGTGCCAAAAAGCAGGAAGTAGCTTGTTTCGTGTGGTCCAGGGTGTCCACTAAGTGGCGCTGTAACCTGGGGGGCCAATCTCATTTCTATGCCTGGAGCAGTGGTCACTTAGTGCGAATGTTTGGGCCTTTCGCCTGTGTGTTCGGTTGATTGACAGCATGGGGGCTGATTGTCTGATTGTCCAGGAATTTCACCCAGCAGTCCTGCCCCTGTCACTGGTGGCAACCTGAGACTTTATCCTGGGCCTAACACGCTCTCTCAGAAAACCAATTACTTGAATCAGTCGTGTTGGTGTAACTGCTGTTGCAATGTCAAGAGTTAAGTCTGATTGGCTCACACATGAGTCAATGATTGGCAGTGCGTGTTAGCTCCACCCCTTGTGTGGTTCAGGAACTCTGGCTGTTTTTTTGGGTGGAGGGGGGTTGAGCTGCTCCTCTGGTTGCCCCTGAAGTGCAGTTTTCCCTTTTCCACTGACACGGCAGAACTTACGCAATCATTTCACTTTCAGAATGTCACTGACGCCAGAGTTTTGAAATTATCGAAACTCAGACCTCACCTCACCATCGCTAATAGTCATGCCTTTTATGTTCTTAATTCATCTGTTCTTTGGGGCGACATAGCTCAGGAGGTAAGACCGATTGTCTGGCAGTCGGAGGGTTGCCGGTTCAAACCCCGCCCTGGGCATGTCGAAGTGTCCTTGAGCAAGACACCTAACTCCTAACCTCTAACTGCTCTGGCGAATGAGAGGCATCAATTGTAAAGCGCTTTGGATAAAAGCGCTATATAAATGCAGTCCATTTACCATTTACCATTTTTTAATTCACCGTGAAGCACTTTGTGTTGCAGTAGGGTGTATGAAATGAGCTATATAAAGGATGATTGATTGATTGCTACAATGCCATGCAGTAGGTTCCAAGTGCTTTAAAGCATTGAATTCCAGCATAGTATAGAAATTAGTGCATTAATGTGTGAGCAAATTAATATATACTGTAAATGAGCACACAAATTAATTAAGTAATTAATTAATAAGTGAATAGTTAATAATTGATCCATGGAATACATGCATGTATGAAATACCTCTTATCCCTTGTCCTAGCACTTTATAGCGGTGGTGGGGGTGTAGCTGACTTTTTTATCACCTATATTTTTCCCTTACCTGGGTGATGGACAACGGCCATTTTGTGCCAGAATGCTTGCCTCATATCAGCTGCGGTGCAGACAGAGGAGATTATTTAGCCAGTCAAAGCAGGGAGCCAATCAGAAGGCCAGATTGACAGAACCCCGCTGCGAGTTCGGCCAGGTCTCTGGAGAACCTTAACCGCCCTCTCTTTTTTTCACCTTTCCTCTGTCCTCAGTTTTCCTCCTTTTCTTTGATTGATCACTCACTTTCACGAGATATGAAGATAACTTATGCAATTAATCCACCTGTGCAATGTATTCATTGCAAATGACATTTTTGTCAATGAAGCATGATTTCATTACTCCAGTCGTCTACGAAGATCATGTTCAGAATTCAGATGGATATTTTCCGCGGCCTGTCGACGTGCGCTGTGGGATTTGTGGAATTATGTTGCATGACATATTCCCAGACATTCTGACATTGTGTCAGAATTCTTTGGTTATGAAGTCACGTGATGCCCGTAATTACACCTGATGTGCCTGGTTGTCCCATATTGGCTGGACACCACTGAGTGTACAACACTGAAATGAACAATAATGAACTAATGAACAGAGCTGTAGGAACATCAGAAAGGGGCGGGGGGGGGGGGTTATTTCAGTCACATGGCCAGCTGTGCACCCATACACACAGCCTGAAGCGGACTAAAGAGGTGAAAGAGCAAGCAGACTGGCTTAAACGCTTACGGCAGGTGAAGGCACAAGGTCTTCACCGTACGGTGTGCTATTGCAGCCGCGCATAATTTTATCCTCCAGAGGACATGAAAAGTGACCCAGATGCGCGCAGACGTGAACGCTGACTTCGCGTGTCTAAGTGCGCCCTGCACAGAAGCACCCGATGTCCCGCTCGCCATTTCCCGCGCGGAACGCGCCGTTCCAGGGGGGCGTCGGCTCGCGCTCCCTCCCCGTTTCCGCCGAACCGACGTTTCGCCGAAGGGACGCTTCCTCCGGCGGGCCGATGTGTTTGGCGGAAAACAGCCGCTGAGTTACGGCCGCGGAACGACGCGTTAATTACCGCCGGTGACTCAGGGCCGCGGTTCCCCCGCTGACGGATGGTGACAGCGCGCGGACGGGCGGACGGGCGGGGGGGTGACCGGCGGGGACCTCGCGGGCCCCAGCATCATTAGGGATGAGAGATGAGCCGGAGGGACTCACTAATCACCGGGATAAGCACGCCGCGGCCCTGCCGGTGCCGCTCAGGGTGCGGGCGGTGCCAACACGCCCACACGCAAATCAAAACCTTGATCCGGGAGGAGGTGGAGAAGCACAACCTGCTGCATACGATGCGCTCTAACACTGGCATTCGCAGGGATTTATTTCCACACTCAAGCGCACGTCAGGTTATGTTTCATAAGCGGTGGCTCTTCAGTCAGTGGGCGGGTCACAGGCTCAGAAAGTTTGGGGAGCCCTTCTGTGCTGTCGGTCGAACCCCTGCCGTAGGCCACAGAGGGCTGTGTGTGCTAGCTGTATGCTCATGAGCTGAGGAGCAGGGCTTGTAACCCGCTCGCTCGCTCGCTCGCAAGCGTAGCCGACGGGGAAGTCTGCCTGCCGCGTCGGCAGAAGGTCACACGTCAAATCTCCTGACAGGGCACGGTTGTTCCCCTCTTGCGGGATGGCGGTACCCTGAAACACCCGTCTCTGCGAACGGGTTTGAAAGCGGCGAAAATGTCAGCTGTGTAACGAAGGGTGCGGTTCTTCAGTGTCTGCGGACAGAGAGCGTGATGTAATTTGACTCGGCACCCTTGATCAGTTACTGTAAGGATGGTCATTTGCAACAATTATAATACGAGTAAAGCAGACTGCACCGTGCATGCTTGTGTAATGAAGCTCTTGCTGTCCGGAGGCAGGTTGGCTGAGCGGTGAAGAGCTGGCGTTAATCCGAAGGTTCTGTAATCACAGGTTTCTGGTTCAATCCCAAGATTTGCCCACCACCGTGTTTGCCCTTGAGAAAAAAGCTTGACCTGAGCGGCTTCAGCGCGGTGTCCGGCTGTAGAGATGGAATCTCTGCAAAAAAACGCCGCACAAGAGCATCTGCTCGGCAAATAATTCATTTAAATGAATGTAAAATTCATGTAAATTGACGGATTCGGCGTGGACTGGGGGCGAAGCGGTGTTAAATTTTTCACTCTCGTTACCGGGGCGATGGAGGGCAGACTGATTCAGAGGGGCCTCCGTGAGTCTGAAGCGCGCATCGCCGTGGCAACTCGAGCGTGACCGCTCGACTGGACCGGCGCCCGAGCCACCCGTCTTCCTGGCCTGTTTGGCGGCCCAATGGACGGAGGAGGGGGGAGGAGGAGGGGAGGAGGAGGGGAGGAGGCCGCTGGTCTTGGCGGAGGACGTGGGTGTCATCAGTCAGTCTGTTAGTGTTTGGCGTCAGCCTTTCAGAAACAAACAGAGCCATCTGTCACCCCCGAGGAGCCTCGGTCAGAAACGGGCTCTTAACGTGAAGCAGAAGGAATGTGGTCACCAAACGTGAGGGGAACAGCAATTCATTCCCGAAAACACTGAGAGAACGCGTGCCTAATCTGAGAGGAAACCTGCCGAGATTCCTGACCCCCCATCGGTAGGGGCAGCAATGTTTTTGGGCGCTGTCCTCATGAGAACTGTTTTTCGTGGACCTGCAGTCTGAGATGGAGGCTACATTGGTGAATCATCAGTCTTGTCCTTTCCTCTAGTATCTCTAATCTTCCGCAGAAGCTTTGACATGCGCTCACCAACGCTGATACGTCTGGTCCGTTAAACATCCCTCAGATCCCCATTCAGCTAGCGAGAGGGGTTACACGCGGGTTATTTGAATCTCCAAAATGCAAACAGGAGTCAGACCAAACGTGTGTCCTTCATACACCCTCCTGTCCCATGTGACATACTGCATACACCTTGCATTAATCATAGTATCATATACATGATACTGTGTGCTGCCTCAATTTATTCAGGTACCCATCCACATGGCAGTAATTTTAGAAGTCTTACGAAGGTGTCTGTTCAAAAGCAACAAAACGTTGCAGGAACTTCTTAACACAAAGGGAACTGAAGCGAGCATCCAGATCTCATTTTCTGTGTGCTTCCTGCAGCGGGAGGGGGCGGAGGGGCACACCTCCACAGCACTTTCAGTTCCCCACAAACACATCGGTCTCACTGAACGTCGCTGTTTTACCTCTCCGCACCCCCTCTGTGTGCCAGCTTCCTCCACCAATTATTTCAGCCTCTTGCACTTTTCTCTTCCTTAAAAAAAAAAAGAAAAGAGAAGAAAACTTCAGGGAAAATCTCACTTCGACCAATCTGCCAATTCATCTGGGCTTCAAAGGAAGGGGTGCTAATGTTTGAGTACGAGGCAGGGCTCAGAGACCTTTGGAACAGGGGGGAGGAGAGGACATGGGTTTTGAAGAGATTCGGAGCAGGAGAGGGGAGGGCTGGAGGTGGGTTTGGAGATGAATGGTGGGTGGAATGGGGTTGTGGGGTTCAGAGCAGTGAAGCATTGGGTTTGGGGATAATCTGAGCAGGACTGAGAAGGAAAGGGGTCGGGCAGTTTTGGACCCGGGGGGGAGGGGGGGTGTACAGGGTCAGGTGGAGTTGCGTGGGGCTACAGGGGCCCGTGACGCATACACTCGCTGACTGGCAGCGCTCGAAGACCACAGGAACAGCCTGTGTGTTTCCAGACAGCCGAGAGAGACGGCTGGAAGGAGGGGGGGAGAGAGGAAGGAGTGGAGCAGAAAGAGGAGGTGAAGAGAGTGTGATGGGGAATGAGGGTGAAACATTGAACAACTGCAAAAAAAAAAATAAACACTGCAAAAATGTCGAACAGCAGCGATAAACACTATGTCGATCTTAACAAGAGTTTTAGTCTTATATTTAGACTTTAAAACTTATTTTTATTACTTTTTGGCTAAATAAGACAAAAAGATTGCCAATGAGGTGAGACAGTTTTGACTCATTTCAAGATTTGCCAATGGGGTAAGAAAATCTCATGCAAGAAGTAACTTTAAATAAGCTAATATTTTCTACTTGAGAGAAAAAAAATATGATTTTAAGTGCCATTGCAAGACCAAAACTTTTCTTTTGCAGTGAAAAGAAAAAGGGAGGGAGGTGGCTGCTAGGTGCTAACATGATAGGTTGCAATGTGTCCCGCATTTTGCTATGTAACATTCTCCATACTAGTGTCGTGTGATTGGCCATATTGTTGCTAGGGGAGGGTGCATGTGAATGACCTCGTCTGGTGCTCTGCCTGCACCAGCGACAGATGATGCATAGTTAGGGTTGGCAGATTTAGGATTTGTCAAAACTGGACATCATGTATGTGCCTGACACACATAGACAAACTTTTATCTGGCTACCCTACATGTGCTCCTCCTCAGCAGGACTGTACTGGCTGGGGTCAAACACTTCAGAGGGGATACGTGCCTGTCCACCCTCTTCACTGACCAATAACATCCCAGCTGAGAGACAGGCCTGCGAGCACAGGCAGAGCAGAGCTGTTGTGTAGGTCATAGAGGAGAGGCAGTGGGAAAGAGGCCATTTTGGCTCCGGAGATGAGGTGAAGTTACAGCTCGCTCGCTCACACATTCAGCGATCGCTGATGTGATACATTGCCAGGCCTTCCCTGGCTCTGGTCCCCAGTTTGTACACTGCTGCTGTAAGCAATCTATCTCTCTGCACTGAAACATCTAGCTCTGTCAATGGCTGCAAAGTGACTGTAAACCATACAAGCAGCACCGTGGAACAATGTCAACAAATGAATGAGTGTGATATCTTCAATCAGCTTAAATTTTATTATAGTGCTCTTGACAGTCAAGATTGTGACAAGGCACTTTACAGGGTAGCGTTAGTACTGAGGGAACATAAAATGGAAAAGGGACCAAAAAAATGAAAATGTGTTCCCTGCTGCTTTGCTGAAGGCATCTTGATAATCTCTTGGAAGTGTTCTGGTAATGAATGCTGTGAGGCAGATGTGGTTCTCACTACCTCACATGTGAGTGAGGGTCCACGCTCTGCCGTGGCGGTGCTGGGTCTCTGGGGCCAGGAGGGGGTGTAATGGCCGAGAGATTTAAAAAAACGGTAGGTTAAAGGGCAGATAAACCGTGATGGGCAGATAGTGTGGGTTGGGAAGATTACCATGGGGGGGGGGCATATTAGATCACAATTTCTGCCTCTTTTTACTGATGACTTTCCCATAGATCTGAATGCAGATGTCACTTTAGTCACTGTTCCTTTTGAAATTGTATCCAGTTTAGCAGTCTTTGTGAGTGAAGCTCCTGCCATCCGTGCCCCGATAATGAACTCTCTTTCAACACTTAGATTTTTTCGTCTTGCCGTCTTGATCCAAAATCTAGGTCAACTAGGCCTGCTCAACATTTTTATACATGTCACCGAGCATGATGGGATGTTAATTGTTTAATTGTATCATACAGTACACCTGTATTGAAGCATCTGCATTCGTTATGTTTCTCCACTCATTTATTCAGGTTTTTCCTTGCACACACATTCACACACACTTCAGTCTTCTCTGCACCTACAGTACAGTCCATTCTTTATGTAATCGGCTGGCCTCCCTTTGCACATGGTGATCCTCAGAGGCGCTGAGAGCAAGACAAGTGCGAACAGAATGACAAATAAAAAAAGAAAGGACTTTCCTTTCTATCGAGGCTGTGGCATGCATGTTTGTGTGTGTGTGCACGTGTGTCTGTGTGCGTGTGTGTGGGTATGTTTGTGCGTGCGTGCGTGCATGTGTGTGTGTGTGTGTGTGTGTGTGAGACATGGACATACAGTCAGTAGATTGGCACTCTGCATTGTCTCAGAGAGAGATAGAGACAGATATTTGACATTTAAAAACTCTTTATTCAGCTATTGTTAAAATGGAGCTCAGTTTAGAGGACATTTTGATCACAAAACAAAAGACAAGGAAAGAAAAATGGTGAACAAAACAACACGGACCCAATTTAAAAAATGGTGAAAAGCATGGCGCTTTGTTTCTCAGCTTTACAGAATGCGCATCAGAATACCTCCCTACACCTACCGCACAAATGAGCCCATCTATTACCCACTTCTGCACAATCCTCAGCCCTACCTCAGCCAGAGAGAGAGAGAGAGAAAGAGAGAGAGAGTGAGACAGAGAGAGAGAGAGCGAGAGAGAGAGAGAGAGAGAGAGAGAGAGAGAGGATTAATGGTCCAGTGGTATCAATCAAGCTAAACCCACTAACAGGTCTCCCTGCTCAAGCAGAGGAGGCTGATGTGATTCATGGCACATTAACAGTGTGGTGGAGGTGCTCAGACTGGACTGTCTGGGTTGTAAAAATGTTCCTGCAGTGGAAGATTCACACGAAGCCTAGTCCTCTCCTGCATTAGAAACAACATGAAAAGCGCAAAAGTGTGTATTGGTGTATTAGCATTTTGGTAATTGTGAGAGATTTTTATAATTTTTTTTATTTTTTGTAGAAGACTGAAGTTGGAGATTGATTTGGATAGGAAGGGCATTCTTTTTTTCGCTGGCTCTCTCCCTCTGTGTAGACTGTTGTTTTGTTTCTGAGATGAAGGGATAGAGGGTAGAGGAGAGGAGGGAATTGAGAGAAGACTTTGCTCCTGGTTTCTGTTTGAAGGTCACGCTTTCCTCTGCAGTTCTCTGAGCTGCTGGACTTCACTCCTTCAGTGATTATTTTAAGCCACTGCACAAGCATGCACAAACTGCCCAGCACACACACACACACACGCACAAACACGCACAAACAACTGCCAAGTGCAGCAACACCGACACACCCACACACACCCACAACTGCCCAACACACACACACACACACACACACACACACACACACAAAAACAACTGCCCAGCACAGACACGCCGACACATACATAAGCACACAGGCACAGGCATGCATGTGTACATTCATGCACATGCACACACACGCACACTCACACACGTACACACAAGCATTGAAACACATCCCTCAAATAAAAAGAAAACAGCCCATACAAATAAATTGCTTCTTGTCTGATACGCAGTCCACTCAGACAGGCTTTTTCCTGCTCATTGTTATTTCACTCAACCTTGCAAAGCTTAACTGCTAGGTATAATAATGATTAGACATAATTGTGCAACACAGAAAAGCCTATATTTTTTCGTGCTTGTAGTTCAATAACCCCACCCTCTGAAGTGCTCAGTATTAGACTGTCTGATTTTCTTTTCTGTATCCACATATCTTATATAAGCAGGAGGTTTAGAGGTAGAGGATATTTCTAAATATGTCTATTAAATAAGGTGACCAAAATCACTTCCATAGCTGCTTGCTTTTTATTCCGGTTTAATTTGCGTGGAGTTTCACGGTGCTCCGGAAAATGTTTGAGACAAAGGGAAACATTCAGGCCCTTCTGTTGAGAACAAAGTCCCCGGAGGAGCCGGGCACACTGGAGGGATCGCATCCGATATGCGGGCGGAAGACAGCGAAGTGCTGCTAAAACAGAAATTTAAAGTCTCCGTTTGAACATAAAGGGCAGCCATTCAAAATGCTTTCCATTTGATGGCTGTATAAACAGCAAGGCTTTGAAACTCCCTGTGTATATGCAGTATGGGGCAGCTGCCTCTGCCTTGCTTGAAAGTTCTGTCTTTCCTGCTCTAAAATGGAATGTGCCGCCTTTCTCCCAGCAATAAACACACTTTGAGAAAGTTTTTTTTTATTTTTTTATTGACAATAAGCGATATCTTCTTCTCCACATATAGCACAATATCTGGGAAAACTGTAAATTAAGTTCAGTAGAGGTTACATTGTTCTCTTCCTTCCATCTTTTATGCTAGCCTTATCAATCTAGCTTTCTTGGTGTTATCGCACACTTCTGTTCCCGGGAGTGACACTGATGTTCTTCACTTCTGTTCTTCACTCTGGAGAAGAGCGTCTGCCCAGTGATTGTAATGTACAGCAAGCGAACCTTTTCTTTAATTGGCATGGTAACATTTTGTAATGGTCTGTTAATTTGTGATAGCGAGCTAGCTAACATTATGCTTTCGTTTGCTGAAGCTAAGAGCGTTATGTGTTTTCATTTAATTTCATTTTCGCATTTACCAGAATCTCATATCCACAGCAAATTGCATGGATTACATGCATTTATAGAGGCTGGATATTTTACTAAATCAATTCAATTTGTTTCAGTATAATCAAAAGCTGAGTACAAGTGCAAGGTGCTTGCTGAATTAAAAATGGATTCAGCCAAGAACTCGAGCTCAAGGGTTCAACAGCAGTGCCCAAGGAGAGAATCAAACCTATAACCTTTGCATTGAATGTCCATTTTGTTAACCGTTACACAACACCACCAGTCATGTGATGTCATGTGGTGGCCATGTTTTGTGTGTGTGTGTGTGTGTGTGTGTGTGCATGCATGCGTGCGAGTGTTTCTATCCACTGATCTCAGTATAAACTCTTTCAGTAACAGTTCAGATTTATTCTTTCAGTATTTTTTGATGGGAGCCGTGACATCAGACAAACAGAACGGCTCCAGCTACAAACAGACTCAGTCATGTGGAGCCCGTTACCCATGATTCTCAGGGATAGCTGTTGCCTTTGGGACTGGAGTGAGGAGAAGAAATCTGAAACGTTAGTGACTGAATCAAGTCCCAGTCGAAGAGCAACCCATTCTGGCAGGAGTTGCGTCCGTAAGCACCACAAACAGGCAGTAAATGGAAAGAAAGGAAGAAAAATGCCTTACTCTACAGTTTAACTATATTAAACAGCATGATAATACCACTTGTAAATTACAAGTGGGAGCTGTAAAGATTATGCATGTGTTTGAAATTTTCACATTATATTAATAGCTACTGGTCCTGCCTGTTATTCATGCCGTGACTGCACACCTCTGCAATAAAACCCTCTGGAGTTTTGCAGTAGTTTTTTTTAAATAGTTTTTTTACAGTCCAGTAAACGTCGCAGAGAAGGAGCTGATGACATTGTGTTGTAGCAGTGTGCCGTTTCTAATGCTGTGTCTCCTCAAGGCCACGGTTAACAGGCCTGGCTCCACAGAGTTGTCTGTACATGGGCACCCATAGAGTGGAGGGGCGGTGGCCACTGTCCCCATGTTCTCGGTGGAGACGCGCCACTTTGTGACGCAGGCTTTCAGTCCCTGCTCTCTGATGGATTGTCTCTTAATGAGATCTGACCCTGCATGTTAGCCAGGTTCCTGTTTTCACAGACAGCGAGAGACGAATGCGGAGCGAGAGAGAGAGAATTCTATTACGGCAGACTTTTCAAGGTGACTGTGCTCCATTATGGTGGACACGGACAAATTAATTCTTGAAGTAGATGCACTTTAGACAAGAGCTCTTCTCATCAGGGTGAAATTCTGCAGCCATCCCACAGTCTAGTGACACAAGGAAGAAAAGTAGCGGGGTAGTGGAGGGGAGTAACTCAGCGACTCGTACTTCCCAAACCTTACCTAACCCTAACCCTAATCCCTCACCCCTCACTCCATACCCCTTCATACCTCACCCATCGCCCGGTATCGCCACCAATTTTAAGCAAAGCATTTTGGGAAATCCATCGCTCAGTAGCCTGAAACATTGCTAGTTAATTAGAGTGGATGTTGGAGGACTAAATTAGTCCATAAACCTTAACTGAAATATACTAGGCATTGGGGCATAATGTATATGGCAGACTCTCCCACCCATGCTCAAACCCAAAGGGTAAAGACTAGGAGGAGGACAGAAGCACTGAGGTCTGATGTAGCCTTTGTCACGGTTCAAATTATACTCTGGCTTTCAGTGAGATCACAGACCTGGGGGGGGGGGGGGTTGGCGGGTATGGAATGGGGGATTGCGATCACAGATTGGGGATGGGGGGATCAGGTCTCTTTCCGGGGGGGGGGGGGGCATGATCTCCCCATAGCTCCCCTGTAATTCAAACCCTGCAGTATGTTCTCTTTTAAGAAATAGCGTGCTAATGTAATGAGTGAGTCAAGTTCGCTCAGGCAGTCTCAATGGTTAAGAAATGGCATGACCCACGGTGGGGGTGTAGTAGAATTTTACTTAAGACAGTGCTGGGAAAATGTAGTTAAATATGTACTATTACAGTTTCTTAGTTTATATAAAGATTTTGGAAACCCCCCTAACCTTTTGTTTTTACTTCATTCAGGGGGGTTCAAGGCTCACTTAGGCAGGTCAGACCCTACCAACCCCAAACCCCCCCCCCCCCCCCCTTAATTCGCACCCTGGTCTTCCCATCACTTCCACTGGAAGGATGAGATGGTAATCCTACTTACTTTTGTAGTGTTTGTGCAGTTTTGAGGTGGGTTTAGTGCTGAAATGCCATATGCTGAGTTGCTGTGGAAACCATCACATGATGTGGTACCCCTGGTCTGGGGAACAATAGGACTAATTTCAATTTTTACAAATGAAATGAGCATTCCATTGTCATTGCCATTGTGGTGTAATGGGTAGAAATGAATAATGACATTATGAAAGATGTGCGCACGTGTTCACATACAAAATGAATGTCTTAAATACAGCTTCCATGAAAATGGCATGCGCCACCCCCACCCACCACCACCACCCCCTGCCCCAAATTGCACAGTGCACACTTCCCCCAGTGTACACCATCCACTTCAGGTTCAGTGTTTCTGAATTCTGACCATAGTGCAGGTAAGGGAACACGGTCTCCATGTTCTCCATGTGTTAGGAGCCAAAGTGTACCCGGGGGGCAGGGTGGCCCAGTGACAGCAAGGCAGAGCCGGAGATTTATAACCCCTTTCCACAAAGGCCATCTATATAAGCCTCACCAATCAATCTACTGTATACAAGGCACACAAATATTCACACACGCATGCACACACACACACGCATGCATGCAGGCATGCATGCACACTAAGGCTGTCAAAAGTGCCATGAAATTGAGTTTGAATATTAGCTTTTGTAATTAGTTAGAGTTTGAATATATTCGAATATCATTTGCCTATAATTCACAAAAATAAGCTGCTTATTGTCGGGTGCTCCCTCTAAACTGGCCTGCGCGTTATTTTCCACGAGCGGGCAGTAGAATAGAGGACATCGGTGAACTTTCATACTAGGTTACTACATCTGGGGCCTCATTTATAAAACGTATTTTAGATCAACTTTGTGGCGCGTACGTAGAAAATCACATCAACGTAGTGATTTATAAAATTTCAACATGACTAGATTTGACCGTGGAAACAGTTGTGGCTCTACGTCAGGTCTTCACTTCGCGTATGCACGCAAGTTCATTTTATAAATGAGCCCCCTGCAGTTTCTATAGCCTAATGCGCAAATGAATAAAGCACTTTCTTGTGGATGTAATTTGCCACAACTCGGCATTTATTAATCACAATAATAGGGAAATGATTGTTTATAGGAAATCCCTGTATATTTCTTAACACAAAAACTATTCAAACAGCTAATACCTGTAGCCTAAAACAACATAAATCACTTACTCTGTTTAGTTTGTTTAACTTCTTTCATCATCCAATTTTATGAAAATCTTCAGAACAGAAAGGAAACATAGCCTGCCATGGGTACATTATTTAGCCTAAATTGTTAGCTGACCAGATCTGTTGAACAAAGTGAAAAAAAGAGACTGGCTCACGAGGCTAGCTGACCAGTAACGTTAGGTGTCGATGGAGCTGAAAGTATCACGGAGGTTATTGGCAAGGAAAACTAGACGATCCACTTGCTCTGGGTCCAGGGCAGAACGTTTTTTGTTGACAGAGGAAGTAACGTTAGCACAGGAAATGAACTTTGCGTGCATGAACATGATTCGCCGCATGAAATTAAGCCTGTATATTCATGTTAATTACAAAACACAGGATCCAAAACTAATATTCGAATGCTCAAATTTAGGTTCGAACTTAAAAAAAAAAAAAAGATTTTCGAATAGTTTTCGAACTTTGAATATTTTTTGACAGTCCTAATGCACACGCACACACTCGTACACACACATAAACACGAACGCACACACACACACACATACACGCATACATATGCATGCATGCACACACGCACGCACACACGTGCACACATTCACGCACACACAAACACAAACACGCACCATCTCCTTCTGGAGGTTGGTTGTAAAAGCATCATTGGCAGACCGTAGGCAATGATTCAGTGATTTTGTTTTTTAAGGTAAAATCAAACACAAAGTATACAGGCCATTGGTAGGGCCATGGAGTATGGAGAATGGCTGGTAGACATTGTTTCAGCCACACACAGAAAAAGCAACACGGAGGGATTTATACAGGAAGTGCGGACCGGGATCATCCACTGAGTCTGCCGGCCCTGTCTCCATTAAACACTGACTGCACTCGCCAGCAGACACAAATGATATTTTTTGGATCCCTGTGAGAAGAGTCCGGGGTCTGCTACTTTAGTCTCCATATAAGGAATCAAACCTGCAGACTTCTGTTCACAGTTTTTTAATCCGCCATGTCACAGTGCCTCCTGTCTCTTTGATGGGAACCATTGCAAAATACATGGCTGTTCTGAGACGCACACAGTCTACTTACAAGGAAAAATTATACAAATAATAAGTTCTAACTTGTTTTGATTATTGCGCAGTATTTTTGCAGAAAGAGATGCATTAGTTTTTAGTGTTCATTCCATTTCAATATAATTGCATTAAATATGCAGTAGTATCCATTTTTATGAGCAAATCATATCATAGTCAAAGTCACATATCTACTGTATGTGATGGCTACATTCATACCACACCCAGACCACGCCCAGATCCCACAGTGCCCTCATTTCTTTCTGCCTCTTTTATCATATTTCATGTTCCATGCCTTTTAACCCTTTGTCAGTGTTCTAGAACAGCAATGGTTTCAATTACCATTAGCAATTGTTACAGGAGCATTAGCATGTTCAGTTAAGGTCATCAGTCTAATCACATATTTGTGATATTACACTTTCACGGGTAAAAAAAAAAAAAAAAACCTTCCATACAATACTGAAAAGTCGGGGTGACCTGGGCTGGACTGAAGTCGTTACATGAAAATTTACAAGCTTTCCTTCTCCACGACCATATGACCATGACCATATCTCTCTCTTTAACCTTGTCTTAGGTCTGGATTTGGTGAACATTTGTTCCTAACTTTGTCTAAATAGTAAAAGTGTGTTGTGTTGTGTTATATTGTCCTGCAGCCTCTTGGACTACTTGTTGTTATTGTAAACAGCTGCTTTCTGTGCATGTCCAAAGCTAATTTCATAGTGGGGACAATAACGTCTATCTTATCATATCCTATCTTATCTTAAAACAAAAATGTTTCTTTTTTTCTTCACAAACACATTTTGGCAAGTTCTGCAATCACAAAATCTCACCACGGTGAGTTTGTGAATAAAAAGTGTAACATTTGCATTTACTTGTTGTAAGTCAAAGGACAAATTTTCATTAAAAACCGGGCCTTAGTCTTACAGTGGATGATGCTTTTTACAATTGACTATTAGTTTTCAGTTTTCCAGGTGTGTGTGTGTGTGTGCAAGCCAGTTACACATGCCCTCTGCTGAGGGAAACAGGCAGGAGTGTGGGGGCACATATGTTTTGGGGGGTGCGGGGGGCAGTGATCAGGCTGACAGTGATTGATGTAACTATTTGATTTTGCAGTACACCTAGGAAAGCCCCAACCAAGTGTTCCTGGTAGAGGGAACATTTCCCATTTCTTTCTCATTTCGGAGAGGTTTTGAAGAGAAGAGCGAACAGGCAAGGAGGGTGGGAGAAAGCATACATCTTGACATCTTCAGAGGAAGATGCATTGTGACGCGCAGGGCTTCGGATCTACGAGCACCTCCGGGCACAATGGGTCTTAGCGGGCTTCACCACACCTGAGGTATTGGAGTCTGAGCTCTTTGGCTCTAAAAGGAAATCATTGAAACCGCGGGTCTGATTATCCCTGTTTGAAATTCCCCTCCTATCCCCGCCGAAAGGTCAAATTCTTTTCAGTGAATGGCTGCAATAAATACATGACTCATTCCCCAGTCATTCTCTCTATCCCTCTCTGGCAAAACCAGTGTAAGTGCACAATGATTTTATTACTCTGAGGCCAGAACGAGCGCCTTATTCATCCAAAACTGTGCTATCGCAACATGCCAGAGGATTGGGCCAATTAGAGGAGACCTGCTCATTAGAGCAGCAAAAGGACCTTCAAAAGCCCTACAGAACCTTAGTTAGGTTCTGTGTCTATTAACCCTATTGTGTTGTCTTCGAAATATGTACGCACCCTGTGTCAGGGGGTCAAAAATGACCCACCCTCACCGGACCCCCTGTGATAAAGCCTCTTCATTGTATTTTAAACCCTAAATCAATATTTTTCATGTAGGAACAACCTGTTACTCATTAATAAATCAGCAAATAACTTTTCCTACTTTACAGTTCAGAGACTTTATATCTTCAGTCTACGCCACTGATTTTTACTACAAAACACATCATAATTGTTTTTTTTTTTGCTGTAATTTGTGGCACATAACTTTGATTGTAACTTCTGATTTCATAACTGTTGGGTTAAAAAAGATTTATAAGGCAATCGTTGTACCCTGATGGTGTGCCTCTTTTATAAAAACAAAAAAAAGGCAATGTTTAACTTTGTCTTATGGTATGGTCACTCAAAGGGAAAGTCATTCAATTTCATGCTAGAAAAATTCTGGGGGTTTTAACTTCTGTTAAATTCAGAAAATGGTCATTTTTGAGTGTAGGACAACATGAAGGTTAAACGTGTTTTGGTCCTCCTGTAGCTGGGGAATACGAAGGCTTTATGGCTCCTGTATAGATTTTGCTCACTAGACAAGCGAGTTTCCCCACTGCACCTATCCACCATTTGCTCCTGGCCCCGCCCCTCTCACCCTCCCTATTCAGCCCATTGAGATAAAAGGCCTCTTCCTGCAAGAGATACTATGCTTTAGGGATTAGCCATTAAAATGTCATTACTTCAGCGTAGGAATCTTTTTTTTTTTAAAGCACAGATCCTGGAGACTTTGTGCATTAATGGGGTCGATAAGTTCCCTGGCTCAGGGAGAAGCTCTAATGTCGCAGAACCAGAATACTGATCTCCATGTAAACACCTCCAAATTAACAGCATGCATTTATATTGTGCAGAAAGTTATTACAGTGGAAAATTATGTGAAACCAGTAAAATAATAAGTTTTCCTTTGCGAAGTAATTGCTGTTTTGTTTTGTGTGTTTTCTTCTGTGTGGGACATGGCTCGGTCCAACATGAGCTCGGTGGTAAAACTGAACCAAGATTACATTACATTACAGGCATTTAGCAGGCGCTCTTATCCAGAGCGACTTACACAACTTTTACATAGCATTTACCACTGGCGGACTCTCGTGGGGGGGGGGGTTGCCCCCATGGTTGAAGAAGCGTTGCTAAAGTGCCCTTTAGAGTGGCAAAAATGAGAGGAAGTGCCCTATTGGCTGCCCTTCACATGGGAAAAATGGGATTGAGTGCCCTCTAGGGTGCCCCTTCATGCAATAAATTATGATGATGTGCCCTCTAGAGCGAGAAAATTTTATAACGTGTCTTAATGAGTGCCCTTCTAGTGGAGAAAATGTGATGCAGTGCCCTATAAGATGCCCTTACAATGGTCTAAACTTGACGTTACCTATGGGTACCTATGGGTTTCCAATGGAAAAGGGTGCCATTATGAACTGCCCTCTATGCCGCCCCTACATGACAGTGTCCCAAAGGGTGCCCTTTCCAGTAGAGAAAATGGGATGCACTGCTGTATAGGGTACTCCTACAGGTGAGAAAACATTATGAAGTGCCAAATTAGGTGCCCTTTAATGGAGAAGTGCCCCTCCAGTGGATAAAAGGTGATGCAGTGCTGTAAAGGGTGTCCCTACATGCGTGAGAATGTGGGGAAGTTTCCTAATGGATGACCCTCCAGTGGAGAAAATGTGATGTGGTGCCATATAGGTGCCCTTACAATGATTAAAAAAACTCATGAAGTGCCCTCTTAGGTGCCCTTCCAAGTGAGAAACCACGATGCATCACAGCTTTTTGCGCGCTGGTGGGGCCCCATGTCATGCAGTACGTGCCCTTTTCATTTTTTCATCCCTGCTGTTCAAACAGCCTGAGTCCCCCACTGGCATTTACACTGCATCCATTTATCCAGCTGGATATATACTGAAGCTATGTAGGTTAAGTAGCTTGCTCGAGGGTACAACGGCAGTATCCTACCCAGGAATCAAACCTGTGACCTTCAGGTTACAAGACCAACTCCTTACCCATCATGCTGCACTGCCACCCTAAGAGGCAGGTGAATGGCTCTTCACGGCAGTTTCTCTCAAACTGAAGCGCCCAGGCCTCTGTAGCTGTATGGGCTTCCCAGCTTTCCATGAAAATTAGACTCGAGCTCAGCTGCAGAGTGCTGATACTGAACTGCATTTCGCCTGCTGCAAACTCTTTCCTGTAGAAAAATTCTGCTACGGGCAATGTTTGTGCTGATACAATTATGAAGTTGTTAATTCAATGGTTTTTGTTTTTTTGGGGTAATATATGCCCCTTGAATAAATTAGGGACAAATTAATTTGTTATTTAATTAAGCTTAATTACTCGTTCAGTTACTTATTCTAGGCTCTATTGAACAATTAATTACTCAATCAGTAAACCTCTATACCTATTTGTATAATTAATATGTTTGACTGGCTGAAATTGATAGAGCACACATCACAGAGGCAGCTTAGCTTGTATCTTTCTGTTAGAGTGAACATACTTCCATGGGTCTGACAGCAGTGGCACAAAAGACTGTTGATGTCAAAGAACAGTGAATGCTCAATTAAGAGCTCAGGATCAGGCCTAATCACCTCAGCTCAGCCAAACCCGGTGTGTGCGGTGTGCCACCAGGGGTATGTTAGGGTTTGGACACACTGCAATATTGGATATATGTTCATTTCAGCTGATTTATCTTTTTCATTCTTCATCTTTTTTTTATTACTTCTCCTCTCACCCACTTGCGCTGGATAATAAGAGCTGGAGTGTTCGTCTTCTGAGTAAAGATGACTAATATCGCAGAAGAATTGCATCCCTGTTTTTCTGAATTCCGCAAATTTGTCTAATAAATTGTCATTGCGGGGAGACGGATTTAAATCCTCCTTTCTTGGGCAGTTCTACAGCCAATTATGTGGCCAGCGACTGTGTAGCACGGGGAATATATCACTGCACAGAACTTTTAACATGTACATAATTTGCTTAGAAATAGTCATGGGAAACTAGGGCTGTAAAACCTCAAAACGGGTGGCCAGAGGCAGACTGTATGTATGAGGTCACAGTGGAACAGCACGGCTAGACGCCAACTGTGCGTGAGGTCACAATGGAAACAGCCGAGGGCCAATAGGAGCCGGTGTGTGAGTTCATGAGGGCCAATAGGAGCCTCGGTGCTAGGTCACAGTAGAACAGTAGAGCTGGGTGCCAATGGGAAAGCAAAGGGGATTGGCTGATAGGCCTTCGGCCTCTGGCCTACTCCCACCGCCATGTTTTTCCCTGGTCGCGGCCTCTGCTAATGGCTCTGACCTGTGTTTCGAGGAGAGGGGCTGGGTCAGGGATGCAGGAGGACATCTGGGATAACCCAGCACAAGGGGGCTCCCTCAACACAACCACTTCCTCAACCCCGAAGAGACAGGCCCCATCGACCTGACTCTGCTTTAAACACATCTGATAGCTTTTCACAACCACGCAGCACAGAATCGATCTTCTTGACTGGCTCATACGAGTCATTGATTGACAGCATGTGGATCGGCAGCTTTTCCTGCCAGTTATTGGCTTTTTATGAAGTGCCAGCCTCCCCTAGTCACTAATGCAACTTCCTTGTGTCCTTCTTCCCCCCCCTCCCCCTCGCCCACAGGAACTGGGAAAGATCGGCGTGATCTTCAACGTGGGAACCGATGACATCGCCATCGAGGAGCACGGGGTCATGGTGAGCGACGGCAAATACCACGTGGTGCGCTTCACGCGCAGCGGAGGCAACGCCACGCTCCAGGTGGACAACCAGCCCGTCATCGAGCGCTACCCAATAGGTAGGACCGGGGGTCAGGGGTCAGGGGTGAGAGCTGGGAGTGGGATTGTGGGTAGGGAGTAAATGGTGGTTGGACATTTCCAGCGTCCAGTCGGTGTACATGTGGAGAGAGAAAGAGGGAGACAAAAAATTGCCGTGGATCTACGCCCCGCCCGCACCTTCTCCCTCCTCCAATCGGTGAACAGTCAAAAAACACACAGAGAGGCCCACACAGACTCAGGAACAGACATAACAATTATTTTGAACATAATTTTCAGGCGTCAGAATGGCGCAGAATGGAGTCCAGTTCTGCGGGCCGCTTGGCAGGGTGAGCTGCACGCCTCGCTCCAGAGGGGGAAATTGATTTGTGTTTCAGTGCATCCGGCATAATGCTTGAAGTGTTCTATTTGCTTTTAAATCATTCCAGGCGTTCGCGGGGCCCGCGCGTGGCGGGGCCTGATAAACATAGCGTAAACAATCTAATATCTTAAACGGACACATTTCTCCCCGCTCCCATCTCGGACTGCATCTCGCACAAGATGGATTCCGGTCGGCGGCGGCGGCAGTGGCGGCAATCAGCGCTGCCAGCTTGGCCGGGGAGCCGGGCGGCGGGATTGATTTCGCGGAGCGCGAGCTCTTCCAAGAGCCCCCGCAGCCCTGCGGGTGTCTGAGGTCCAGACACGACTCGGCTTCTCCCTCCCGCCCCCCCTCCCGGAAGATAATGAGCTTCTGCCGGGTGTAGTCTCTCACAGAGGGCTCGGAATGAGGCGGAGAGAGAGCGAGCATGTAGAGCACGCTCATCCATACCCTCATACTCTCCTGCACATTCATGTTACCTTTTACCTGCCTCATTCACCTGTACTATCACATCCTGCATCCTCAGTTCTCACCTACATACAGACACACTCAGTTCACAAGGGCTCACCTGTGCCTTCATACCACCTACATGCACCTCCACCCTCTTACCTCACCTACTTACTGTACCTGCACGCTGATAAATCCTGTCATTACCTGCACCCTCATACCTGCACTCTGATAAATCCTGTCGTTACCTGCACCCTCATACCTGCACTCTGATAAATCCTGTAATTACCTGCACCCTCATACCTGCACTCTGATAAATCCTGTAATTACCTGCACCCTCATACCTGCACTCTGATAAATCCTGTAATTACCTGCATCCTCATACCTGCACTCTGATAAATCCTGTAATTACCTGCATCCTCATACCTGCACTCTGATAAATCCTGTAATTACCTGCATCCTCATACCTGCACTCTGATAAATCCTGTCGTTACCTGCACCCTCATACCTGCACTCTGATAAATCCTGTAATTACCTGCACCCTCATACCTGCACTCTGATAAATCCTGTAATAACCTGCACCCTCATACCTGCACTCTGATAAATCCTGTAATTACCTGCACCCTCATACCTGCACTCTGATAAATCCTGTAATTACCTGCACCCTCATACCTGCACTCTGATAAATCCTGTCATTACCTGCATCCTCATACCTGCACTCTGATAAATCCTGTAATTACCTGCATCCTCATACCTGAACTCTGATAAATCCTGTAATTACCTGCATCCTCATACCTGCACTCTGATAAATCCTGTCGTTACCTGCACCCTCATACCTGCACTCTGATAAATCCTGTAATTACCTGCACCCTCATACCTGCACTCTGATAAATCCTGTCATTACCTGCACCCTCATACCTGCACTCTGATAAATCCTGTAATTACCTTCACTCTGATAAATCCTGTAATTACCTGCACCCTCATACCTGCACTCTGATAAATCCTGTAATTACCTTCACTCTGATAAATCCTGTAATTACCTGCACCCTCATACCTGCACTCTGATAAATCCTGTAATTACCTGCACCCTCATACCTGCACTCTAATAAATCCTGTCATTACCCGCACCCTCACACCTGCACTCTGATAAATCCTGTAATTACCTGCACCCTCATACCTGCACTCTGATAAATCCTGTAATTACCTGCACCCTCATACCTGCACTCTGATAAATCCTGTAATTACCTGCACCCTCATACCTGCACTCTGATAAATCCTGTCATTACCTGCACCCTCATACCTGCACTCTGATAAATCCTGTAATTACCTGCATCCACATACCTGCACTCTGATAAATCCTGTCATTACCTGCACCCTCATACCTGCACTCTGATAAATCCTGTCATTACCTGCACCCTCATACCTGCACTCTGATAAATCCTGTCATTACCTGCACCCTCATACCTGCACTCTGATAAATCCTGTCATTACCTGCACCCTCATACCTGCACTCTGATAAATCCTGTCATTACCTGCACCCTCATACCTGCACTCTGATAAATCCTGTCATTACCTGCATCCTCATACCTGCACTCTGATAAATCCTGTAATTACCTGCACCCTCATACCTGCACTCTGATAAATCCTGTAATTACCTGCACCCTCATACCTGCACTCTGATAAATCCTGTAATTACCTGCACTCTGATAAATCCTGTAATTACCTGCACCCTCATACCTGCACTCTGATAAATCCTGTAATTACCTGCACCCTCATACCTGCACTCTGATAAATCCTGTCGTTACCTGCACCCTCATACCTCATCTGCTGACCTGCACTCTCACGCCACAGTTACTCACCTGTACCTCACCTGCTTGCCTGTACGCTGATATCTCAGGCCCATACCTGCTTCTTTATTCCTCACCTGCACTACTATAACTCAGCTGCTTAGATGCACCCTCAAGCCTCCCTGCTCATTTGCATCCCCATATCTCACTTCCTCACCTGTCCCTTCATAATGCCGCTCATCTGTATCTGATTGAAGCCACATCTTTGTATCACATTGGTTCTCTACCACTGCCTCTACCGCATTATGTTATTTCAACTTAGATGAGAAATGCCTCTGGAAATTCCTCAGTACACAGTCACAGAGCAGTCCAAGAAAGATACACAAATTTACAAAGGTTAACTTTTCCCTGTGTTCTTATGAGAAAACTTTTACAAATTGAAGACAAAGTCTCTCCCTCTCCACTGTATACCTGAGAGTCTGGATGTGCTCCCACCATTTCTACTGAAAAGGAAGACATTTTCTCTGTTCATGAAGCCAACAACGTGGTGTTTCAGTCCGCATTCCGAATATATGCAATTACATCACAAACCTGAGATTATGAGTCACATAGAGGACAATTATGATGTCACAATTGTAGTAGTAGTCACAATTGTATTGTAAATAGAAGTAGTCAATTTAATCTTGCCTTTCTTAACCTGCAGTTTTATTTAATGTAGAAAAAAATGTTTGGAAGACATTCTGGAAAAACTTTGCCATTATATGTCTGAGAAGAAAGAAAAACACAATTTTGTTCAATTCTGTGCAATCTGTACCTGTCACTATGGAGCAGTTCTGGCAGTGAACTTACCCTGTAGCTCTTTTCAGAAAAAAGGACCATTTTGTATTTATTTTCTCCGACACATACAAAAGCTTTCACCTGAATCTGGCTCCTGGAGCCCCCGTTTGTCAGTGGGTTGGGAACACCCCCCATGCATCTGGAATGTGCGGGGGGGGGGCATAATTGGCCCATCCAACGAGACACGGTTTCAGGCTGCGAGACTGTCTGAATCTCCTCAGGCAACAGCGACACCTCTGGCCAGTCAGACAACTGCAGTCTCCCTGTTCCAGATGCTGTATGAAGCACGTCCCATCAGGGCGATGACTCATCTCAGCTGACAGGCTGCAGAGGCCAAAAGAGGCGGCGGCGGCGGTCAGTAGCGCACGCACGAGCGGCGGCCGTCGCAGCGCTGGAGAGGGTTGAGCGGGTCTCGTCCCCGGGTGCTCCGCTCACCGCTGAAGTCTGACAGGGTCGCGGGGGCGCGGTGCCCCTGCACCCGAACCTCTCCTTTCATTTCCGCTGATGAGTGGCACCTGTCGGACCGGGGTGTCCCGCGCCTCGGTGCCGTCGCCGCCCCGCCCAAACGGCTCTCGGCTCCGCGGGCGGTTCTCCGCGGCCGATGTTCTCCGCGCCCGTCGGCCATTTTCCCTGAGAAAGCTCCGCTGCGCTTCTCAGGGCTCTGGCCAGTGCACTGCACCACGACGACGGGCGCAATCCTGAGCTCATTCGCCGCCCGCCGTCCCCGCGCATGCTGACGTACACGTCTCAGTGCTGCTAATGGCTTCCTCTCCGCCTCCCGCCAGGCCAACTGCAGAGCTGCTGGGCCAATTATCCTCGCACCCTACCTTTACGGGCACTGCGGTTTTACAGCGCCCGTCTGTTTGTTAAAGATGCTTTAACTCCTCGCTTCGTTTTATGTGTGTCTCTGGGGAAGCCGTCACCTGAGGTGCACTGCGTGGTAATAATTTAAATCAGACGCTTAACGGTTTCCGCAAAAAAGGAGAGAAAAGCTTTCGCCGTGGCGGATGGTCGACCAGGCGCTGCTCGCTTCGGGGCTGATTTACTAAGACTTTTAGCGCATGCAAAGCCTTTTAGCAAAACCGATAGCATGTTGTTTTTGCAGCAATCATCGGTCGTGTTATTAGTGTGCTGAAAGATTTTGCACGTGCTAAAGGTGTTAGTAAATCAGGCCCTTTGGTGTCAAAATTTTGAAAACTTTGTTGTGAAAACCATTTTCGTTCGGGGCGGGGCAGAGCAGGCAGAGAAGAGGGGCTAGGGTGACGTTTCCTGTGGACCGTGACTGGGTAACCCCCCTTCCTTTTTAAAGTCATCACATGGCTTTGGTCCTCTCTCCTTGACAGACTCTTCATGACTAATCTTACATTAATCGTGTTCCCTCTGTGCTCCGGCTTATCTGAACGTACAGGTTAGTGCAACAACACTTGATAAAAATGGGGGATGGCGGCAGTAATACACCCAGTCCTACAGGAGGCGCTCTTCTCACTTCTCTCAGGTACTCGCCATTTTCAATTTAACGGAACGCTCTTTAGATCGCAGTTTCCCACAAAAACGTCTGGCAGAGCACATTACAGAAGAGCCATGCAAAATTAGAACTGATAAAATATGACATCAGATGGATTTGTGGGGGGGGGGGGGAATGAGGGAACAATTACAAAGAGGAGCAGCGATAAACTTTATTTGAACCGCGCTACTTTTCCTCGCATGAGATGTCCTGATATGGGTACCGCACTGTTATATAAGGTGAAGAACCACAGACACATAAAAAGGGGGCATTCTGTTACTGTCGTTTATCTTGCGGAGGAATAAAGTAGGAAAACTCCTGCCTGAGCCCTTAATCTCTCCAACTGCCGCTACCAAGATAGATGGAGGACTGTAACAGAGATCTGGGGGCCTTCTCTGCAACTGGCAAAATACCGCTAGATACGTGATATTGAGCAAGACGCCTGATCAGCCAGTGGTCTTAGTAGCAGGGTGGTATGGAAGTGCCTTACATTTCGGTACCAGATCCTCACCAATCCAGTGCTGACAGTTGATGATCGCCCCACAAAGCAGAACATGATTGGCCTTAGCATCACCAAAGGAGAGAGGGTTTCAATTCTCTGTCTGTACAATTACTAGGAAGAAACTGCATCTATAAACAAGGCTATTCTACTGGTAGCCAGAGGGCCAAATTGAGCTGGCCATGAACAGAACAGAATAGAATAGAACTTAGAACTTTACAACTTTTTTCCCTGGATGTACTTCGGCTGAAGTAGGTGGCATACAAGAAATGAAATAAACAATCTGCATAAAATACATTAAGAAATAAAATTACAGAAATTGCATTTAGAGATTCCTAAATGACATTACTATTATTGCAACATAGGAATGAAGAATTCTATTAAGGAAATTCTAGTAAAAGCTTCTGTGCATAATTTACATCGAACTAAAACAATAAACACTAAAATGCATTTTGGACTGCACTAAATCAGAAAATTGAATTAAGCATTAAATTTAAGGTGTGATGTAACATTCATCAGGCAAACAGATGTTGGCACAAAGCTGTGCGCTCTCCTTGTTGTAAAGGATAGCGACCTCAGTCTCCTTCCTTTTGGCAAGATCTCAAACAGATGATTCAGGGGATGCAAGGGAAAGGTCCACTATACTTTCTCCGTTCTTGACTGTCCGCTCCTTATAGAGTTGTTTTGTGGTTCTTTGTTGTCTCCCTGTGATCTTACCGCTTACTGCTGTCACCCTCTCCAGCTTAGTTTGTCTGATGTTATTTAAAGAGCAAAACCTAAAGTTGTTGGGCCGAATAATCATATGGATGTATTCTCGGCCCTTTGATCACTGAGAAATAAAAGGTAGTATTAAGATGCATGAAAAATTGTTTCAGTTTTGCACCTGCATGGTGTCAGCAGGAGACAGAATAATAAGTAATAGCTATTAAGAAAGCATTTATTTTCTGTGCAAACATGTGCAATAGATTTTAGTCATGCAGCTGTATAAATGGCTCATAGAGAATGAGTGGGGGACAGGGGGGTCAAAGAGAGCTCGGCCTGTGAAAAATGCAAAAAGGTTTTACAGGGCGAGCAAGAAAGTACTGCAGCAGCAACAGCCCCGCCCACTGCACTGCCAGTCAGCCAAAAGTGAATGTTTTGGGATTTATTTGCACTAGCTAGTTTTTGGACAGAGAGCCTGGACTAAAAGGGAGAGAGTGTTTTCTGAAGCCATGCAGAGATTCGCTTAGAGATGGACCTGACAGAAGCCATCTTTCAGTGCACTGCATGGAGAACATATTTAATTACATACCTCATTTAGAAACGCAATCAGGAGGCAGCACGTATAATTGTTTAATTAATATACATGTGTGTGCATGCGTGCGTGCGCGTGTGCCTGTGTGAGTTTGTGTCGATAATTGCTTTTTCTCTTACATCGTTTCGTAGTAATCCACTCTCTGACAATTCCCTTCTCTTGAATACTATATGAATTACAATTTTATTGAGTTGACAGTAAAACAGACAGATAGGTAGATGAGGACAGATGGACAGACAGGCAGGCAGGCAGGCAGGCTGACAGACATACAGACAGAGTCTGATTGATTGATTGATTGATTTTAGGTAGAAATAACAGTAATTCCAGCAGGGCTCTCTGTAGGAGGTCCCACCCACACACTCTGCAGGTCTTATTGGATCACCAGGGAATCGGGGAGTAGGACGTATTATCATCATCGTTATCATTATTAAAGATGATTATTATTCTTTTTGCATGTATAATTAATTTTTCATTAGTAGTAGCACTGTATCAGTCGTAGAAGTAGACTTCGCCATTGCTGAAGCACAGTAATAGTTTTGGCAGTGGTGATAACAAATGTTAGCAATGCTAAACAAATATTCCATTTACAATCCTTCAGTAACAAACTAAATGGGAATGTTCCCCAATGTTCTGGAAACATCTAGTGTTAGATGGGAAGGCACCAAGCCAGCAATTGCACAATATTACACGTGTCCCTGTGCAGGAAGGTTCCATGCACATTCAGTCAATCAGATCAGACAGTCAAGAAATCGGAGAGGGAATGAGAAATGTGGGGTGCAGAGGATAGACAGATGGATCAAAAGGGGGTGGGCGGTTTGGAAGGGGATTGTGGACTAGGAAGAGAAATGAGATATTTTACAGATAGCAAAAAAAGAAAAAAGAAATCAGAGTGTGATATCATCACCGAGACGTCTCTGAGATTGGGATCTCCATCAGCGAGTTTATTTTCTGTCTTGTAAAAGGACCGACTGCTCCATCACACAGACAGCGAAGAAAATGGAGTCTCTGAATAAAGTCAGATACCATGGCAGACTTTCCTCAATAAAAATGTCACCCCTTGCTACCATTTCAAATCGTCTGCAGTCTTGTGAATTAAGGGAGACATCAATGTGGACATATACCTGGTTTAATAGGATTTTATGCTTAAGTTTTTTTTTTGAGCCAATCAGGTATTTAACATTTCAGGACTCTGGCTATAGAGTATCTATTGCTTGCAGCAGGGCTGTTGTCACTACCACTGAGTAAGGAGGTTATTCTAGACGTCTTCAGTGTAGGATAACAGGATTATCTGAGAACATAAATATGTATGATTTCGTGGTTTATGTGTGACATTAATATTTTCACAGTAGTGTGTAGTGTCACTGTATTTGTAACAGTCCACAGAGTGCGCATATGTGTGCGCGTGTGCGTGTGTGAGTGCGGGTGTGTGTGTGTGTTTGTTTGTGTGAGTGTGTGTGTGTCTGAGTGTGAGTGTGTGTGCGTGTGTGTGTGTGTGAGTGCGGGTGTGTGCGTGTGTGTTTGTGTGTGTGAGTGTGTGTGTGTGTGCGTGTGTGTGTGTGTGAGTGCGGGTGTGTGCGTGTGTGTTTGTTTGTGTGAGTGTGTGTGTGTCTGAGTGTGAGTGTGTGTGCGTGTGTGTGTGTGTGTGTCTGAGTGTGAGTGTGTGTGCGTGTGTGCGAATGAATGAAAATAAAATTAAAAGGCAGTCCCTTCTCAGGAACTCCCCAACCCTTTGCGCATGCTTATTTCCCTGCACCCCCACCAGCTGTGCGGTGATAGGAGGCTCAAACCGTCTCCCTGCGCTGGTTATTAATTTTCCTGGAGCAGCCGCACTATCCTTCATTAACGGAGAAGCACTCTTCTTCTACTGCTTCTGCCTGCTGAAAGACCTGTGAAAACGATGTCCCAGGCTTGAGATTAAAAAGAAAGGGGACCTCTGTTTTCACCTGTACCCATCCCCACGGGGCAGCTCTCCATCTCTGCCTCTCCATTTGTCCCCCCCCCCTCTTTCTCCCTCCTTCCTTCTTCTTCTCCTCCTGCTTCCTTTCAGCAGAGAAAATGAAGCCCCTGGACAAAAACAAATAGCACAGCAGACCTCCTTCAGTAAAAACGCTGCTCTGGAAATGCGACCCATTTCCCCACTGTTTCAAATCTCGAGCACCCCCTTCTCTCCTTCATTCCCTCGCTCTTTCTCTGTAACTCTTTTTCTCTCTTACTTTCTCTCGTTATCTCTCACTCTTTCTCTCTGGCGCACGTGCAGACAAATACATTTTAATGGTCCCAGTTTTTATGCAAGCAGTCTAATGCCTTCAGTGTCGGTGTCAATACACGTCACGCATTCGTTCACACATAAACAACACGCGTGTCAAGGCCATAGAGTACACGCGTGTCTCCATGGCAAACAAGTCAAAAGGCCTGTTAAGTTCAGAAAGGAGACGCAGATTCACGTGTACTCTATGGCCTATCACGCGTGTACTCTATGGCTCGACACGCGTGTACTCTATGGCCTGACACGTGTGTACTCTATGGCCTGACACGCGTGTACTCTATGGCCTGACACGTGTGTACTCTATGGCCTGACAGGCGTGTACTCTATGGCCTATCACGCGTGTACTCTATGGCTCGACACGCGTGTACTCTATGGCCTATCACGCGTGTACTCTATGGCCCTGACACGCGTGTACTCTATGGCTCGACACGCGTGTACTCTATGGCCTATCACACGTGTACTCTATGGCCTGACGCGGGTGTACTCTATGGCCCTGACACGCGTGTACTCTATGGCCCTGACACGCGTGTACTCTATGGCCTGACACACGTGTACTCTATGGCCTATCACACGTGTACTCTATGGCCTGACGCGGGTGTACTCTATGGCCTGACACGCGTGTACTCTATGGCCCTGACACGCGTGTACTCTATGGCCTGACACGCGTGTACTCTATGGCCCTGACACGCGTGTACTCTATGGCCTGACACGCGTGTACTCTATGGCCTGACACGCGTGTACTCTATGGCCCTGACACGCGTGTACTCTATGGCCTATCACGTGTGTACTCTATGGCCTATCACACGTGTACTCTATGGCCTATCACACGTGTACTCTATGGCCTGACGCGGGTGTACTCTATGGCCCTGACACACGTGTATTCTATGGCCCTGACACGCGTGTACTCTATGGCCTGACACACGTGTACTCTATGGCCTGACACGCGTGTACTCTATGGCCTATCACGCGTGTACTCTATGGCCCTGACACGCGTGTACTCTATGGCCTATCACGCGTGTACTCTATGGCCTATCACACGTGTACTCTATGGCCTGACGCGGGTGTACTCTATGGCCCTGACACACGTGTATTCTATGGCCTATCATGCGTGTACTCTATGGCCTATCACGTGTGTACTCTATGGCTTGACACGCGTGTACTCTATGGCCTGACACACGTGTACTCTATGGCTTGACACGCGTGTATTTAATTTCCCTTTGTCTCATTTGTAGCTTTGTTCCCAAATATCCTGACTGATAGAGAGCGCAGCAGAATCCCATGTGACTGGCCTCTCACATACGCACACGCACATGCATTAATGCATGAGCATCCAGGTACACACACACACATACATACACAAACATACACACGCATACACACACACACACACACACGCACACAGATGCTAAAAGAAGCAGCCTGCTGTAGCAATGTTTCCTTAGGGTAGGAACAGCAGTGATGTTATGCTCTACTTAAACAGTTATTATGCATACTGATTGTTGTTTGTGTGTTTGTGTGTGTGTGCACGTACGTTTTGTGTCTGTGTGTGTGTGTGTGTGTGTGTGTGTGTGTGTGTGTGTGTGTGTGTTTGTGCGCGTGTGTTTTCCTTGAAGGTCCAGCATATCAGCACATCATATTCGCTGAAAGATTGTTTTACTATTTCCCCAAATGCATTGAAGGTGCTTTATTGGCAGGCTTTATTTCCAAAGTGTACAGGAATGAATAAAAGCTCTCTTAGCATGCATTCCAACCCCCACCCCACCTGTTGCCGTTTGCCTCTGGTGGGCAGAATGCAGATATAAACCCTTAAACCCAAGCCCCCTCCTCCCTCTCATCTATCGGTGCGGTGCAAGAAGGTGGAGAGAGATGCACTGTGGGAAATCTCGCATGCAGACGTTCTCACAAAGGGTTTGAGCTGGCGAGCGTTGAGCCAGCGTGTTTGGGCCGGATTTAGTTCCGCTGCGAACAGAATCTGTTCGTCTCCACGGTACCGACCAAGCAGCTGGGAGCGAGCAAGCATCAACGGGGGGGGGGTGGGGGGGGGGGGGGGGGGACTAAATCTGCAAATTAATCACACCATTTTTACCACTAAAATGAGTGAAAGAGGGAGAGCGAAGGGGAGAAAGAGAACCACACAGTGTTCGAGAAGTGTGAGGGAAGTCCCAGTTTTCTCTTTCGAGCACTTGGGCAGGCATTTTTCCATCACGAGATGCATTAGCTTTTACCTGTGCAGTTCTGTCTCCCAGTTGGTCTTTTTCTCTCTTAAAAATAGACTGTTATGAATGTACATTTGAGAAATGGTGTGGTACTGTACCTCCGGGAAGAACCACTGCGTGTCTGTTTCCGTCCTCACTGTCTATATAAGAGAGGGGAAATGCATGATGGGAAATTTGGTGGTCTGTTAGCCGTGAAGCATCATTGTCATTGAATGCTGGACATGTTTCTTGCCAGAGGAAGGAGGCATTGTGAAAGATCATATTTTTGCCCTCTTCGCTTTTCTCTGATGTCTCATGCATAGTACGTCCATTTGTGATAAATAAATGGGGAATGGTGACATTGGAGATGTTGGGTTTAATACATCATCAAGTACATTTACAGCATATAACAGTAATGACTTTGCATAGATTATGTAGTTCTCCTATGGAGGTGAGGATAACTCTGCAGGAAGAGACCTCCATTTATGAACCGAAACCATTCTGAGCAGGATTTATGGTCTTTTTGTCTGTCAGGGAAAAGGAAGCGTAGATCACCAGCGCTAGATGTGTGGTAGATAACCAGCAGTGGCAGGGTGTGTCTGTGTGTGGTAGATAACCAGCAGTGGAAGGGTGTGTCTGTGTGTGGTTGATGACCAGCATGGCAGGGTGTGTCTGTGTGTGGTTGATGACCAGCATGGCAGGCTGTATCTGTGTGTGGTAGATAACCAGCTGCAGCAGGGTGTATGTGTGTGTGGTAGATAACCAGCTGCAGCAGGGTGCGTCTCTGTGTGGTAGATAACCAGCTGCAGCAGGGTGTATGTGTGTGTGGTAGATAACCAGCTGCAGCAGGGCGTGTCTATGTGCGGGAGATAATCAGCAGTTTCAGGGTGTGTCTGTGTGCGGTAGATGACCAGCTGTCATGTGATGCATTTTAGCACATGTGCCTCTGCTGGTGTTAGAATGGCTAAAAATGAAGTGGGAGAATCCTCCAGAAATAGAATAATAGACTCCCCTTAATGAACCGGAGGAGTTGATTATGGAGCGTTTTCTTACAGCTTTCCACTTGCAGGCTGTTGTGTACTGACAGCAGTTGCAGGGCAGAGCAACAGTATGTTTTTTTTATTTTTTTAATGATATCATTTTGGAGGGTTTTTTTTGGCATGGCGGATTCGCCCCCGTTCGATGACATCATGCAGCACGGTTCCTGTCTAACAGCACACTTACCTATCAGCATGCTTGGAGACAGCTGAGTGCATAATGACATTTTCATTGCAGGAGCACACTGTAACAGGCACATTTTGATTGATTGATGCCCTAGGCATCCCACGGCAACAGCAGCGCCCCTCTACCGGACTGAGACCGCCGTGACAACAGCAAGGTTTTGTCTCCCGGTTTCTTTTCGGAAAGGAGTGCCATCGCGCGTGATAACTGTAAACAGGCGGAGGGTGCAGGTGACAGATTTTTTTTAAAAACATCCCCGGCAACGCTCTACACGCCTGGATTCTCCAACTGCCACGCCGCTCCCCCTGTGTTACCACTGGGGCGTCACTGCTGGGTTCACCTTCAGCTAATCGTCAAGGGCTAAATTTACCCGCTCGACTCCCGACGGTCTGACGGCTGAGATTACCTCCCCGTTAAAGCTGGGAAACGTTGTTTTTTTTCTTGAGGGAAGCGGCTCATTCCGGGAGAGAAAGGGGATTAGCAGCCGGGCGGGTGAGCAGCAGAGACGCGGGCCCTCTCTCCCCCCCCGCGCTAGCGGGAGGGAACACTGTGTACTGTACGGCGTGTCTGAGGAGACGGTAGCGCATCACTACCCCCACACCCCCCTCCCGGGCTCTCCACATGGGAGCTCTGACTCACTGCACCTCTCCCAGCAGCGTGTGGAAACTGGAGTTTCCGCGCTCTGGTCTTTGGTGCTGTTGTTGCTATACATTGGTGACATGTACGGGCACATATTTTCATTTATACATCTGTGTGTGTCAGACCTGGGTCAAGTACGCATTTGTTTTGGATTCAAATACTGTTCTGTGCTCTGTTGATCTTGCCTGGTGTAATTGAGCCTGCCGTTATGACCAGAAGGCGGGGTTTGCACTTTTTGAGATTATTTCATTGGTTCCAGTACACCAGACAAGATCAGTAAAGCGTAGAAAAGAATTTGAATCCAAAACAAATGCGTATTTGACCCAGGTCTGGTGTGCATATATTCATACATATGCATATGGTGCTTAATGTGGGGCTGAATAATTTCCTAATTTGGAATGTTCGACTGGTTGGACATTGGACAATTATTTTGAAAGTTTTAGCCCTGTACTATTTTAGGCATGAACAGAACGACAATGAATTAAAATCAGTGAATGAAAATAAATCGCCTACACATCTCCCTTATACTGATTCAAATTGTGCTCACTGGCGTAATTCGGGTATAAATGACGTCCACTTGGCTGTGATGTCATGGAAATGACGTCCACTGAGCAGTGTGTATCGGGTCAATATGCTCCTTCGGTCTCTGAATCCCCACATCCTCCTCAACGGAGAAAGCCTTTTCTTTCCCTCGTTAATAGACTGTGGTTCAGTTTAAATCTGAACGTGTCCGGAGCAGATTAGCGATGGAACACAAATTGATGGATGTATTTGAGTTATCCCTGAACCCCTTTGCCCAGTGTTTGGACTTAGCTCTTTTTTACTGTCTCGCCATCATTGATTTGAAATCCCATAAGCCTATGCAAGTCTACGGCAGGCTTTAGAGGATCTTCACACAGTTGAGTTACTGACTTACTTTCTGTACTTATTGAAAGTGCTGATCTTTAACATGTAACATAGCAACTAAGAGGGGCGGGGCCTTAAGTGAGTTTCCCAGAGGGAGCTTGTCCGTTATAGTGAGGGACAGAATATAAGAAACCGACAAAGTATATATACGTATATTATGATCTATGGAAGTAAATACATAGGTAAATATATGCCCTGCTGCCGTTTCCCCCTGCTCCGCTGGTGGTTGTTGAGCAGCAGGGGAGTATGACAGTGGGGTTCTTAGTGTGTTCTGGCGTGTAACTGGGCCTAGCTGGTTTCCCAGGGACCATGGCTGACAGCGCAGATCAGCCACACAGGCACCGCAGAACTGTGCTGACACAGAGCCCCACTGCGCTGTGGAGACACAGCGACAGGCGAGGACACAGCTCTGACTAAATGTGCTGAGGAGTGCTCTGATTAAGGGAGAGCCCAGCATTGAGCAGAGTGTTCCTTTCATTTGCGTTCTTGAATGTTTGTGTCTCTGGATTCTGGGCCCTGGGTTCAATTACATTTTGTGATTATGTTTTGAAATTTTTACTGAATAGTTGGTTTTTTTTTCATTGTGAACAGCAAGTTAAGCAATCACCAGAAACACAACAAACTGTTTTTTTGTGATGAAAAATTTGTTTGCATTTCACAGTGGCAAAGTTAAGGACAAATGTTGATTTAATCCAGGCCATTGACAGCTGTGTAAATTGAGGCGTGCTTGTGGCCCGGATTGTGGGTTTCTCTCACTTTGGTAATATTGGGGTGAACCAGTGATTTGTGCATCACTCACAGAGAGATACGTGCAGTAAATGCTTTGACATTCTGACATTCCATCGATCGGTTGTCACTGAAACTCATCAAGTGTGCTGTAGGTGCGAAATCCTTCGTGGCTAGTTTCAGGTTACTAAATAAATAAACAAAAATAAAACAGTAACAAATTCCCACTCTTCACCGTGCCAGCACTAACTGTGACCGATAGCCCCGCTGGGGCAACACACGATTGCGTCTCCCAGGGAACGGGAGGGTTCCGCGGGATTTAGGTGTGTGTTTCATCACTCTCCCGCAGCCCCCAGTAGTCACCCAGTCAGGCACCCAATGTCTGCTTACTGAAACTGCACACTAAGGGCCTGATTTAGTAAGACCTTTACCATGTGCAGAACCTTTTAGCGCACCAAAACCAATAACATGACCAATGATTGGTCTTGGTATTTGTTTTTCGCCAATCACTGGTTGCGTTACTAGTTTTGCTTGTGCTAAAAGGTTTTGCACGGGCCAAAGGTCTTAGTAAATCAGGGCCTTAATGTGTCATCCTCTGACTCAGGTTTGTGAAAGGTTGGCCTGTTGGTTGCGGTGTGAAAATAAGCAACTGACGATACCACACATTTCAGAGGAAAACTATGGACGTCCGCAGTCTCCTAAATCGGCTGCAGAGATCACTACATTCATGCAGCTGTAAATATCTAACTGGATATTTTGAATTAGGGAAGAAATTGAGCATGCCCTATTTATAAAATTCTCGCTCTTGAGAATCCACTGTGGTTTAAAAACGAGAAAATGTCTTCCTGTTTCAATGATTGTGAATATAAATATCAGGCTATTGGTGTTATACAGTGTTTTGATTGTGAATTTATGTTTTTGAAATGAATGCACCACTGTATTGATGTAACATTTTCTAAGAATACTGCTGATTTGCTGCTTGTTTTCAAAGTGATTTTTTTTATTTGATAATGCCACTAATGATTGCTGTATTTATGACTGCTTTAGTACCTTTAATCTCTGTTCTCCTCGGAAATCAGTATATTTCTCATTCTAAAAATGTAAATATGTTCTTTCTAAATTGTTGCTAAATATTTTAACTGAATTCCTCATTAAAAACAACTAAATAATATGGTAACTAGATTGCTGTTAACTTTCAAACTATTAACCATCTAGTCCTCTCAAAAAGAGATTAAATGAAACCAGAATTCTTTTTCAACTTAAAGCTTATTTAAAGTTCATAACCTACTAAACTTTGACCTGTTGCCCTTTCTCTAACCATGTAACCTTTTAACTTCCAGATATTAACCTTTTTTAATCTGTTTTTCCAAATTCTTTAAAGGGAACTATGATAATGAACGCCTGGCTATTGCTAGACAGAGAATCCCATACAGAATTGGTCGGGTAGTTGACGAATGGCTACTCGACAAAGGTAATAAAAATCAATTAATTAATTAATGACTTAACGTTTTAATTAAGTAAACAAGTCTCTGTAAGAGGTGCAGCACCCCACAGTCCCCTTCTGCATTCAGCAAAAGTTGAAAGCAATTTGAACGGCCTTTTTTTAAAAGAAAGAAAAAGAGAAAATCCCTTCATCAGAAACTTTTGAGTCCGCCAATGTGAAATGATCCCCACCTGAATGTTGTCCACCCCACTCTCTGGTTTAGTTCTTCTTACAGACTCTTACAGCCAAATGGCTGATTTAGACCTATGGACAGAATCATTTTTTATCTCCATCCCTTGTCTGTATTGCGGTTTCTCTCTAATCACAGACACCATTCAGTTCCATTGTCAAGATTGATACACTGCTGGTCCAGCAGCCAATATTCAAGCTGTCTCTGAACTGCAGGACCTTGTAATTATTCCAAGTGGGCATACAGCCTATTAGCGTCAAAAGTAGTTATTGAGTCATTAATAAAGTCTGAGTCAGTGCTTAGTAATGTGAAACCTAAAATGAAGTCCTACCGAACTCTGGGAATACAGAAGTAAATAAATGATGGGATTGTAGGGCAGCAAAGACAGCTTCCAAGCTAAAGCATTCACACCTACTGCAGTAGCCTGGTCTCGAATCAAACTCTGCCCATGCCAGTGGTAACTGGTGGTGGAAGGCAGGCATAACAGCCAGAAGGGAATGGCAGCTTTATTACTCACCAGCGCCTCCTCTGGCCAACTGCGCATCTGCTGCCCGGAGTCTGCCTGCCTGTCTGCAGATGCTGGAATGGCTGCGCAGCCCAGACAGGAAGTGGCGTCTGTTTGGTGTTCAGGAAGCGCATGCACATCTGCGCTCTGTTGAAATGGCTGAGGATGTGGTACCACTGGGACGAGCCAAGTAGGGCTTTTAAAATGGGTGTGAAGGGACAAACGGAGATAAAACGCTGATCAAAGGAACTGGAATGGAGTGACAATGTATAATTTATAATGAGGCATCCGGCTTAATTAACATTCGCCCAACTATGATAGGAGACGCTCCGAAATTAAAGTGCCTCAACACTTTTCGAGTCAGCTAGTGATAAAATGAAATATATACCATGCAGCCTATCGTGCAGAAAAGATTATCTTGATGATTTTGTTGTGCTTAGGGAGCATAGAGTAAATTTCCCATGAAAAACATCCCCCGTCTAAGTGCTCAATTCAAATTGTACTCGCACAGCCATCTCCACAATTTGGTTTAGCCTTAAATATGCTGATGCTGGATGTACCCCTATTGAAAGTGGCCAATGAGTGTTTGGCCCAGGTGAGCCATGCTTTGGTTTACCAGAAACGTCTTTGGTGTTGCACCTCTTCAGAGCTTAAAATCCGAATAACCCAAAGATAACCTCCGTGTTAACCTGTTCAACAACCTTCACCTCAACAACTGTCCATTATAGACATTGCCTGCTATTCTTGCTTTTCATTGTCGTTTGTTGGGTCTTGTGAATCCTCCTAACTATGCTTACTGTTTTGTTTCATTTTTTTAAACGTAATAACGATGAATACTAAAAAAAAACAAATGCTAGAAATTATCTAAAAAACACATTTAAAAGTTAAAGGGACTGAATTTATGTGTTTAGTGCCAATTGCTGCCATTGAAATGGTAGCTATTCGCTACAATTCGTAAAAATCCACCGCACTTATTAAGAATGGAGACTGAAGTGACCTTTAACCCTTTGAGTGTGAAAAGTTCCTATTGCATGCAGTTTGTCTATGTGTGTTTGGGCTGCTGAAGGTGGTTTATATTCTGATGACACTGAAAGGTCAGAGGTCAAATCCTTAGCCCCTCCTCTCCTCTCCTCTGAGTATTTACTGAAAGTTATTATCATAATGAGCACAGCTACAAAATATGTGCTAAAATATGCAAGATAGCTGTGAAATCATTGGAATTTCCAAAAGCAAATATGATTAATATTAGTTAGTTAAGTTTGTCAACAAACAGGGCACAGCCTGCTTAAAGATTGTTTTAAAGGCAGAGAGGTGTGGTACTGTCAATAGCATGACTGTGGCCCATATACAAACCCCCCCCCCCCCCCTCCAAAAGTGAGCATCCAACGAGCAGAGCCCATGGCAAATCATCATTGTCACATGTGATAAGCCAATATGAGCAGCATTCCTCTCAATGAAACAAAGCTACAAGAGGAGGGTGGACTTTGTCCTCTCCTGTATTTAAATATAAAAACTAATTTCAGAGCAAATTTATTATGCTGTTTATGACCACAATTCAGTCATTTTCACCTGTTCAAGCTATACTCAGCATTTATAACATTAGCTATGTACCATGACTGTGCTAGCAGCTAGCTAGACCTCAGCCAGTGAAAAAGACCACACCCAAATATTTAGCAAGCTCAGTTCACAAGTACAATACTTGCACAAGTACAGTACTTGCAAAAGACAATGTTTAGTCCATTGGATCTGCTTCCGTAGGATATTTTATGTGCGCTCTTCATCTCTCTGCTGCATTAGCTTACATTTGAGCTCAGCTCTGTTGTCTAAGCACAGTTTTTAAAACTCCAAAACAAGCCTTGATGTCAAATTATCCCAAAAGGCACAAATAAAAGGCTTGTAAATGCGCTGTAATAGGTTTGTTTTGCTCGCACCTGTTTCTGAAGTCGAGCAAGCACTGAATCGGTAACATTAATTGAAAGCTTCCCCATCACTTTACAGGGGATTCGTTGTAATTATGAACACAAATAACAGTGCAGAAATAATAATTACAAAAAAAAGGAATCATTGAGCCGCAGAGAAGATTGGATAAATGGCTAGAAAATGGACTTCTTCAATATTTTTTTTCATTAAAGTAACATGATTATTGCATTTGTCTGAAAAATTTGTCTCCATATAATGAAAAAGCCTACTTAAATTATAGCCAAAAACAAATTACCCTGCGGCATGTCATCTTTGGCATCAGAAATATTCCAGCACTGCACACGACGTGTAGGAGGAAGGCACTATTATCTGTCTATTGTGTCTTCCTCTGGCAGCCATGACAGCTGCTGAGGCCATAAAGGAGTGTACACATTTTACATGGCTGTTAAATGGACTGTGCAACATTGTTAGCCGGTTTCAGATCGTCTTAAAATACCCATCCTTATTGCGAGCGGTGATTTTGCGACTATCTTTTTGAACCAGACGTGCCCCACTTGAGCCCAGTTTGTATAAAAATGAGTCATTTTGCCGCTGGAATTATGTAGACAATGCATTTTCAATATGCCTGACCCAGACAGCCCACCGTGTTGCTGTTTCCCTGGCAGCACGACTGCACTATCCACCCACTGAGGCTGCGTTGTGAATCGGACATTTTATTAAATTTGTTTTTTCTGGTGCTCGAGATTTTTTATCATGCAACAAAAGCATCAGAATATCCCCGTCAGTTGTCTGATCAGGGAGTCAGGAAGTTGACCAAACTGTTATATGCGAACATGGCCATTTGATCATACGTCGCCCAATCACCTCCCTGCAACATACGTACCTGCTTGATAGGTGGAAAATTGACCAATGGAAACACAGAGTTGTGTCAGGCGTAATTCTCCTGTCACTGCAGTTACCTCAGGGGGACCCTTAGCAAAGGGGTGCAGAATGTGGGGTACATTCAGGGGGAAGGAAACAAGGGCATCCTTGCATAACCGAACCCTGCTTTCAGCAAATTACACAGTGAGACACGACAACATTACTATTCCATCTACGACGCTCGCACAACAAAGACAGGCTGAGCTCTCAGGAGAAGATAGGAAAATAACACATTATTTTCATTATTAATAAGACATGTCCTTCATACACAAAGGGAAGATAAATACTTACCATGCCTTTGGATCACAGACAAAGAAGTGCTTGCAAATGTGCAAGCCATAACTGAAAAGGAACTTTTTTTTGTTTGTTCTCTCTCTGTCTCTCTCTCTTTCTCTCTCGCTCTCTATAAAGACAAATGTTTTCACATTGGTTTAATTCAGTCGGTCTGGGCTTTTTTTGTGTTTTTCTTTTTTAAACAGCATATTTTTTATTAGCTATTTTCTGTTTTAGCACCATATGTTTTTTTAAGGTTTGTGGCAAAATATTTTTTTTATGAGGAAATTAGAAATGGTATTAGTGAGAAATCCACAGCTACAGAATTATGAATACATTTCGGTCTATTTTAGGGACAGATGGTCATTATGCAGTATATGTAATGTTGTTGCTGCTTTAATGCCACAAGCTGAAATGGGGAAATTAATCTGATAGAGAAAGGTTTCTTTTACTGTAAATGGATTGATTTTAGGTCATTACTGTGTAATAGGAGGTCTCCTTACTGAGGGGTAATTATATGTCACATGTAAGACAGAACAGCACGAACCTTGGACAGCTGGTCAGGTGACCTCAGTTGGTGAGGAACGAAGATAATATCAGGTCTGTGTCATTCCCAAGGTTGCAGGTACCCAACCTTTTTCAGGTTCATTAGTCATGCTCATTATTTAATGAACTGCAGTGAGCTCACAAGCCTTCGCTAAAACCTTGTAGCATCCACCCTCCTGCTTCCCCGCACCCACAGACCCCACTGCTGACCAGTGCACAGGAAGTTGTGTCCAGAGGAAACAGGAAGACACCACTGAGGGGCGGGGAGGGTGGGGTGTAAGGGGAGGGGACTCTTTCTACTCAAAGGATTAAAGTTTGTTTAACCTGTAGATATCTAAATGGACACAAATAACATAATATTAAAGCACAATTTAACAATCTAACTGTTAATGAAACCTTAATCCTAACCCCTAAAGGCCAGGAAATGGTCAAAATGTGAGCTGGAAGCTGGGGTGGAGGGAAGGGGGGGATTTGGTGGCAGGGGGCAGGGGGGCAGGGGGCCACATGGAGTGCTTCAGGGCAGGGCATCATTCAGAAAGACACACTGAACCATCTCTTTCAAACTTCAGGCATCTATATGTGCTGTCATCTTCTTAAGTGTTTAACTTAGATGTGGGCATCTGGTTGGTTGTTTGGCTGATTAATTGATTGGTTGATCATCTAACTGGTTCACTGACTGGATGACAGACTGGTAGGGCCACACTGTAGTCTGCATTACTGAAAAAGAGGGCACCTTGAGTAGGATGAGCTTAGAACAATTAATAATGAACTCTACCCATTTTTTCCGCCATCGGTTTAAATACAAAATCAGCCCCTCAAGACATGTTTCCATTTCTTAATTATTCCATGAACCCGGCTCAAATAAAAAACTGAAACAGCAAGAAAGCCAGAACAACGGCAGATCAGGATCATGTGTGGGAAGCCCAGACTTATAACCGAGTCGTGTTCTAGCCAGTCAAGTGGGCAGGGCCGCTGGGCGGCTCTGAGTGGCTGTGTGGCTCATGCCCGCCCAGTCAGCTCGTCCCTCAGGCTCTTGGAAGCGTGTCCATCAGCACGTTTCCTCTCACCACGAGGAGATATCCATCTGACAGGCTCACACTGGCTGGCTATCTGAGCCCACAGGACGAGAACTGACGCCACCCACACATTTCGTTTAAATGAAAACTAAAGGCTCTTCCTAAAGAAAAAGTCAAAGAAGATAAAGAGAAGAAGAACAAGAACCATTAGAACAAGAAGAAGAAGAAGAAGAACAAGTAGAAAAGGGCTGAGACAAAAAAAAAGAAGAAGAAGCAGAAGAAGAAGAAACTGTACTTTGCCAAAATGGAAATGCAACATGTCCCCCCGTTCCCAGTGTGCTAACCCCCTTGACGGTGCTGCTGAAACTATGCAGGAGTTTCTGCAGGAGCTTCCCAACAGCGCATTGCTGAACACCTGACATTTAATCTAACCCGCAGGCCGTTCAGACAGAAAGATTCGCTGCACCAGAATGAAAGGCCATCTGTGGAGTGCATGCTGCTGGCACCCGTCCCACAGCTGAGTGTAAATGCAGATCCAGGTGGTTGATCAATAGCTGTTATTTCCTGGTGCGGTGGCATTAGACTGTAGATGTTCTCAGACGGCGGGGAACACCTTTAGCGACTTTTTACTTTATAATTTATAACCAGGAAAACCCCGTTGAGACCAAATCCTCTTTTGCAAGTGGGAGCTGACATAAAACACAAAGTTACAAAGTTACACGAGGCAGCAGACAAACGAGTCACAAACATCTCATGGGGAATGAGATAGCAGTGTAACAGTAATTGAAATGTAGAGCAGAGGTTAAAAACAGGAGCACAGGACTTTTGCACGTTGCAGGATTATATTTGGGGCCCAGAAAACAGATCACATTTGCTAGATCTTGCCGTAATATGATAATAAAAATGCATTGCATTATATAGCACTTTCCATTTCGTGGTCTCAATGTGCTTCACAGTGAACAGGTTACTCTGACCTCATTCAGTGAAGCCGGGAGCACACTTCAGGTTCACCAATCAAAAAATCTTTCACAGGGCTTGTTCTGCGTTTGTCAAATGTGCCCACAGAAGAATACTCGTCACAGAGTGCACCATCACATCTCGCGCTGCCAGGAAGACAGCCTAGTAAGCTTCTCCCAGATTGGCCTATAAGCCTGCATTTGTTTGTATCAGGCAACAACAGGCTTCCTGATTGGACCCGGAACCCCCCTGCACGTGCTAGGAGACCCACGTGGCATGACGAAGTGTGAGGAGATTTAAATGAATGACAGTTGCAATAAGCAAGAGGAAAAGCAAACGAAGATGAGACCCTGTCCAGTTACAGTTTCTCAAGAGGGATGAACCGTGTGCCAAGATGTGCGATATCAGCGCATGACTACCGCACCAACTGAGCTCTTTCCAATCCCCCCGCTGCCATCCCATCTCAGTCCCGCTATTTTCCTAGCACGGGCGCTCTTTATTCAAACCCCCGTGACGCAGGACGCGCTACCTTGTCACATGCTCCTTGGAGACCTGTGGTGCAGAGAGCGTTATTGTTCGGTTCCCCGAATCCTTTATTTCCATTTTTGGGTAATGCTGTGTCCCTGCTTAACACATACGGGATGGGGAAAAAAGGAAGAGCGGACAGACGAACAGCTAGCATTTGGAATTTTAAGAATGAACTCATAACGGACTCTGGTACGTAAAGCAGAACCGCTCGGTGGCGGATGTTTTATTTCAGTAACAGCCCATCATATGAACCGCGTAGCTCCTGCTGCACCACTCTCGCCATAGAAACTACATTTTCACCTATTTATATGCTAGTCTCTTCACCAATCACAATGCGCTCTTTACCCGTGACCATACTAAGGGTTTAGCATTTCAAAATCCTAACATGGGGGTAGTTCACCACAGATGACATCACAGAGCTGGATATCAGATCTGCGAGCAAACTGTTATGTACTCTGTGAACAGATGTTTTCCGTATGAGCAGCACCTTTCTGTTTTAAGGGTGGGGTTTGGGGGGGGGGGGGTGTTCTTATTTCTGTTTCAGATGCTTTCTCCCTGAATTACAGCCCGTTGGCTAGCCATGTACTCGCTACTGCTGCCTGTCAGCCGTGGTTCGGCTCTTGTTGTTTCTATTTTTGCAGCTGATGGCTCCAGCTGTTTCCTCATTTCCATATTTCATATTCTCTCAAATCAAACCCCAACTTCCACCCACAGCCCAGCACACAAAAGAGCCCTCTAATTTAACGCTGCTTCTAAACAGTTCTTAAAGACGTCTGAACCATTTGGGATAAATCACCAAATTTGCTTTTTCTGAAGACGCATTCTGATAATTAGAATCCATAAACACATCAATAAACAGAGACCAAATTAAAAAAAAACCTAAACATTTTTATAAACAAAGCCTTCCCAAACACCAAACAGACTGGGGGATAAAAAACTCAGAGGGTTAAAAATCTTGCGTTCTAAATTAACAAAATGAAAAACTGCATCTAAATATGGTTTCTTCTAATCTGCTGAAGTTGGATACATTTTTAAAAGCTTTGGTTCAATTTGAGAAACCATTTATGAGATGAAGGTCCCTTTAACATTTATCGTTTAGTTTTTTTGTTTTGTTTTATTTCATAGTTTTTTGCAGTGGTTGTACTGTAGCTATTGATTCATTTAAGATTTTAATGATAATTATTTAACAAAAAAAATGGAACAAATTTGTGTTTATTTTACATGTATATTTGCATTTACCTGTAAGATAAGAGGAATGTTATGTGAATTTTCCCCTCCCCTCTGCGTAATTTGCAGAGAGTGTGGAGGGGCTTATTGTGTACATGCTGCCTGGTTCATCTATTTCTGTCAATCTGCTCTCTTTGGTACCAAAGCCATTGAATATGTTTGTCTGTATGTGTGTTATTTTTCCGTATGAAGGCATAATTTCCAAAATACGACTCCAAAAGATCCAGTTCGGGGATCCAGGCAGCATCGTGTGTCTGTGTTTTGTCTGTGTTTCTTCTCAATGTGTCCTTGCTTTCAGGTCTTCCCACACCCCAGGGCCTTATCCGGAGGCCCTGAAGTATCCACCTGCGTGCTCCTTTTAAAGGCGGAGCCTCAGTTCTTGACTGGAAGGGTAAAAGGTCAAAGGTCGGCCCAGCGTGTGCGGAACATCAGTGCAGCGATACAAAAACACTGTGCATCACAGGCTGTTTCTGTGCTCGTGACGCCTCTGCCATCGTGTAGCTGCGTCTAGATGACAGGGGAAGGGTGTCGATAATGGCGGTTGCGTAAACTATGTTTGCTTAACTGGAAAGGCCAGCTAAGGGCTCATCTCTCTTTTTACGACTTGAGGAAACAAGACGAGTAGAACATACTGTATAGGGGCTTGTTCAGCCTAGTCAGTGATTAAGGGGCCAGAGCCAGCATAAGAATTTGACACCTTTTATCTTCAACATCCCCGCTCCTTGTGACATAAGGCCCAAGAGATCTTGTGTCTCCTACAGTACTGTGTCCCCATCACCGCTCTGGAGCATTAACTTCTCTACCAGGGCCTGAAGAAATAGCACCCCCCCCCCACCCCCCCCACTGGCCCACTAACTGCAGCACTTGGGTTTTCCTCAGAGGGCCTCCTGTCCCAATACTAACCCAGCACTGCTCTGTCTAGGTCCAGCTTCACTCAGGCATAAGAAGGCTACCGTTTGGTTTAGCTTAGCTTTAGCATGTCTGCCGGCTTTATCGCTTTTCCTCTCTCTTTTACCTTGCATTTAATACCCTCCTCTCATCCCTTCCTCCCATACCTTCCTCTCTCTCTCTGTTCATATCAGACCTCCCCATTTGTGTCTTTCTTTGTGCAAAATCAGGTGTGCAAATAGCCTTAGCGAAAGGAAGGGAGTCTGTCTTTTTTTAAAATGTGGCAGCAAGAGGAGGCTCTTGGATTCTTTCTCAGAGGAAACAATGCTGACTGGAAATAACCGACGTAAATTGATTTCCTTCCTTTTTTTTTGAAGTTTATTTTTTCTGTTCTGTGAGAAATGTGTTGCCACCTATATCTCAGTGACTCTAAAGGCAGAATGTAAATAAGAGAGTGGGTATTAGAGAGGCAGGGGAATAGAATAGAGCATTAGAGACACTGCACAGAGGCAGTGACCGACAGTGCCTGTCCTGTCATCGCACACCAGGAGCCCTGCAGCTGAAGGCCATGTACTCCTCCGACACACGGTGCTACTGCAGAGGGCTAGGGCCGATCAGATGAGAGGACATTCGGTAACCTGTGGGTACGTGACGTGTCATTGCGCGGAGGTGTTGGGGTGGTGGTTGCCAAGGGAACCACCAAGGGAAACATGCCCTTCTCAAGGCCAGTTACTGTACATATTAGAGCATACTGTAGACCACAGCTTGGATGCATACTCAATTATGATTGGCTAATAAGTAAATATGCCTATCCTGTAAGGTAAATCTATCTCACTTTGAGAACAAGTTCCATATTAATACGTCCAAACAAACTGACTGGGGGCTCAGTCCTGACTTGAGGAACTCACTCTAAGTGCTTCTTATGCCCTTCCAGCCTTACAGGACTCTTGTATCACAAGTCTGCACATCCTTATTTGAGATTAACTCTAAAAGGGGTGGTCCATGCAGAGTGGCATCTCTTATACACGCCATGGCTTTGATGAATACTTGAGACATCTCTTAGCCATCTGTTTGCGCTGGACAAGAAGAGCTCAGAGACTTGCAGCATCACGTATGCTTCACAAAGTCACAAAGCCAGAGTAGATTTATTTACTTTGCCTCCTTTTGTATTTGAGCCCTTGTTTTTCTGCACTTGTTTTGTTGTTAGTTTCTTCTGGTGTTTGCTCACTGTCTGGACAAATATAGAGGTCTGTAAGAGCTCCTGACATACAGAACGGAGAGAGCAAAGCACAGACCTCTGGAAATAGCTTTCTTTAAAGATCACAAACTTGGTGAGACACGCAAGCACGGTCTACAGGGCGGAACAATCTCAAGCCGTGTATGCATTCCCCCCCCCACCCCCCCACCCCGCGAGGGCTCGAGTTCCATCCCCAGCCGTGTCACCCTCTGCGTTGGAGTCCCCTTCCCTATCCATTACCCTCTCCGCTGTATGCCCGTCTGGATGAAACCGAGCCACACGAAAGGAGGGCAGGCTGTCCTGCTCTCCATTTAAAAAAAACGAAAAAAAATGGCAGACTCAGTTTCCCCCGTCGGCGACGCCCTGCTCGCGCTCTCTGTGGGAAGGGAAAGGGCTGCTCGTTCATCAGCCGCCGTCTGCTCGGACCGAGCCGCTCTCTCTCTCTCTCTCTCTCTCTCTCTCTCTCTCAGCGCTTACGCCGCGTGAGGTCACCACCGGAGCCTCTTAATCCAGGACCTAAAGGAGCAAGTGGTGTCCATTAGCGTCCTCCGCTAATGCCTGATGTCCTTCGAGCCGAGTCGCCGTTCTGTCTGTTTTATCACTTTAAGAAACGCGCTCCGGTGCCGGCTGGATTTGATGTACGCTGTCTGGAGGAGTATAAATATTTATTTATCGAGTTGACCGCCGTCTCTTCTTCTGCTTTGTCTGTCGCGGGATGCTCATTCTGCTGCGGAGGCCCATTCAGTGGCCGTGACTGGAGAGTGTAGGCGTGTGTGTGGGGGGGGGGGGGGGGGGGGGGGGGGGTGGTGGCATTGTCGCAAGATTGTGCAGCAGAGAGGTCTGCATCTAAAGTGTGATATTGTTTTGGAGACAGGCTAGCTCCAAGGTTTTGCGCTCGATGGAACGATGGAGGCTGTTACATTACAGGTGCAGTGGGGGGGGGGGGGGGCCACGTGGGTGAGCACCAGCCAGACGCACGACCTTCAGAATTTACCGGCTTTTATGAACGGAGCCGTCTGGCCAATCGCGGCAGATCTGCGAGACGCCTGGCCCGTTCTCCTTGGTGCCGGCTCGCTTCCTGTCGCCGTGCGGCGAGGGGAAGTGAGTGAACTCTCTTTAAGGGAGACGGAGAGACGGACCCGCTGGCCGCCGTACCGCCAGCTGCGGCTCGGCGTCGTCCCGCTCCCCCCACAAACCAGCCGAGAAACGCAGACGAGCGCGCCGCAGCAGCCGTCCCGGGCCGCCGCGCGTCGCAGACCCAAGGCATTTCGGCAGCCGCGGGGGGGGGGGGACCCTGCTCCCGCCCGGGCGGACACACTGCCTTCAGCGTGCGCGTTTGAGTACGCCCAAACCGCCGCAGCCGTACCGTGCGAAGGGCGGTGGTGTTCATGCCCATGCCCATGAAGCGGTCAGGTTTTATTTTAACATTTTCATCACGCTGTGACTGCAGACAGCCACTTGTGCCACCTTGTGACAGGCTGGGGGGAGGGCTGGGGTCTGGGTTTGGGAGAAAGTGACCCAGGCTTGACCAGGAGAACGCTGCCTTTTCCCCCCGAAAGGTATTGATCAGCTGTCAGGCAGGAGAGCGCTGCTCTCATCGCTCACTTTCAGTTGAAGAATGCCCTCTCTCCATGGTTACGGCAGGAAGAGTGGAGCTGAGTTAAACTTTGGAGCCATTACATCATTCTGCTCTCAAGCGATCCAATTGGTCAGCATCTCACGTGAGAGAGAGCCTCCGCCCTGTCACTGAGTCCTGTGGGCTCGCCCGCCCCAGAATGCATCAGACCGAACGCGGTCACGGTGTGCTCAGCACAGAGTATATAACCATGCCCACAGACAATAAGGGCAAGGAACTAAACTGAGAAACAGTAACATTGCTGATAATGATAAATGACACTGGCAACAATAACAGCGGTGTTAACAGTGTGGAAATATGGAAAAATAGTCATTACCGTAGAAAAAGCATAAAGGTGGAAAGTTATTTCGTTTAGGGTGGTGTGATGCCCAGTCCTGCTCATTGTCCCTTTGTCCTTCCTCTCTTCATTCCCATCTCCCTCTCTCTCCCTCTCTCTCTCTCTCATCCATGGTCTTGTTTTGATATCTCGTTCCCTCCTCCCCATCATTAGAGTTTCTGCCGGTGTCATCTGCTCTGCGTCCCAGCTACCGCCGATTCTTTCAGTCTTCCAAGCAGGGCTCAGACGCGAGAGCTTTAAAGGCGGGGTCTGTCATCTTCCCGTCTCCTTTGAGGGGCCCTTTCTGAAGCGCCGGTGCCTGTTCTATCAGGGGGCGTGGGGGGCACTGTGGGGCGGGGGAGGCGGGTTTGCTTAAATCGGGGAGGCGGGTTTGCTTAAATGGAGGGGGGGGGGGTGTGTCCTGGGAGGGCTGGGTTCGATGCTACAGAGAGCCAGAGGAGCGGACCGACACACGCTGGGCTGAACCCTTTTCACCTTCCCAGCCAATGATGACTGAGCGGGGCGACAGATGGACGTGGGAGACCCTGAAAGCAATGCTCTGTCAATATTATGTGTGTATGCGTGCGTCTGTGTGTGTGTGTGTGTGTGTGTGTGTGTGTGTAGATGTGCCGGTGTGTGTGTGTGTGTACACGTGCCCATGTGTGTGTGTGTACACATGCCTGTGTGTGTGCGTGTGTGTGTGTGTGTGTGTGTGTACACCTGCGTCTATGTGTGTGTGTATGTGTACACATGCCTGTGTGTGTGTGTGTGTATGTACGCGTGCCGCTGTGTGTGTGTGTGTGTGTGTAGACATGCCGGTGTGTGTGTGTGATGCCGTGCCATGTGTGTGTGTGGTTACGCTGCCATTGTGTGTGGTGTGTGTTGTGTTGTACGCTGCCATTGTGTGTGTGTGTGTGTGTGTGCATAGACATGCCGGTGTGTGTGTGTGTGTGCATAGACATGCCGGTGTGTGTGTGTGTATGTACGCATGCCATCGTGTGTGAAGACTCTTTGCTCTTTGGCGAGGCGCGTTTCCACGCTGATGTCTGTCCCACGCCATCGGCTCCACCCCACGGCGCCCCCTCTCTGTGCGCTGGCGCCGCTGCAGCCGCCCCCGCCCACACCCACCCCCCCTCCCACGCCCGCCGCGCTGATCCGCGGCTCCGCCGGGCCGCGAGGGGAATATCAAACCGCGGCGCTCGTGTCAAGGACAGGAATGTGGAGCGAGGCCAGGCGTGCGCCCCGAGCCTTCCGTGGTGAAAACAGGGCCGCTTCCAGCCTGCGGCTGCAGCTCAGCGCCCCGGCCCTCCCAGGACGCAGCAGTTTGGGTGGACAGGGGTCTGCTGTCTCTCCTCACAGACGGGCTCTTAAGATTCTGGCCAAATCCTTTAGCTTTCTTATGAAGCACACGACTGATCCTTGATCCGGTCTGTGCGATGGGGCAGTTCTCCCTGTGCTGTTATTCTGGCCCATCGCTTGGCTTGTGTCCACCGAGCCTGGCTCCATAGGCCAGTAAGAAAGGGCCACTCCTGTTTGAGAGAGGGAACAGTGAGAGGAGGCGCTGACCCAGATTGCGCTTTTCTCCTCAAGCCAGGGAAACGGGAGTCTTGAACATCCCCCCACAGGGGAGGTTTTAACCCATAAATAAGTCCCTGTCCTTCAAAGTGATAAATAAGAGTTGCCGTGAGCCAGTTTTTCCCGACCAAATAGTTTTAAGTAATCCTGCACTTAGCTGTCCTCCGCGGCACACCCTCCCCTGCTTAAGGGCTCTTAAGGTAACGGAGGTCAGGGGTCAGCGCCGCGGCTAAGAGAGAGCGGTTGTGGGAAAGCCGCAGACGTGGACAGACATCGGTGTCGGAAACCAGGCCGTGAAATCCTGGAAGCACTTCGTCTCTGGGGCTCGCTGGTGGAACTCATGTCTATGAAAATGAGCCGTGTTCAGGGTTATCTCCCAAAAGCCTATGCATGCACACCCATATGCATAAATTCACATGCACACGCAAGCACACACACACACACACACACACACACATATATATACACATGCACACACACAGTCACACACACACACTCTCTCACACATACACCCTCACACACACACACACTCACAGATAAGCACCACTCACATTTTCTTCCTCCTCTCCAGTTAATTCCGCTCCCTTTGGGTTAACAGTGCTCTTCCTGAGTGACGCGTTCATGGGCGATATTAGGCAGGCACTCGGCCCAGAGTTCGAATGGCACTCTCTGTGAGCCCTGCGCCTCAGTGGGTGCACCTCTGAGCCCACCTGTGGGACATCCCGCCACTTTTCTCTGAAGTGCTACCAGGAAGCCAAAGATCTAAGATATCTCATAGGTTACACATGGGCCTTCGTACAGGGAGGATGAGACTGACTGTATGTCCTCTGCTATCTCTTTTCCTCTCTTTCCCTCCCTCTCTCTCTGTCACTCTCTCCCCATTTCTCCCTCTCTCTCTCTCTCTTCTTCCCTCTCTCTCTTTCTCTCCCCATCTCTCCCTCTCTCTCTCTCCCTCCCTCTCTCTCTCTCTCTCACTCTCTCTCTGTCTCTCCCCATCTCTCCCTCTCTCTCTCTCCCTCCCTCTCTCTCTCTCTCTCCCTCTCTCTCTCCCTCTCTCTCTCTCTCTCTCTCTCTCTCTCTCCCCATCTCTCCCTCTCTCTCTCTCTCTCTCTCTCTCTCCCTCTCTCTCTCTCTCTCTCTCTCTCTCTCTCCCTCTCTCTCTCTCTCTCTCCATCGCAGGGAGACAGCTGACCATCTTTAACAGTCAGGCGGCGATAAAAATCGGGGGTCAGGACAGGGGCCTGCCGTTCCAGGGCCAGATCTCTGGGCTCTACTACAACGGGCTGCAGGTGCTCAAGCTGGCGGCCGAGGGGGACCCCAACGTGCAGGCGGTGGGGAACCTGCGGCTGGTGGGGGACGTCCCGTCCGTCCTCACCACGGAAACCACCTCCGCCACCCCGCTGGCCGACATGTCCACCACCATCATGGAGACCACCACTACCATGGCAACCACAACCACGCGCAAACAGCGCTCCCCCACCATGCGGGACAGTGTCACACAGGTACGGGGCGGGGCCAGCCGGGGCGGGACAAGGTCATAGCTAACCCCCCCCTTTCTCTCCCACAGTGACCTCTGCCTTGTTCCTCTCAGATTGGCTGGTTGCCTTGGCAACATTGGCAATTAAGGAGACGATGCACTTGCTTGTTGGAGACGTGGAAGGATACGCCCTTCTCTTGAGCTTTTGTAAATATGATATACACAGCTGGTATTAACCTAAGCACTGTAGAACATTGCAGTAATATTTAGCTTGCCACTCCCAAATCGCATACTTCCTGCTATTTTGTAAAGACCAGTCAAACTTACAAAGAGCTAAATGCAGTCACCGCTTTCTACAACCTGAAATAAGTTTGAAAAGTATTATTTGTTTCTCTGGGTAGAGTATCTATAAGAAAAAGAATGACCTTTGATAAACCCCAACAGTTTTTATCACCTCAACCACACAATTTAGGTTTACAGGTGTTGAGCCTCTTAGAACATTTTTTTTAATCATGCAAAATAACACACATTGCTAAGTTACAGTTTGCCGTGAGGACTTCCTGGAAGGTCGCGCCCCGAATAAGCCCCATGAGTAAATCCATCAAATTAGTCGAGTGTGTAATTAGTTAACAAAAGTGCATGAGAGAAAGCTTAGTGATTTATCTGGAGTACACAGCACAAGTCCGATATTAGAGCGCCATGCATCATGAACAGGAATGGGGGGGGAAATGAGAAAGGAATTTAATAATGACAGGGTGGTGAAGTGATTAAGCGGGAACCCCATCGCAAACGTGCCGCTCCCCAGGGGCCGATCAGACCTGGCAACCCGGAAGGAGGGAGGAGATTAGACGAGCCAACCAGCCGAGGCGTGGAGGAAAAAAGGTGGAGTCGCAGAGAGAGAGACTGAGACAAAGGTGGAGGCGCAGAGAGAGAGACTGAGACAAAGGTGGAGGCGCAGAGAGAGACTGAGACAAAGGTGGAGGTGCAGAGAGAGAGACTGAGACAAAGGTGGAGGCACAGGGAGAGAGACTGAGACAAAGGTGGAGGCGCAGAGAGAGAGACTGAGGCAAAGGTGGAGGCGCAGAGAGAGAGACTGAGACAAAGGTGGAGGCACAGGGAGAGAGACTGAGACAAAGGTGGAGGCGCAGAGAGAGAGACAGGCAAAGGTGGAGGCGCAGAGAGAGAGACTGAGGCAAAGGTGGAGGCGCAGAGAGAGAGACTGAGACAAAGGTGGAGGCGCAGGGAGAGAGACTGAGGAAGACTGGGAGGTGGAGGAGGACACAGTGCTATCCATTATGAGGGGGGAAAGGGCGGGTTATGGGTTAAGAGCAATTCCGGGTTTCAGAAAAGTTCCGGCTTTTATTTTTCAAGGGCCCAACAACCGCAGTGCTAGAAATAATAATAATAACCTTGATATCAAAAAATGCATGTAGAAAGAATTTTGTTTTATTTTGTTTTATGTGGCACAGAGGGTCAAACCATATACATTTGCCCCCACATGAGTAGGGGTTCAGTCCCGCTGCCTGGCATTTTTTGCTCTGTGATCCTGTGATCCCTATCTGTTACCCTCTCCGCTTTCCTCCAGTCCAAATAAAGTAGAAAAATACAAAATGGTGGCCTGCCCTCATTTTAAAAATGAAAAATTTATACAGCACTTATATGCCTCATTTATCTATTTCAAAACAGGGCACTCAAAGTGCTTTCCACCAAAGAATAATGCAATGTTAAAAAAACATAATGCTCTAAAGGTGTTATTACCAAATACATTTTTAATTCATAAGGATTTAGAAACCATTTAGAAATTCCCCCAGACAAATAACTTCATGATTGGCCAACTCCTCCAGAGTTTGTTTGTGAAATTGTGTGGCTGATGGTGATAGTGTGCAGTAAACTCCATTTTGTTGGGCGGCCATTCTCTTGCTGTACATCCCACCTGCTCCACTCCAGCGGAAAAGAGCTCAGACCTGCTCACAGCCTGCTCGTCTTAAAAAAACTTTATTTAAAGCATGAATTTTGCCAATGCGCAGGTTTCCTTACCTCAGGAGCTTACCTGCTCAACACTTTGCTCGTGACCTCATCTAAACAGTGTTATCGGCTGTCTGCAGGTGGTGTGTGTCAGTGTTCCGACTCATATATTTTTATTGGTATTATGGTTTTACTTAATTGTTATATTTATTGGATTCCCCCCTCCAAAGGAACAGCGACGTAACCTTGTCCTGCGGATGTAGCTGTATTTTAATTAGACTATTAAATCACTTCTTTAATTGGCTAAGAGGCACCTGCGTTTTGTGAGCGGAGAGAGGGCCTCATAGCTGGTGGTCCACGTTGCACATAACGCCACCCAAGTCTTTCTTCCCTTCAAATTACAGCAGACATTTTATTATTTCCCTGTATTCAGACACAAAGCAGAGAGAGTTACATATAGAGAAGGGACCACAGCTGGGAAGGCACAGGGTAAGGGATTGAACCTCTGACCACATGGGGGAACTCGTACATGGTTTGAGAGCCGGGTGTCCTATGGACTGTGACCCCCCCCCCCCCATTTCATGCAGGCATTAATTGTCATTTGGATTACCGTTAAAAATGTAAATATTACAGCATTTCGTCATTTTAACATCCTTACGATGTGCGCACGCAGTATCGCGGCGACTGCGCTAAAAACAAAATGGCCGTAATGGTAAATGGACTGCATTTATATAGCGCTTTTATCCAAAGCGCTTTACAATTGATGCCTCTCATTCGCCAGAGCAGTTAGAGGTTAGGGGTTAGGTGTCTTGCTCAAGGACACTTCGACATGCCCAGGGCGGGGTTTGAACCGGCAACCCTCCGACTGCCAGACAATCGGTCTTACCTCCTGAGCTATATCGCCCCTTAATGGCGGGACTAATATTCGCCGGAGGCTCCGTCTGCCTCCTGGGCGGTTGCGCGGCGCGCTGGCCCCTGTCAGGCGCGCGCGGCGCTGCGTGCGGCGGTAATGATTGATTGGCAGGGCCCGGGCGGCAGCTAGCGGCTCGCGGCGCCTGAAAGACGTGCGGCGGGAGATATTAATGAAGGGGGAGGAGGGACCCCCTCACCTCCGGCAGCTGTTCTTAATCAAAGCCGCCGACGCCGTGTAATCGCTCTTGCAGGCCGGCGATGATTGCCTGCGACTGAGCGCGTGCTCGCGGTGAGAGCCGGGTGGCCCGTCGTCTCACGCTCCTGCTGTAGATTTCCTTTGGGGTGCAGGCCTTAAGGACTTGATTCTTTTTTCTTTTTTTTTTTTAAATCTGCATTCAGGTGAAGACAGAGATGGCTGTATCCCTTTTATACTCAGTATTTATTTGTTTTTTTTCCTTTATTATGTTTCTACTTATTTTTCAGGGTGGCCCAAACATGGTTGTCTTTTCTTCGCTTCAAGCACTAGCTGTAGATTTCCTTTGGGGGTGCAGACCTTAGGAATCATTTCTTTTATGAGAAATCTGCATTCAGTTGAAGACACAGATGACTGTATCCCTTAGTGCTTGGTATTCATTTGTTTTTCCTTTTCTATATTTCAACTTATTTTTTCAGCGTGGCCCAAACTTGCCAATCTTTTCCCTTGTCCTTTGAAATGAATAATAAGTAGTTCTTCTGCTTATTGACAAGTTCAAGGCATCTTTCACAGAGAGCAGAGTTTTCTATGAAGACTAATGTAACAGTCTGCAGTATCATTGTGCCAGTCTATTTCGCATATGCTGTGTGTAAAATCAGCATACCATAATGTGTCAGGGCATGTTTTATACATATCCATGAACACACAGCAGGAATGTGTTAAAGCGCAAGTGTTGGTGGGCTGCACATATGACACTGTGATAAGTCCTTAATCTAGTCATGTGTGGGTTGCTAGTAGCATGCATGTGTGCTTTGCTATTGGGCAGAGAGGAAACATGCAGCAGTAAGTCGATATAAATAAAGTTCCACCTGTTACAATGTCAACATGTCACCGCATCGGAAACAAACAACACGTTTTGCAGTTTGTTGCAGCTGGGGCACCAATAGGGAATCTTGGCCTCATGAGAAGATCTCACATTGGCCCCAGCCACCCCATGAAATCTAATGTTCTAATATTTTTTGAGGGGCCCTCGTCAGTCAGGGCCCCTGGAATCATTGTAATTGCCCCACTCCTGTTATGGCGCCCCCTGTTTGCAGGATCTGGTCAGCTGCCAGTGCACCCAAAAGGAATGGTGTAATGGAGGCTCTACTGGCCGCGATGTTGTGAAGCACCTCGCCTTTTAGTGGTTGGGCCAGGGGAGCCCCACTCCGCTGTATTTAAGGTCACGCGGGGCGCTGAAGTGGGATGGAAATTAGGAGAGACCCCTCTCTCATCGCTCTCTCGCTGTCTCTGTCTGTCTTTTTCCCTCTTCCCCCTCTCTCCCTCTCTTGCTCTCTTGCTGTCCCTGTCTCTCTCCCTCTTTCTTTTTCTCTCTTCCTGTCTATTTCTCGCCCCCTCTCTCTCTTACTCCTCTCTTACCTCATCTCTATCTCTCTCTCTCTCTCCCTCTCTCTAAGTTCAGTTAAGCCGCATTGGCAGGACAGAGTGTTTTGTACGCATAGAGAAGTGTGCAGTGGGCCCGTCTTACTCTGCTGTCATTCAGGCCAAGCTCATAGTTATTCCACAGCAGATGGTGCTTATATCAGACCCGCAGAGCACAGATAGATGCTTCGAGAATGCGTCGCAGATAGTGACGTGTGGTGAAAATTCATTATTCCCTGTGATATTAAAACAAAAAACAAAGGTGCTGACAAGTCCGCTGAACCAATATCAGCGTGTAAAAACAAATGAAAATACACGCATTAAAGGGAGGCACGCTGTCAGGATCCGAGCACAAATTAAGTCAGTCGGGTGGAAGTGCTGTTAACACGTCTGCCTTGTTGACAAGTGGAACAGGGGGATGTTAATCCCAGAAGTGGAGGAGAACTTAAACACGTTTAATTACAGCTCTCCTGTTCTCCTGTTTGCTCACACAACCCCAGGTAAATCCTAGACTCTTTCAGACCTCTGACTCTACTTTGCTATTAGCCTGCCAGTGAAATGCCCCCACCTCCCCCCCCCTCCCAAACAGGAACAGAACCACCCAGGTTTGTGAAACGTCTGAAACAGCTGATTGCTGGGTTAACGAATCACCGGAGGGAAGGCCCTGTGTCAAATCAGATGATAAGCTCAGTATCCCTCTGAACTGATTTGGTCAAATTACTCTAAAAAACATTTTGGGCCAATCACTCTAAATTGGTTGCCCTTGGTGACTTCTGGCGTGAAGACATTGCTTAATTATACGACCAATTAGGCAACAAGTGCAATTGCTTAATAAAAGCTTATTGCCTTGTAATTCCATTCAAATCTAATTACTTAATTCACATAAACATTTTCTCATGCATTTCAAAATTCCTAATACACGAGAAGAACTAAAGACATCCAAGCAAGCAAGACCCAGGGTGACAGGAGAGAGGAAAAAACTCTCTTGCACCATGAACCAAGGAGGACAGTAACACAGGATTCAATGCAAAATCATTTGCATTCCTTAAGCATTGCAGTCTGAGAAAATGATAAGCATTCAAAATGTTTACTATTATGATAACTGCAGAGCAGTCTGGAGTTCCCCTTCTGCATACATCCTGCTCTGGGGGAGGGTCTGTCATCCTCTTGTGAGTTGTGCCTCTCCTAAACTGAATGTCTTCTCACTGGAGAGGAAATACATACTGATAACGTGCAATAACAACAAATAACTTTTGTAGTCATCAATCAATGCAATTTGAAAAAACCCTCAGTTGGTTATCTAACACACTGTACATTCCACTTTGGACCCCTCTTCCATTGTGCACTGCTATTATGTAGCTAGCTAAAGAAAGTTTCTGAGCTAAAGGGAAAACAAACAAGCTTCCAACTAACTATATAACATTTGCTAGGAAACGTAAGTAATTTGGCTCGCCTGCTTTATTTAAAGAGATCAAAGATATCCTTTTAAGTAAAACTTTGCTCCTTAGATTTAAATTGTTTCTTGCGATGTAGGTGGGAAGAACTCCACTTCTATTTAATAGGACAAAGTATATGTACATGCAAGCTTAGTCAGCAGTGTGAACAGAAGCATCTGGCGACGTCACATGTTTAGGAGAACTCAGTATAACTCTCAGTATAAAAAACATCTCTAGATGAAAGCAGAGCAGATTACAAGCTCCTCAGAGCCCGTGTGAGATCTCCATTTGATAGAGGTCACTGTCTGACAGAGTGTACCAAAAAACACATGAAAATAATGAAATAAAGAAATGATCATGTTTTTATTTGTCATTACATCTATAAAATAACTTTGTATTCGCAATTTTCACGATCATCTCTTAAAATAATTATCTTTGAGCGTGAATTTGAATTTTGAGGAGGCTGTGCTTCATCGTCTCTCATTTCCCTACGTGGAGTAGCCTTCAGCGTGCGCATCCCCACCCACGATACGGATTCAAAAAGATGTGAAATGGAATTGAGCGCAACCTTCACACACTGTCATAAAGGGCTCTTAGAAAATGAATGGACCACAAGATAAAACACTTTACAATATGGGCCACTACTTTGGCCTTTTTTTTCCTAATTGCTGAAACCCACCAGCACCCTCTCTCACCGCCATTAGCGTTCGTCCACCTGATGGCGGAAAACCCTTTCCCGCAGCAATTTACCGCGAGGGCGCAGTTTCACGTTCCGTAACTCATTAACACAGCCAGATATTTACCGGATTAATTAGGGATGAAGCGCTGGCCTGAAGTGCCTCCCAGAATGGCCCCAGGCGGGACTCGAACCCGTGACCCCCACACACACAGTCTGTGCACGCATTCCGATGCTGTGAGCCCGTGCTGTTCTCCTTGCAGATGCAGCGTCCGCATCAGGTGACGGCATCACAGCCGTCTCCCCCCTCAGACCTGAGAGCAAACCCCCAATTATACAAAGCAGGCCGAATAAACCCCCCCTCAATAATATACTGCAATGAAGAGGAAAATAATTTCATATTATAAAGATGGGGATTTCATGTCGTCATTGGGATGTGCTGGTCAGTTGTCGTAAGCATTTTCTCCTTTAGAATTCTCCAGAAACACAAACTGAAGTTGTGCCCTTTCTCTGACCACGCTCGGTTTTTTTACCGTACGCGTTCCTCTCCTCAGGATGATGGGCGATGTCATATTTAGCAGTTAGTTGCTCGGCGCAGTGCTGACCCAGGCCCTGAGTCACACAGCTAATGAAGCAGTGTCAGGTGCTCTGATGAGAATAAATCTGCAGGGTATCTCCGGCGTGGAGCGTGAGATGACTCCTCGCAGGTCAGGAAAGCTGTCTGACAGCTTGTTTACACAGAATGTCCTATTAAGGGCAGGAGTCTCTCCGTTTGTCTGTTCATTTATGAGAACTGAAGGCACGGATCTGGCCGGATCCTCGCTGCCTAGGAAAGCCAGCTTCGCCACCCTTGAGCTAATTACGGAGCGGAAAGCCGCTGCAGCTGGCAGAGGCATCCAATCAAAACTCCTCCAAACGTGTCCCGTAATCCCATAGTTCTCAGGCACGGTGTGTTTTCTCTTGCTGATTACACAGTGGAAGGCACGTGATGCTGGCAGGGGCACACAAATCCTCCACACCTGGAGCGTAATTCCATCTTTCTCACACCCGATGAGTTTCTCCCCCTCCCTCCCTCCCTCCCTCCCTGCCTTCCTCCCTCCCTTCCAACACTCAGCTCACTTCACTGCCTGCCAACACAGATACAGATATATCCGTCATGAATAATAGAGAAGGGTGGTGTGGCGCTGCTGTGAATGTCGCTGTCGCCCCACAGCAGGGCGGTTCTGAGTTCAGCCCGGCCCATTCTGTGTGGAGTTTACATTCTCCCCCCAGGTTTCCTCTGGGTGCTCAGGTTTCCGCCCGCAGTCCAAGCACATGTTGGTAAGGCTAGTCGGAGAGTCTAAATTGCCCCCAGGTATGAGTGTGTGAGTGAATGGTGTGTGTGCCCTGCGATGGATTGGTAACCTGTTGGGGGTGTGTGCCTTGCCCAGTGCATGCTGGGATAGCCCCCAGCCCTCCTGCAACCCTGACCAGGAACACGCAGGTTAGAAAGTAAATGGATAGATGGATGGATAAATAATAGAGAAGAGAACTGGGCTGAAGGCTTTATAGGCATGCACAGCATTGCTCTGTAGGTCCAGTCACTTCATAATATAGCAGTGATGCACAAGTCCAACCAGGGCACAGGGAGAGAGAAATACAGAGATAAAGCACCAGAGTCCATGCTTATTAGTCTTAACCGTTTGGGTTGCTGGACAATCCTTGGCTTTGGGGGTGCATTGGATCTTAAATGACAAATGTGGACAGAATCAAACAATCAATCAATCAATCAAATTTTATTTATATAGCGTATTTTACAACAGTTGTCACAATACGCTTTACAGACAGCCCTAGCCTAAACCCCCACAGGAGCAAGCCTAAGGCAACAGTGGCAAGGAAAAACTCCCTGTGGCAGATGGGGAGAAACCTTGGAAGGAACCAGGCTCAAGGGGGAAACCCATCCTCCTCTGGTCGGCTCAGGGTGCCGACTGGTGACCAGCATGTCAGCCAGTTTATGCAGAAGATATGATAAGTGATGTGGCTCAGATGATGGGTGGGGCCAGGTGGCGGTGATGGGGAACAGCAGGTGGCGGCAGATGTGGGCAGGGTGGAGGCAATGACGAAGGAGGGGCTGGACCGCAGAGGTGGGGGAGACCAGACGACTCTCGAAGCACTCTCGAGGGTTGGGGCAAGAGCCCCGCCGGCAGCGTGGGGAAGAGGGTGGAAACAGCAGTTAAGGGATTTGCAATATACCAGACAGTGAGTAAGTGCCAGTGCTATGTATTGTAGGACGCCGCCAGGAGTAGAATATGGCTGCATATCTACTAGGACAGGGATGGAGAGCCCATGCAGTCATGAGGGGTAGACAACCATACCCGCCTATCAAGAGCCAGCCCATGTAAAGTCGGGTCACAGCTGATTGACAGGTGACAGTAAGGAAAGGATTGCCACCTAGAAAGCTCTATGACTACAGGCTTCTCGCACCCTGTCTCCAGACTATAACTGATTGTAGGCTTGAGCATAGAGGTGCGTTTTTAATCTAGATTTAAATATTGAGACTGTGTCTGACTCCTTTATAAATAATGGAAGCTGGTTCCACAGTAGTGGGGCCCTGTAGGAGAAAGCCCTACCACCTTTTAGGTTCTTGGAAATTCTTGGGACTACCAAGTAGCCTGCGTCTTGAGATCGGAGTGACCTTGTGGGCTTATAAGGTAGGAGCAGGTTCGATATGTACACAGGTGCACGTCCATGCAGAGCTTTAAAAGTCAGGAGCAAAACCTTGAAGTCTATCCTATACTTAATGGGTAGCCAGTGAAGCGACGCTAGTACTGGTGTAATGTGCTCATACTTCTTAGTTCTGCTCAGGATACGAGCAGCTGCATTCTGCACAAGCTGGAGACTCTTTAACGAGTTATTAGGGCAGCCAGAAAGCAGGGCGTTACAGTAGTCTAACCTAGACGTAACAAATGAATGGATCAATTTTTCAGCATCCTCGACTGACAGGAAATGTCTAATTTTAGCTATGTTGCGCAGCTGAAAGAAGGCAATTCTGGATGTGTTTTTTATATGGGTGTCAAAAGATAGATCAGGATCAATGGTGACACCAAGGTCTTTAACGACCATATTAGGTTCAGCCGAACAACCATCACAGTTTAAGGTGAGAGTAGACAATTTCTCCCTTAATATTTTGGGACCTAAAACCAACATTTCAGTCTTGTCTGAATTTAGGAGCAGAAAATTTGAAAGCATCCAAACCTTGATATCTACAATACAGGCCTCTAACCGTGAAAGCGGCAGTGCTTCGCCAGGTTTCATTGAAATATAAATCTGGGTATCGTCCGCATAACAGTGGAACTCTACGCCATGTCCCCGGATAATATTGCCAAGTGGTAGCATATATAGCGAGAAGAGTACTGGTCCTAGTACTGATCCTTGTGGAAACAACTGCAAACACTCATATGATTTCTGTCTTGATTGATGCAGGCTGCTCGGGGCACGTCACTATGAGTTGTTTGTCTTCTCTTTACGTCATGGCACAAAGCGTATATTAATATTTCCCTCAGTGCTCGCTCCTCAGGAACATAGCATTGGCTGGACAGTGTATTCCGGCTGGCTGTCACTGCGTTTCCAAATGTAGCGCTCTTCAAAGTAACCCCCCTGGGAAGTAACATTCTTATTCTAATTCGAATTTGAATTCTTGTTCTTTTTTTTTTGTTCCTTCTCTTTTTCTTATTCTCAAGCTCATTTTTAATCTTATTCTAATTCTTATTCATACCAGGCACATTTATCCAGAATGCTAATAGCATGTACAAATACGTATTCCAACGTGATTATCTTCCCTGCAGGCGGTAGCTTTTGGGGTTGCATGTGTCATAGACTGGTGTGCACATTTGGCAACCCTTCACATTAAATATGCTGGGGGTGGGGGGATGGCGTGCATAATTTTCCATGTACTCAACTGCGCACATTCCCCGTTCAATATGACGCGTAACTCAGGCGAGATTAATTAGCTTACAAAACACTCCGGGGTTGCACATGGGAGCAAACGCAGTAATCTTAGCACACATGCTAGAGCTGACGGGAAAGGGAAAGCTCATTTTGCAAATTCACCTCTTTTAATGAGTGCGCACATTGAATCTATATATGTAGAGTTTCTGTGCGTGTGTCCTATTGATTTAGATTTCTTTTCTCTCTTTCCCATGTTCCAGTCTGTTTGAAAGTCAAAGCCATAAATCAGCCTATTATGGTTTGTTGCTGTTAAATAACGGCTTGATTGTGAAATAACGCTTTCGGTAGCACATTTGATGTCTTTTGTCTTTGACCAGTATGCCCTTATAAAATTATTTTAATAAAAAATCCAATCATCTATGACCCCCCCCCCCCCCCCCAAACCTCAGCGCATGAAGCACTTATTTGGAGGTGACTGTAATTGGCTTAGTCTCACCTTCACTGCTCTTCAGTACAAAAAAAATAAAACTTTGTCTCCCAAAATAGCTTAAAAAAATGTTTATCAGGCAATGACTGTAGCTTGTCAGTCTACTAAAGCCTGATAATTGGGTGACAGATAGCTGTCGGGTGGTTGTTTATTTATTCTTTTGGAAGAGAAAATGCTCTTGTAAGGCTTTAAGCAGTAAAATGGCTTTACTGCTGTAAAATGGCCTTTAGAACCCAAAAACACAGAGTGCTCGTGCACTCACAAGGACAAATCAGCGTGGTATTGTGTGGGGAAAACCATAGAACGTGGCATCCCTTCTGACAGCCCTGCGGTTGCTCATGTGTAACATATTTTTGAAATACAGATTTTTGCTGCTCATTACAGTATTCTGTAAATCTGGATTACAGTACATGTGTGGTAAATATACAGTAGTTTACTGACTACCAATAATTTGACTGTGCTGCCAGTAATTTGAAAAGAAATTTCGTACAGTGCAGAATTGTTGGCTGGGTATTTATCCCCATTGGGGATTCCACATTGGTTCAGCAGTTCAGGTTGCTGTTAATAATGTTCAGTCCTTGAAGACAAATTGAATTTCCGAAATTTCTAAAGGAAACTCTTTTACAAAAAAATATCCTCCTGTAGCCTGCTGATTTTACAGGGCGCAGGCACTCGTTGTTGGATCTCCACGGGAATAATCAGCACCATGCTTGATAACGATGTAAATATGCTTCAAGCATGAGAACTTTAGCCCATTCTTTTCGTTTTGATTTTGTATGGGCATTTGTGAATATGTACCCCACGCTCTCTGTGGCGTTGTAAACAGGGTTATTGCTCTTTTATCCTTTTCTCAATAATTTACACCTGACTGTGATCTTCTAGTGACAGTTTTCAGTATCGTCCTGGGATGATAAATGCTGAGGTTTTAGGATTAAGCTGTCTGATTATGGCTGTTAACTGTCATGTTTTTCTATAGCACTGGGCAGAACCACCTATTTTTTGTTTATTTTATTTTGTTTTTTGTTTTACATTTTTAAATAGTATCCATTTATACAGCTGGACATATACTGAAGCAATTCAGTATGGGTATCTTGCTCAAGGGTACAACAGCAGTACAACAGCAGTGTTGTATTCTTCAACCTGCAATCTTTCAGTTACAAGCCCAGTTCCCTAACCATTATACTACACTGCCACCCCCTCACTGGATGGTTTTTGGGGTAGGTAAGCACCCTGCTCTCTGGTTCTGAATCCTGACCAACCAGTGTGAGCCGTAGCAAAACTGACGGTAACATCTTCCAATAGGGATGGAGAGTTTCAGTCCAAAAGTCTGTCCTTCTCACGTCGTGCAAGAACAACACCTGCAGGCTGCCTGCACTGACTGTGCATGGATCGCTCTCCTTTTACGCAACGAGTGTGCAGCTGAGCACACAGCAGCTGAGCACATGCTCGTCTGAACAAAACAGACCAATGACATTGCAGAGGCAGGGATACAAATGACAAAATAAGGAAGAAAAGGGCAACATTTTTTATAAAAATGTTTTATTTTCATTTTTTTTTATTTTGTTTGAACACTGACCAATAACATAGCACAGGCGATGCTACAAATACCAAATAATGAAGAAAAGTTTTTTTATTTCATAGACTGAGACTTTTTGATTAGTTCTTTTTTTACTTGTGATTTCTTCCCCTAGTTTGCTGGTGCACTGTCCCTAACAGTCCCCCATCACTGTTTATTAGTCTCAAATTAAAAGCATGGATTTTTATTTCACAATAATGGCTCCCCAAAGAATTGCGCTTTGAAGAGGTTACCCCCAATAATGACGGTTGTAAAAAATGTTTACTTATTTTACGGGGCTACTGAGGATACTGAGTCATAGCTATTTTCTTGCACTTCTCAGATGAATAAGTAAATGCTTGCTTGCTTTTGATCAACTGTGGACTGCAAACATCACAGATAAGAGTGTGACACGTTCAGATTGTGGCCGTGAGACCATAATCAGACTGTCAGCCATGATGCCGAACTCCAAATATTAAGATCCATGCAGAGTTGGGAGAAGGAGACACGGAGCAGTGTTATGGCTGGTGGTGGAGAGGAGTATATCCAGTATGAAGCAGGTACCAGTGTCTTGAGCCATGGGTCTATAAATGTGTTTGAGAACAAAGCTGAGCCAAAACCAAGGGATTTTCCATGTGTCTCTGGGGTGTGGATGTCACCTCCTGCCATAGCTGAACACAACACACGACTGCAAAGTGAATCAAAAAAGGTGACAAATCTACGGTAATTTTCCATGTACTGTATATGTGCCTTGAGATATCATTACAGGAATTTTAGTGTGTAAAGGAGATGTTACACATTATGCATTATATCATAAATATATATCACACTTACTACCGTGGCATGAAATATCAGAGTGTATTTGCTCTGCAGGCAATTTCTTCTTTTATGCAGCATACTTTTTCATAATTTTTGTAAAATATAGGGTATTACGAATTTATACAGCTGGATATTTAGTGAATCAATTCAGAACAAGTGAGAATTATGTTCGTGATTAAAGTGCCTGGTAAAGCCTTATATGTGCTGAGTGCTCTTTCCACAACTGCACACTGAGAGAGCATTCATTCAGCCATTCATTCCTCTCATTACCCACCTCGCAACATAACCAGAGTCTGAAATTACGGGCTTGTGTGTGTGTGTGTGTGTGTGTGTGTGTGTGTAAAAAAAACCGTCTTAACAGATCTGAGTCAGTAATTGATTAATAGTAGTTAATTAGGGTTTTGCAAGGAACTGTTCCCCCAGTTTCGCATTGCGTGTTGCCGAGCTCGTTCTGTGGCAAACACTCATCTGGAGAAGGGAATCTAATGACTGCCGTGATAGGGTAGCTTCCAGCCCGCATTCCTGTTTTATGGATATGGCTTCATTTTAATTGCAGGTGTTTATTACCATAAGTGCGTGGGGTGCGACTGTATCCGCCTGCTGCTCCTGGCAAAATGAATTTCTCCCTTGGAGATGGCTGGAGGGTTCTGTTGTGGCGGCGGCGCGATGAGAGGTGTGATAGCTCTCCGGGTGTTTATTCGAGGCGTCTCCGCTCGCTCTTCTCACGCTTCGCTCCCGTGTTCCAGAACACGGACGACCTGCTGGTGGCCTCGGCCGAGTGCCCGACCGACGACGAGGACCTCGACGAGTGCGAGCCTGGAACAGGTGAGTTCGCCTGCCGGTTCTGCGCACATTTTCAGCTTTCTAAAAAAAAAAAAAAAAAAAAAACAGGGGCCCCTTCCTCATTCTCTTTCTGTGACCCCGCCCCTTTCCACATGAAGCTGTGATTGGTCAGTCGTACGCGTATACACAGGCCATGGGCGCGCACACGTTTGTAGCGCCAGTGAGTGCTTTGTGCCCTGTTACGGCTTGCAGTGGATTGATTAGAAAGTTTTTTTTGTTTTGTTTGTTTTTTTTTTGCACATTCATGATTGGTAAACGTATAAAAAGATTGTCACATCTGGCATTCAGCATGACAGTGGACAAGGCTAACTCAGTCACCACCCATATCTGCTAGGATGCAGGATCTCTCCAGGAACAGGGGAGAGGCATCCGTGGGGTGCTTCTGGGAACCCTCCAAAATATTTAGCATAAGCCTGTGGAGTTCTCACCCCCCTTGGTGGGACTCATGCTCCCTCACTCACATGGCTGAGCCAGCAGATTTCTGAAGGAGAGCAGGCCGTGCACTGCGCCGAGCTGAGTGTGCAGGATTCAGATCGCAGCCTCACAGCAACGCTCTCCGCACACCCGTTTATCCTCTCCCAAAATCTCCCCCCCGCACCCCATTCCTGTCCTGCTGTGCCGCTTGTAAAATATGGCTGGCTAACCCAGCATGCCCTCCCAGCCGGCCTCTGCCCCCTGGCTGCGGGGGGTCATTAGTGGGCTACAGAGAGGGGACAGGCCCGGCAGACTAATGGAGCTGTGCCTCGGCTGCTAAACCGCTACTCGGCTTTCCCGGCCCAAAGATTCAAATCAGGATTCTCTCAGTTTCACAGAAAATGTCATTACCTCCACCTGCCTGTGAAACCAAGTGCATTAATAAAGAGACACCTGAAATATTAACAGGCTATGCAGACGTCATTACATAATCTTACTCTTTCTCTCTCTCACACACACACACACGCATATTTGTGCACACACACATACACATACATCTTGTTATCCCTATTTAAATGAATAATGTAGTTTATAACAAATGTCTGAAGCCACAGAAAGCATACTTACCTCTGTAAAAACTAAAATGGACAAGTCTTATCCATCTGAGGCCAATGTTGAAACACCCCCACAGCCTCAGGAAAAACATCCCATCTTACCTTCAACCTCCCAGCTCTTGGCGGTAAATGGAATGTACAGTAATCAGTGAAAAGTAATGTGGAAAGTGGACATCGTCAACAAGCTCAAACTCACTTATAAAAAATAAATAAATTCAGGTTACAGAGAGCCAGCGCTTGTAAAACTTTTTTTTCGGGCGCAGTTAACTGATTTTGGGAATGGCTTTTTCTCTGAGGGTGGGGACAGCAGCGAACATCCGAGATCGAAGCGCTGGTCTGGACTGTCGTTTGGCACGTCAGTCCGCTGTCCATTTCAAACTGCCACAGAAAGAGTTCCTTCTAGAGCAGGAACTGTTCGTCACCTTTCAGAGGATTAAAATGGGCTCTAGAAATTAATATTGCCGAATTAGGCATTTAGCAGAGAACAAGTCATATTAGAGTACTGTATTACACCTATGATGTGCACTAATTAGGATGTGCTAAGTGTGAATCTGATTATCATTATCTGTTAGGTATTATTAGTAGCATTCGTAGTGTATGATATTATTATCACTTTTTCATTAATGAATAAATTTAATAAAAATGTCATATCATAAAAATGATACTGCTATCTCAGACTGTATGTCCAACAGTCCAGGTATATGTTTCAGTTTAGTCTGAATGATATTTTTTCCATCTTTATAGGTTTCAAATAATAAGATGTGACGTCAGTGGTTTGACAGTGGTGACTGAATCCAGTGGATGTTTATTGTGCCATTAGGTTTGGGTTTGATGTTATCTTTGACACATTACGTCTCCCTGTAACCGCTTTTCTTCTTTGCTTTTATCCTAAAATACACTGAAATTGAAGCGCAAACTTGAACTGACACTTTTAAAACATCAAGTTGAAATCCTTTGTAAGTCTTAACAGATGAATCGTAAATGTTTTTTTGTTTTTTTTGCAGTCAGTCCTGTGAGCATAACAGGTAATTTGTCAAAATTTCAAACCTTTTCTGCACTTATAAAAGGGACTATGAAAGAAGCTGATGTCAGCAGGGATGGTTTTTATTACCTGAGGATTTCAGGCCTACCACTGCCTGCTGTTCTTAACACATACGTTCTTTTGTCCTGTTGAGCCTGGAAAAGGCCATAACAACTGTTTCGATCCAAAATGATGATAGCACAACGGCAGCCTGTTATTATTGTGACAATGATGGATCAATCACAGCTCCATGTGAGAAAAAAAAGGCTAAAGTGATGGCATATTTGCACCTATTAAAGTGTTTCTCCTTCGGTGAACGTTACTGCATGACTCTGGCGAGTTCCAGCACAATCCACAGTCTAAATATTTCCGTTCAATTGCAATTTTCTATGGCCATGAGAAACTGAAGAGGTGCTTGTGTGTGTGCTTGCGTACATGTGTGTGTGTGCGTGTGTGAGTGCGAGTGTGCGTGTGCTTGCGTACGTGTGTGAGTGCGAGTGCGAGTGTGTGTGTGTGAGGGTATGCATGCGTTTATGAGCGTGCACACTTAAGTTTGTGCATGCATGTGTGTATGTATGTAAGTGTATGTGTGGATGTGTGTGAGTGTTAGGGTATGCACTTATGAGGGAGCATACCTAAGTTTGTGCGCGTATATGTGAGTGTACACTCACCGGCCACTTTATTAGGTACACCTTGCTAGTACCCGGTGTGGTCTTCTGCTGCTGTAGCCCATCTGCTTCAAGGTTCAACGTGTTGTGCGTTCAGAGATGCTCTTCTGCATACCTCGGTTGTAACAAGTGGTTATTTGAGTTACTGTTGCCTTTCTATCAGCTCGAACCAGTCTGGCCATTCTCCTCTGACCTCTGTCATCAACAAGGCATTTTCGCCAGAGAACTGCCGCTCACCTGATATTTTCTTTTTTCGGACTATTCTCTGTAAACCCTAGAGATGGTTCTGCGTGAAAATCCCAGTAGATCAGCGGTTTCTGAAATACTCAAACAAGCCCGTCTGGCACCAACAACCATGCCACGTTCAAAGTCACTTAAATCACCTTTCTTCCCCATTCTGATGCTTGGCTTGAACTTCAGCAGGTTGTCCTGACCATGTCTACATGCCTAAATGCATTGAGTTGCTGCCACGTGATTGGCTGATTAGATATTTGCGTTAACGAACAGTTGAACAGGTGTACCTAATAAAGTGACCGGTGAGTGAGTGTGTGTGTGTGTGTGTGTGTGTGTGTGTGTGTGTGTGTGTGTGGGTGGGTGGGAGGGCTGAATACACATAAGGGCACAGATCACAGTATAATTCATCCCAGCTAAGTTTTAGAAATGCCAGTACAGTCTATTTAAGACACTGTACACGTCCATCACCCATGTAAATAAACAAATAAATCCCAACAGCTCCACGACTCTCAGCAGCTCCACGATTGCTGTGTACATTCATGTGTTTGTTTTCCTTACCAGATCCAGAGCACAACCCCGACAGCTGTAATCTCTCCATGTACTGCAGGAGCTATACGCTAGAGCAGCAAATGTTCTGGTGAATGAATATTTTAAACAAACACAGCAAACATTAGAGCTGGCCTCATAAGCAAGATGGAATATTTATAGGACATTATGCGGCAAGGTGCGGTACTCATAAGCCTCACACACCCACACACAGACACACACATGCACATGCACACACAAACACACACAAACACACACACACACAAACACACACAGACAGACACACACACATTCACACACACACGCACAGACAGATACACACACACAAGCACACACACTGACACACGCACACACACATTCACACACACACATACACACACACACATATTCACACACCCACACACAGACAGACACACACGCACAGACAGATACACACGCACACACAAACACACACACACAGACAGACACACACACATTCGCACGCACAGACAGATACACACGCACACACACACAGACACACACACACACATATACACACACGCACAGACAGATACACACACACACACAAACACACACACAGACACACACACACACACACATATACACACACGCAATCACACACACAGACAGACACACACATTCACACACTCACACACATATACACACATGCACAGACAGATACACGCACACACACTGACACACGCACACACACATACAGACATACACACACACAGACACAACACAGACAGACACATACATATACACACACGCACGCGCACACATACACACACACACAGACACAACACAGACAGACACAGACAGACTCCCACACACACACATGCGTGTGCATGGGTTCGTGATGTGAGTTTCTGGGGTGCGGTGCTTGAATGCGATTGTCAGTTTGACAGGAGAAATATTTGAAAGACTTTTCTTTTCAATGTATTTTTCTCTCTTCTCCTTCTGTGAGTTGCTTGGTACCAAAGATGGTGCCAAAGGTGCCACTCTGACCAGCTCGTTATAACCCCTGCTTTTTCTTTGTTTTGTGATTAATCCTCTTTTGAGCGGCATTAATGCGTTTTTTGTGGGTACGCAAAAAGAACTACAAAAAAACAAGTCAAATGTTATTTATGTGGAACACATAAAACTGTGGGCCTTTTGCTTGTGTATAAGATCATTATTGTAAACCCAGCCCTGAAATTAAGGGGTAATCTCCTCACCCCCTCGCCCCTTAGTCTCCTAACTTTAAACCCTCATAATGCTTCACCCTTCCATTACTTCCACTGGGCACTACTTAAGCAGCATCATTAACACATATCTTTAATGTTTAAAAGATTACCTTCATAAATCATGGCCCTAATCACGAGGAACAACATATTCCAGATCAGGAAACAAGACGTGAATGAAAATCAGTTAAAAATGAAAATAATGACTGAACCCTCCCTTCTTTCCCTCAAAAAAAAAGAAAGCTATAAAAATATTGTATATGTAGACATTTCTGAATGTACATACTGCCATTGTATGCCAAGCAGGCTTTTCACAGTTGTAAGATGAGTTACCTTATTCAGCCTTTGTGTATTTCTAATGGTTATCTGTCCTGTATTTTCATCTTAAGGGGATGGTGTTCTTAAAGATATTTCTAGTGTCATTGCAAATTCCCAAAACCCTGTTGGGTTCCCAAAGATAACCCCCCCTCCCCCCTCCTATGTTTTGAAATGAACAGTATGTTTGAACTGAAAACAGAATTGATGCTGTTCTTTAACAAGGAGACAGGAGCTCAATACATTCACAAAGGCATAAGAGTGGAAATACACAAGACACGTAGAGAGAAAGAACACACGACACACACACGCATTCACAAAAATGAGAGCGAGGCCACGCAACACACATTCAGCAGGACAATGACTGCACACTCACAAAGAGAGACAGAATGCTGAAGGTTACCCGAACTGAACTGCTTAGTTACCTCAAAGCGGGTGACTGCTCGTGCATAGGTGTGCGTGCTGAATTGGAAGTCAGTAGTTCTACTAAACAGCTGATGCATTATGTGAAGCGTGTTTCAAAAAACACACACACACAGGCACAAACATACACACACACACACACACACACACATACTCAGAGAGGCACACGCCTACATGCACAGGAATCATCAAACGATCTAAGAAAGGGGGAAAAGTTGTGTTTCTATCCGAGAACAATCTTACACAGCTTTCTTTTTGTAATTTTTTTTTTCATGCTAAAATCATGCGGCCAATTTGTTGATGTAAGTGACCTGAACTCCGTGGTTTGATATCTTATTTTAAAAAAGAAAAGAAAAACAGAGTAGAGATAAGATCAGACAGAGCTGAGGACAGACAGTTTTAGCTGTAGAACTGTTTAGATTTAATGCAAAAGCTTCTTTTTTTTTTTACAAATACAGTACTAACAAACTTCTGTTAATTTTAATCAGTTAGTCTAGTTGAGAGTTAGAATAGCTAAGCGTACTTGAACCTCAATGTTTCTGTACCTGTATTTTATACCTGTACATTACCTGTACTAAATACCTAATTTAGTATATTTGTTTTGTGAAAGCTAGCATAGCCAGCTTAACTGTTTAAATAGTTCCTAGCTTCTGTATAAACTCTAACTCTATGACTAACCTCATACTAAGTCTTAGTGCTGTTCTAATGAAGGTTATTGTGCTGTTGTTGTTATTTTTTTGACTCTTTTTCTTATTTTCCTTCAGACCAGAGGGGGCGCTCTCAGTGCTTTACTAATGCTTTTTCTCCCCCTGCCCTTCTCTCTTTTTCATCCTAGGAGGTGAATTAGTGTTGCCCATAATTACAGTGGACTCCCTAGACCCCCCGTCCGTCGCCACCCGTTACCCCGTAATCCCCCCTCCCCCCACCTACCGCCCCTTCCTGACCTTGCTCGAGACCACCAAAGAGTCCCTGACGCTGGCCACTGCCCGCCCCCCCTGCCCCCTGGATCAGGAGGACTGTGAGGACCCCATCGAGGTGTCGGCTTTCGGGTCGGGGGAGATGACCGAGTCCGACGACGAGGACTATTACAAAAACTCCCCCCTCGACACCGACAGGACGGTCCTGCCCCCCCCGCCGGCGGTGGCGGCGGAGGGCGGGGCTCTGAACCCCCGCGGCGACCGTCACTTCTCCAGGCCTCCCCAGTCCCACCGCCCTTCCTCCTCCTCCTCCTCCTCCTCCTCCACCCCGACCGCCAACCCCGACCAGCTCCCCCACCTAAAGCCGGGCGCCGGCGGCAACATCCCCGCGGGCAAAATGAACACCCGCGACCAGGTGCTGCTGCCGCCCGCCGCCCCCTCCCACGAGCCGGACCACGGGGGGCGGCACCGGCACGCGCCCGGCGTAACCTACCCACCCGATTTCCGCAATCTGCCCACAGCCAACCCCACGTCGCCGGGGGAGCGGGGCCCGCCGGGGGCGGTGGAGGTGATCCCAGAGTCCAGCAGCACCACGGGCATGGTGGTGGGCATCGTGGCGGCCGCCGCCCTCTGCATCCTCATCCTCCTCTACGCCATGTACAAGTACCGCAACCGCGACGAGGGCTCCTACCAGGTGGACCAGACGCGCAACTACATCAGCAACTCGGCCTCGCAGAGCAACGGCGCCGTCGTCAAGGAGAAACCGCCGGGCACCGTCAAGACCACCACCAAGAACAAGAAGAACAAGGACAAGGAGTACTACGTCTGAGACCCACCAAAGGGGGTGGGGGTGGGGGGAGAGGAGGGATGCAGGGTTTTTTTGGGGGGTTTTTGATTTTTATTTTTATTTTTATTTTTGAGGGGGGGATGGATTTCATTCCCGACTCAGCTCAACCTCAAGCCATGTTTCAGGGTCTCCTGACAGCCATTACCCCCTTCTTCTTCGATGGACGAGGCTTTGGGACAGAGCAACCTTTTTCGCCTGGAGCTCCTCCTGTCCTCCCCTCACGCTCTCCCTCCCCTCCTCAGTTGACTTCAGCGGAAAGAGAGAATAGAGTGAAGTAGAGCAGAATGCTTCTCATTTTTTTCTTTCTTCTTGTCTAATCATCAGCGAAGAACAACTGAACTCTCGATTCTTGCCGTCCTTCCTTTTCCTTCATCCTCATCCCATTATCATCTCCACTTGTAGCGTTTGGTTTGGTCTATTTAATTATTATCTTGGGGGCAGAAAAAAAGGTCCTTGCAGTGTTACATTTTTGTACTACACTCGAGGTGGCTGCTAAACGTCACCCTGGCTCTGTCTGAGCTCAGTAATGGTTCGGTTGTGTGTTGAAGGATTGAGCTCCGTGTGTGGGAGACCCTGGTAGTTTCAGCTTACACAGTGAGGGACAGTTCAGAGAAGAGACCACACTAGTGTACCACAGGGGGGTTCCTGAGTCTTCAGCGGGGCTGTTAAACGAGAGGCCGCTGGAGACAGGGGCCAACCCAGCGCAAGCCGAAGAGAAGGCAACCGTGGGCACTGCAAGCCGACATAACAGGGTTAAAGCTGTGTGTGTAGCATTGTGAAACCCCACCACCAGCTACACCTGTCTGCCTTCTCCTTCAAATCCTGCCTCCCTCCATCCTCCATCTCTCCCTCTCTTTCGCTCTCTCTCAGTCGCTCTCCTACTCTCACTTTCTCTCTCTCTCTCTGACTCATTGTCATTCTCTCCCTTCCTCTCTGCTCGTTTTTTCTTCTCCCCACCATGCTGGTCTCCATCCTTTCTTTTTCTCTTCCTCCATGGTGCTAATGCAACATTATCCAGCCGCAGTTTCAAGCATGTGGTGTTCATTTACTGCAAGAGGGGGAACAAGCTGAACATCGAGCGACCTGAAAACAGACGTAGAACAATGCAGTAGTATGTTCAGCGACCGAATTCTCCGCGCCAAACTGGTTGTTTTGGGGGCTATTTTTGTTTGTCTCTCGTGAGCTTTGGGGATCCAACAATATCGACCTGCCGCTGAGTCCAGCAGGAAGACTGGTCTGGACTTTCAGAGCAGAACTGTCGACATTGAAAAAAACCTGCAACAGCAAAGCGATTTGCTCTATATAAATATATATATGTAAATATATATAGAACTTTCAGAAATCTATGGACTCCACAAAAAGATTGCAAGGAAGTAGGACTGAAAATATATGTGTGTTTGTATCAGCTTATTGACAAACAAACATAAAAAGACTTCTGTCAGGCAAGCCCCCCCCCCTTCTCCCCCCCCATACATCCAAATACAGAAACAGACCCGCAAAGGCAGCAGCCATATTCTTGAGTACCTGCTGATGAAGACAAAGAATTAAAGAAACAGGTTTTGGGGTCTTCCTTCTTTTTTTTTTGCCTTTTGCAAGTCATTTTTTTGGGGGAGTGAGCCTTAGGGGCATCAGTGGGAGTACAGTTGTCTCGTGTTCAGACATCGCCTCGTCGCCTCTTACTTCAGAGAGGTCACCAGAGGAACTTCCTGTGGAGAACAGGAAATGGAAATGTTTCCACCCATCGTGAACAGAACTCTAGTATTCCTATTCTTTTCTTGACTACATGAACTGAAACTGTTCCATGACCAGAAGAAAAAGAAAAAAAAAACATTAAAAAAAAGTTTGTGAAATGTCTAGATATTTGACCCTCACCCCCATCATTAAGAATAGTGTTTTATCCCCTGTTGCTACCCCCTGTTTGAGAAAATAAGACGGTCAGACTGGGGAAAGGCAATTTGTATGTTCATTTTTCGTAATTGAATGACGTGGTTTGGGTTTTAAAAAATAAATAAATAAATGACCATAAATGTTTTTCATCTTCGGCGGCATGAGAGGGGTTCTCTCCGCAACACCTCATCAAAACTCCTGACACCATCTGTGTCATTTCTGTGATGACTACTTCCGTTGCATTTCCACGAGGACATAACTGATTGTAAGTATGTGAATCCATTCCAGAGAAACCAACGGGGAGGCAGTTTCATATATATTTTTCCCTTTTGTTTCAGATATATTTTTAATGACATTTATTTATACAGGAGTAAAAGCAGCCCAGTACTACAAGGGCAGCTGTGGTCATCCGGTTTTTAAATTTTGGTTCATTGCTTTTTTTAATCATTTATTTTTATATATTTTAACAAACTGTGCAAAACATTGGCTGCTCCCAGTATATTCCTGTTCTTATTAAATGTTACTGTAACTTGTTACCGTGAGATGAATCTAATTATGTGTACATTAACAGAGGGTAAATACAATTGGTTATATACTTCTTACATTCTGTGTGCTGTGGTTTCTTAAAGACAGTGTAGATTGTCACCTAAAGTTTTTTAAAATGTGGAAATCAATCCATGCATTTAGCCAAAATTTACATTCTGGTTACTGTGACTCCAGCTATTTAACATCATTACAATTGTATTAGTTTTACTAGTTTTTGCAGAGCAATGTCAATAAAGTGAAACTGCCTTCCACATTAGTGAATATTTTACATCCGTTCAGCAGGATCAGTTATAAAAATAAGACCTAAATGGCTTTCCCCTGAAGTCAGGTCGGTCTGTACAATGTCATTCCAAAAGAATTATGAGCCACACAAACAGACGTCCAGAATCACGCCAAAACATCAGTAATACGCCATGGCACTGTTTAGAGGACTGAATATTAATATAATGTGGAAAATTTACAAGCGAATCAACTGAATGAAGAATTTCCAATACCATTTCAGAGAAAAGAGGCTTGACTTAAATGTCATGACACTGTTTACAGGACGCAATATTAATTTAATGTGGACAATTGATAAGCAATTCAGCTGAAGGTCTTGAAATACCATTTCTAAGAGAGGCTTGCGGGGTAGTGTCGTACACACAAAGGACGCTCCTAAACCCCATCGACCGAACAGGACCACGGTAGGATTCGGTTGCTTGTTGTTGGACCTCGTTGTTGTTTAAGACTCTTGTACTCCTCACCCGCTCACATCCCTGATCAATACTCAGTTAATCTCATCTGTTTTCCTGCTTAGCAAACAAGCTCATTCAAGGGCAACATGCAAAGGTCATATTTTTTCCCAGCATCCTTTTTTGCAGTGGGGATATTTCCCTGAAGCTCTGCCAGTTAAACACCGTCTGCAGAAACGCTCTGCCTTGGAACACAATCTGCTACACTGCTATGACAAAGGCTTTGTTACCCTGCAGTATTACTGTACAGCACGTAGCTGACATTTTATACTGTGCATACCTTATCAAAGTTTGATGATACATATTTCAAAGAAGCTCACAGGGCATTCTGGGATTGAGGAGGAGAAATGATGGAGTGCCGTCCAATAAAAATCCCTTAAAAAGGTTCCCTCGGAAGGGGGTGGTGAATAACTGTTTTTTCCTCTGGGCTGCGCAAGCTCATGAAGTTAACCAGAGTATATACACTACAAGAGCAACAGAGACAGTGGAATAAAATGGAGCATAATGCACTGTAAAATGAAGCTTTGCAATTATCCAGGATTGATTATACGAAACTGGCTGTATTGTTCCTACTTCTCCAGGAGTGTAGCATGTTACATGGCAGCACATTCTGGGTTAATATTCATATTCACTAGAATAACAGTTCCCAAATATATTAACCTCAACACCCCCAAAAACAACCACTGTAAAAATCTCAATAAAATGGTTGGCAACATTAATTCAACTACAGGCTGCAATGCAGTTATTGTTTAACACACTAGTCCAGTATGTGTAGAACCGAATGACATATACTATGGATCTATATCAGGCAGGTTTTTAATACAATATGAATATGCAGCAAATTGAAAAATTAAATATATTATTGCCAATGATTATCAACCAGTCATTTAATGCAAAGGAGATTTTACCTGAAAGCTGAAAACATATAATTTATTAAATACAGATATACGTGTTCATGGCTGCAAGGACACACGTGCTGCATGGGTTTGGTATATCACAGGCAGAATGTTCAGTCATTTTCCATGGACTGTACTACCTGAGCTGGGGTGTGGACGACACAAACTGAACATACCAACACAAAAGCTCCTGAGCTCGCGATAAGGAAGACCTTCAGGCTGAGCAGAATTGCCACAGGATTTAGGCCGATTACTGCGGATTTCTCTGGTTCATGTTAAGGAGAGCAATGCAAGAGAATTATGTCTTTTCAGGCAGCTCGGTGAATGATACAAAGTCCCATTCATATTAAAATCTATGAGTCATGAATAATGTGTTGTGTTCTGACTGAAAAATAAGAGACCATTTATGAATATAAGATACATCATTATTCAATGATTGGACATATATGTGACACTGGTTTCAAGAAACTAATGTCATTATTGTCTGTACTCTCATATGTAAGAGTAATACATAAAATCATTAACAATGAACAGTAGGCATACTGTCACAAGGGAATATGAGATTTACTGTATGTGTTTCTGATGATGATCATTATTATGTAAATAAATATGAAAATATTCAAATCTTTCAGTATTGTGCAACTCCAGTAACAATGCCAAGCATGCAATATCATCATTTTTAAAAATAACTTGTTTATGTTAATTTAAGCATCAATAGCTGGTATTAAGATTCAAATATTGGTGTGTATGTCTCATCTTAAAAGTGCATATTGTAACCGTAGATGGAATTTTTTGGTTTCCTATTTGGCCAGGTCTCCCCCTGGTCTAATTTACTCACATATTATTAATGCTGAATGATGACATTTGCGTCACTGTTACGTGAATATAGTCCACCGGCTGCAGCGGTATTATTCTCATGATGTTTTGGGAAGCAACAATGTACACGCACCTGGAATTATAAATGGGCATCCCATTTTCCTGTGATGACCTACATCTGCTTCTCTCCTCAAGATCCGTGACCCCCTGCTTATCGCCCAGGAGGTGGCTGTGCGCCTCTCCTTCTCCTCACCTCCAGATGTAATTATCTGTAATTTTATTAACGAGAAGGCTTCCCTGCGGGGTTCGACTCAGCCTCTGTTCCCGCGTGAGACACGGGGCTGGGGGGGGGGGGGGGGACGCACTTTGATTCCGCGCCCCGGGCGACACGGCGGGGTGAACACGCACCGCCGCTGCGTTTCCGAGCGCCTGATCTCTGATCTCCCTGTCTCCGCCCTGCATGGGCTTTCAGGAGCAGCCTGGGTCATTACATCCTGCATTTAAGAAGGCGAAAGGATGCAATGATTTTCTGGACACGTGAAAGGACTAGTCCTACAGGGAAAACCGTGAGCAAACACATTGGTACTGTTATGGATTGTATGTATGACTGTTTACTATTCTGACTGTATCGCCATTGTCCATAGCAAGTTAAACCACTATTATGATATGACCCTGACGGTCACTACTGGCCTTTCCTACAATAACTGCCTCATGATTGGGTCATTCTTGTAGCTGGGCTCCTTTCCTGTATCTGGGGTAAAATTTATCTCCATCTTTAGAAATTGGGTTAATCACATCCACTGAGGAGGGGTCACAGCAGGCAGAGTATCCCAGGGTATATAGCTAGCTCCATTGTGAAGGTCTTTGCATGTATCTCGTCACAGACATATATCACATACAGTAGGGCCAGACGTACCTCAAGTGAGCCAAACGCGTTGTATTCTGGAATCTTACTGGCACACATGTACATGAAATAAATTGACTAGTTTGACTGTTTTTTTTTTTTTTTTAACCTATTCTCAACTGGTATCCAGCCTATTAGTTACCTTGATAGCAAAGTAACCACTATTAAATACCTGACTTATGTACCCTGACTGTACACCTCTGTGCCTGTTTAACTCAGTATCAATAACCTTGTCTCAGCCAATCAACTGATATCATCCAAGACGCCACTGCCCACTTCTTAAATACTCTACGTCTCGATGTGAAAGATTAGCCAGTACTTCCCTCCTGCTCGTAACTTAAAGGTTAATGTGGCTTTAACTGCACAGGCTACATTTATGTCTATAAAATTTAGAAGATGTAGAAGGATGGGGTTCAATTTGAGTCTTTGGCTGCCAGCAGGCTTAGAGCAGGAGTTCTTTCTTTCTCTCTCTCTCTCTCTCTCTCACACTCTCTCTCTCTCTCTCTGATTTTGAGATCAGCATGGCGTTTGTTGAAGAGCTGCAATGTGTTTGCTTTTCTTGCGTGCAGGGAAAGGGATAAAGTGTTAAGAACGTGGTGGAGACTGAATGAGGATTCCTCTCTAAGCCTGAGGCCCAAACAATGCCTCTCTGCAGGTAAACAGTTAAGCAGAGTGGCTTTAGCTTAGCCTCCTCAAAGCAGCTAGCGCATAATCACGGCAAGACAAGGAGAGTGACCTTGTGTTGCCGTGTCCATTCAAACACTGATCTAGTTGGCTGACTGAAACTTTGTTGTAGAAGTGCATTGTGGGACTGTCAGAGTCATTGGAGACCCGTGAGCCGCGAGGAAAGTAGACTGCAAACCGTATTATTAAAGTGGTCCTACCCAAGGACGGCACGCTGAATGTTCTCTCACTGCTCATATATCATATTAACAATGTGCTGTCACATAAGAAAGGGGTGTGGGGGTGTGATAATGCAGGTCAGTGCTGTTTCTGCAGAGGTGCCATGCATGATACCTGGGATCCAGCTTCCATCTGCAGTGGCCTGTGAGCTATTGCTACAGAGCAGAGGGTGAGCAACATAACAGCAGTCTCAGAGCTCCTATTGGGGCATTCAAGTTTCGGTTTGACTGTTGATTTCATTGTTTCGGTTGCACTGTCGCTTTTGAGTCCTTCACATTAAATTATTTGATTATAATAAAGAGACTGGAGATTGGGGGTCTACAGCTGAAATGATTTAACTTGTGGTCCATAAAGCCAGAGACAATAAACTGCAGATGTGATCAATGAAAGGGTTAATGGGTGAAAGTTACTTAAATTGCTGTACTTCTTTCTCATGCAACTGAAGCAGGTTATTTAAAATTTAGTTTAAAGTTGTTCCACAAGTTCCCTGCCTTGAACAGTCCCTGTGGCCTTATGATCCATTATTTTTCTGCTTTGTTGAGCATTTATTAGGAGATATGTTTTGAACGTTTTAAGAATACTGTATTAAATGTGATTACTGTAAGCTTTACAACTGCTCATTAAATTAAAAGCTTTTTTGGATTTTAATAATTAGTGGCACACTCTCACTGAAAATTTTTTTAGTGGTTTCCTGGTTTATTTTGGGTTATCCCTGTTACAAATCCCAGAATCCACTGCTCCACCTTTTTGCTCTGAAAATTGTGTTGTTGTACTCATTGGACCTCATTCAAGAAATAGCATGATCACATTTGATCATAAATTGTCTGTCAAAATGTTTCCAAGAACATTTTGGCATTCATCATTTTTTTCTTATCTGTATTTGTTCACGGCTGTTTCCTTATGCTAATCACATGAACAAGATTGCACATAAAATTTACAGCCAGCATTCGTCATCTCATACACCTAGGGCCTCATTTATATTAAAGGATTACGATCAATTTTGAGGCAAGTGATTTTCCTGCTGGTTATGTAGGGGTATTGCAGTTTGGGACGCATATGCATCCAAGCCTGTGGTGAACTTTGCATTAGCTTTATGAACAATTTGATAGGAATTATCAATTAAAGGTGTGAGGAATTAATTGTCAGACGCAAGGTGTTTTGGCATTAAAAACAGGATGCAATGTTCTATAAATACTGTGTCAAATTAGAAAAAAGTAACCATGGCTGTTCTTGCATTATTGGAAGACATTGACATTTCTGAGACCGGAATGACTTTTTTGAGCATGATGATCTTCCAAAATGTTTGCTTTTCTCTTTTGGTCCATGGTTATTCCTGACTAAACTCTCATTTGTGCTAGCATTATATAAGAGGAAATCGCTGATTGTAAGGCACGTTCAGGTGCCGTCAATTTTAAGTTAATTTGAGATTTATAGATCACATGTACGTAAGTTACAAATGGGTTTCTTAGAACCTGCGTAAGCAAAGTTTTTTATGCTCAGCATCTTTTATGAATTGAACGTAAGCACACCGTCAGAAATTATCTTAAGTACTAAGTTTAAGTATAAATCTGATTTATAAAAACATTTTTATAAATGAGGCCCCTGGGATATGCACAAAAACAAAGGTCTGCACATGTGTCATCAATCCCATATTGGTTTTTCATAGGAACATTTTTAAGACCAATAGTAAGAATAATTTAAGAAAGGTTTTGTGAATGAGGCCCAAATTTCCATTGATCATTTTTAAGTATCTTAAAATATGCACTGAAAGCAGGATGTAGTTTACTTCTTGTGTGTTATGCTGACGTGGTTCTTACAAAGTGAAATAGGAAAGTTTGTTTCTTTCATTTGCCCATTAACCATCCAAAGTGCATTCTGGTGAATGGAGGCAGGCAGACACAGAAATCACATTAGAAAGAACGCATTCAATACAAAGTGAATTGCGTAAATGGTTAGTGACAGGTACCTAGAAAAGCTTGTGAGTGGGAGATGAGGTGTGTCATGGAGGTATAAAGCATTGCTCATGCATTTAGAGAGAGGGAGGGGCTGGCACCAGTGGCCATCTGACTGACAAAGTCTTCTTTTCAGTCATATCTATGCTTAACTATGACAGAGAAATGCCATGAAAAATCAACCTTTGCAGAAAAAAACACAGCAAACCAATAACTAGCTTACCAAAGTTGTGTTGCTACCCATAGTGTTTCAGTAGGCGGTCCTTCTGATATACTGTAACAGCTATGTTCTCATGAAATAAGAAAAAGTCACGTATCTGTAGAATGTATTCACACATCTGCACATCCATCCATCCATCATCTACATCCGCTTATCCTGGACAGGGTCACAGGGGGTGCTGGAACCTATCCCAGCATGCATTGGGTGAGAAGAAAGAATACACCCAGGACAGGCCGGCAATCTATTGCAGGGCAACCTCTGTACATGGGTTTCACAAATCTGTAGTATGGATTCACAAATCTGTAAATGGTTTCCCCAATCTGTAGAATGGATAAACAAATCTGTAAACTGATGTGAGAATACACGCAATAACTGTTTCAAACTTGTACAAAGACAACTCAATAATTACAACCTCTCAAATCAACTAGAGCAAAGACAGCTCAGTAATTACAACCTCTCAAATCAACCTCTTACAACCTCTTGACTTTTGCATCAAATTCTGCAGTGTACCTTGTGAAATGGGATTTGTAGTTGTGTTGATGCTAATGCTCTGGTGAGAAGGGTCAATGAAAATTCTTACAACTAATCAGATGAGTGTATTCAGGATGATGCTGTACTGCCATTCATTTACTTTTAAGAAGTGAACCTGTTGTCTGGAGCCAAATCCTAAAATAAAAATTTCAAAAAAGGCAAGGAACTCACCTACGGAGAACCACCATGTTCCGGCATATTTCTACAGGGAACAATATAATGAAGTTATATATATATATATATATAGTGATAACTACATCACAATTGAATCAAGGACTCATGGATGTTAGCGAGCTCGATTCCTAAATCACAGTTGATTTAGATGGAATGCCCTGTCCTAGATTCAACTGCACACTCTGATGTCCGTTATATCGTTCCCTGAAGAAATGTGACAGAACATGGTGGTTCTCCGCAGGTGATTTTTCGGATTTGGCAACAGACCACAGGGTCACTTTTTAAAAGTAAAGTAATGGCAGTACAGCGTCATCCCGAATCAGCTCATCTGATTGATTGGGAGAACAGGTATTTATCCTCCTCACCTGAGCATTAACATTAGCACAACTATGAATCCCATTTTAGAAAAGTTAGCAAACTAGCAAGTTAGCAAATCTGGTGCAAAACAATATTGGTGCAAAAGTAGAGAGGTTGTAAGAGGTTGATTTGAGAGGTTGTAATTACTGAGTTTTCTTTGCTCTAGCTGATATGAGAGGTTGTAATTACTGAGTTGTCTTTGCTCTAGTTGATTTGAGAGGTTGTAATTACCGAGTTGTCTTTGTACAAGTTTGAAACTGTTATTGCATGTAATCTCACATTCATTTACGGATTTGTGAATCCATTCTACAGATTTGTGAAACCATTTACAGATTTGTGAATCCATTCTACAGATTTGGGAAACCATTTATGGATTTGTGACTCCATTATACACATTTGTGAAACCCAGTTACAGATCTGTGAATCCAATCTACAGATTTGTGACTTTTTCTACAAAAATACCTCCACACACACACAAACACATTTGAAAGAGTGGAAGTAGAGTATAGTAATGAAAAGCAGCACTACAAGCAGAGGCAAATGCTATGAACAGGCCAGGCAGGCAGCTGCCTGGGGCCCCAAGCATTGAGGGGCCCCCCGAGGGCAGAGTTTCAGGAGTTTTGAGTAACATGATGACAGTGGAAGTCGGTTTGAAGGCCCCCCCTCCCCCCAGTCTCTATTGAAACATGACTGACTACAAGGTCGGTGAAGTAGTGCACACAGAACCAATGAGGCACTCACGGTTGCACACACAAATTAGTGTACGCAGAACCAATGAGGTATTCACGATGATACGCACACAGTAGTGTACACAGAACCAGTGAGGCATTCACTGTTGTACACACACAGTAGTGCACACACACAAGCAATGAGGTTTTCACTATGATACGCACACAGTAGTGCACACAGAACCAATGAGGTATTCACTATGATACGCACACAGTAGTGCACACAGAACCAATGAGGCATTCACTGTGGTACACGCAGCAATGCGGCTGCATAGACTGAATACCTAGCAGCCACCCTCAGTAAACAGTGCACACCCGTGATTTTCTAGTTAGCAATCTATATGAGATGCTTCGCCCATCTAAATTAAAGCATCCATCAAAAGTTTGCCTCATGTTCAGAAAACAATCCTTGCCAAGGTGAGCCGCTTTCATTGATTGCCTGTCCAGAGATTAAATGTTGTCTTTTCTCTTCTTTTTTACCCCTGTGAAGCTAACCTTGGTCACTATCATGAAATTGATTTGCTAGACATAGTCTGTAAGATGCATAACAACTGGCTGTTTTTTTTTTCTTCTTCTTCTTTGTATTTTATAATGTTAGTCAGTGTCTTTGTTGTGCTGTATCAGATGAAAATCTCTGAGAATAAAATATTAATAATTTAAAAAGAGACAACAATCCTTACCAAAGAGTATGGCACATTAAACGGAAGATCTCGCTCACTTTAAATGGCTACTGCAAGGTAAGGTAGATTTCTCACCTCATTTATGCAGATCCCAGATCCAATGTTCCTGAAAGCTCCTCTTTGACAACTCATTCGCTCACCTTGTGTCCTGGAATGTGTTAGGATGCAGTGCATTTAAAAAAAAGGTATTAAAAGATTTATCTCCCATTATAATCTAATCATAACCCTTGTATTGTTGGCCACACTGTGTATTGCCTTTTTTCTTCCATCTGGCTTTAAATAACTAGGATTAATTGAGTTGCTAATTTGCTAATTAAGTCCTGGATTGAAAAATCATGTCATGTCATGCACAAAATTTCTCCACTATGTCAGCAGGGGACATGATATATCCTTCTGGAATTTAGACCACACACCATCTACTCAGAAGAGTGCGAAAGAAAGGGAATTACCCCCATCTAGGGATGGGCAGTATTTCAATTTCATGTATTAATGAATGTCAAATACTTGTGAGTATTTTGTAATTTGTTATTTTATAAGCTTGGACAAATCCTGATGCAATTTGCAGCATTATACTTCAGAATGCGGTGTTTCTGTATTTTCAGTACATGCAGAATGCATCATGATCTCCCTGATATCAAATATGTTTTTATTTAAATTAAGCCTTAGCATTCCCTTACCTCTGTTCTATCTGATATTACATTCTTGATCTTTTGAAGAGTAGGTTTTTTGTAATGTTTTTTTGTTTTTCAAAATCCTAAGTCAGTACTCTAGAACTCCACTGCTTTCAGTTACCAGCAGCGATTGTTGCATCAGCATTAGGACTGTTCAGGTGATCTCCCACCTTAAAGGGTAGATACAGAATGCAGCTGCACGGCTTGTCTTCGGTCTTCCCGAGCATGCTCACATCACACCCCGCTCCATCTCACTTCTCACTGGCTACCTGTTACGGCTCGTGTCAAGTTTAAATCCTTGCTGCTCGCCTACAGGGCACTGAATGGAACAGCTCAGCGGCACCTCCAGTAAATCATCGAACCCCAGCCAGAGGTCTCTCTGTTCTGCAACCTCAAGGTGACTGGCTCTCTGTTCCCTATGTGGTCACTTCATCCAGTCACGAGGCTTGTCTTTATCGGCACCACAGTAGTAGAAGGCACATCCGCAGCAAGTGGTCCGGACAGCAGATTCATTGGCTATCTTCCAACACAGACTGAAGGCCCACCGCTTCAGACCATATCTCTGTTCCCCTCGCCTCTCTAACATGAAACTCCAGCCTTTTGTACTAATTTAGGTTCATGGTATTAGCTTATATTTTTGTGTTTTTTTATTTCTCTTCTTTGTGCATGTTATGGATGCAGACCCATCGCAACCATAACATGCGGGTGAAAGGTGGTGACAATTCTAGGGGCCCACAGCTTGAGGGGGCCCATAGCTAAAAAAAATAATTTTAAAAAGTTCAATTTATTTTATTAAAAAAGGGGGACCAGGAGAAATATTCTTTCATTCTTTTCTTATTTTCGATTTGTACTTAAGTTGTTGGTTCGCACAGGGCCGGCCCCAGGATTTTGGTGGCCCTAAACAAGTCTGTCGCGCGGCGGTGCGCCGTTGGATTCTGTCGCGGGGGAGGGGAGGTGAAATCACTTGGTAAAATCCTTCTTACATTACATTGTTATGAAATATTCTGTTGCTGTTCCATTTACAATTTACACCGCTAGTTCCGCGATAGGGGATGAATAACGTAATTACGAAAATAACATAATTTATCTGAGATAAACATTGCATCGTGTGGCCCCCCCTTGTGGTCGTGTGGCCCCCCCTAGCGGTTGTGGCCCTAAACAACCGCACAGAGCGTTTATGCCACGGGCCGGCCCTGGGTTCGCAGATTTCAGTTGTACTGCTGCTTTTGTGACGTTGCATCCCTACTCACTGCTCTGGGAATGCTTTAGCTCACATTAAACAGGTTAATGTTTCAGTTTCTGTACACTTCTGTTTCTCCTGTACAGTAAGTCGCTCTGGATGAGAGTGTCTACTAAATCAATGTAATTTAATCACTGTTCACTTCATTGTTGTGTTTTGTAATAGGGATATCTGACTGGCTGATAATTTAGCTTATTATGAACCATTCAGAGGTTGGTCTTGCACATTTGTGATTGTCGGAAATGATAGCAAGGATGAATTAATTTAGCACTAATTTGCCCTGACATGTCTAATTGTGAGCAAAGCTAGAGTTAACTCGAGGAGAAAGATGTGTAGCTACTAGCTACGATAATTAACAACCTAACCTACATTTATTACTATGCCTTTGTAAAAATGAATGATGATGATGCATTTTGTTTGCAAAAAAACTGAAAAAAGTATGAAAAAACACGGTACACGGTATTGTGCCTTTTATGACTAAACAATGATTTACAAAAAATGCATTTAGCGTATCAAAATACATTTCAGTATATTTTTTCCCCATCTCTGACTCCACCTAGCTGAAAAGAGCAACTTCTCTGTACTGTCAGAGCTAATCAACGGATATGCCACGGATTTGCAACTTCAAGCCAATCGGCGCTGATTGATCAGATAGATATAGAATACCAGCACACATCTTCAGCTTAAGTTAATCTTTTCTTCTCTGAGCTCAACATCTTTTCTTCTCTGAGCTCTTCCGTTCCTCCTGAACAAAGAAAAGTTTCAAAGTCCCTGGGAAAAGGTAGGCCTCAACTTTGTAAAGAAGCTTGCGTCATAAGAGCCATCTTCCTAGTCGGGGTAGGACTTAGCTTTGCAACAAGGCAAAGTCGTTCATTCTGATACTCCCAACAGAAGATTCTGAACATATCATAACAAGTCAAGATATAGAGACCTAAGCCAGCAGGGCTTTGCCTGAGATGCTCAGAAAGAAAGATCAAAGGTCAGCAGCCTTATTCCGACGATGTGCTTACGTTCAATTCATAAAAGATACTGAGCATAAAAAACCTTGCTTACACAGGTTCTAAGAAGCCCATTTGTAACTTACGCACCTGTGATCTATAAATCTCAAATTAACTTGAAATTGACGGCACCTGAACGTGCCTTACAATCAGCGATTTCCTCTTATATAATGCTAGCACAAATGAGGGTTTAGTCAGGAATAACCATGAACCAAAAGAGAAAAGCAAACTTTCTGGAAGACGAGATCACGGCGATGGTAGAGGAGATTGAAGACAGGCAACATGTATTATTCGGCAGACTAAATAGTGGGTTGACAAACAAAGCCAAACAGGTAGCTTGGGAGTGTGTCGCTGCTGCAGTGAACGAGGTGGGGCAGCAAAAAGCTAATGCAAAGTTCACCACAGGCTTGGACGCATATGTGTCCCAAACTGCAATACCCCTACATAACCAGCAGGGAAACCACTTACGTCAAGTCTAGACTTTGCGTAGAGATAAGATCATTTCCACGTCAAAGTAAGGTTTTATAAATAACTACTTGTACGTGGTTTTCTGCGTAAGTCATACTTAAGATCAAAATTGATCGTAAGTCCATTTTATAAATGAGGCCCCTGAGCTCCCAAAGGGTCAACGCACAGCCGCACACCACCCAGACACACGACCAGGTGCTCAACACACAGCCGTACACCACCCAGACACACGACCAGGAGCTGAACACACAGCCGTACACCACCCAGACACACGACCAGGAGCTCAACACACAGCCGTACACCACCCAGACACACGACCAGCTGCTCAACGCACAGCCGCACACCACCCAGACACACCCAGACACACGACCAGCTGCTCAACGCACAGCCGCACACCACCCAGACACACGACCAGGAGCTCAACGCACAGCCGCACACCACCCAGACACACGACCAGGAGCTCAACGCACAGCCGCACACCACCCAGACACACGACCAGGAGCTCAACGCACAGCCGCACACCACCCAGACACACGACCAGGAGCTCAACACACAGCCGCACACCACCCAGACACACGACCAGGTGCTCAACGCACAGCCACACACCACCCAGACACACGACCAGCTGCTCAACGCACAGCCGCACACCACCCAGACACACGACCAGGTGCTCAACATTGGACTACCATGCTACCACCCCAGCAGCAGACAAACTGCAGACTTGAGACTACAGCCAGTCATTTTAAGTAATTTGTTTTGTGAATAATGTTTATATTTGTCTTAAAAAATATCATTATGCAGTTCAGTCTGAAATGTGACATCCACTCTTATAGCGCTGGGTCAGTTTCCTTGATTCAAACAGTCACAACTCTTTATGTTTTAGCAAAATCAGACATATGTCTTTCCTAATTTCATAAGTTGGTGGAAATACTGATGATTCAAAAACAGCATGATTCTCTCAGTTCTGGCATAGTTCTCTTTTAGCAGGTGCACAAAGAGAAATCTCCTGTTTGCAAAGCAAGCCAATGGGTGTCTGCAGTCTCAGCCAGTTCCTCTCTCACAACCCCTGCAGGAGTTGTGAGAATTCCTGCAGGCTAAAAGCAGTGAGTGATGTACGTTCCTCTTGCTACAGACACTACAACACTAAAGCAGAGCTTTTCAAGCCATAGATGTCTGTCAATAAATTTTAAGAGACGGAGAAAGAGAATAACAGAGGTGGGCATGCATGTGTCTGTTTGTGTTTGTGTGTGTGTGTGTGTGAGAGAGAGAGAGAGAGAGAGAAAAAAAGAGAGAGAGAGAAAGAGGGAGATTACTTTTATTACCTTTTCAGAAAATGGATTGCTCCACTGCTTGCTGATTGGCTCATAAGTGTTCCAGACTCATAAGTTCATGTCATCATGGCTAAAAATACATTTTAAGTGCATGAGGAAATGTTACCACCATCAATACAACATCAGCGCAGTATCCATTAAGATCCATTATGTGTTATCAGGTATATCGGCACATCTAGGAGATTGCAGGTACTCACCAATATGCATTATATACCATGACCTTCCATTTGTTGCCACTTTATATTTTTATAAGTTACGGTTTATGAAACCAAAATTTAAAAAAATCCACAAAAAAGAAAGCACAGAAACATATTTTTCACTGTAACTGTAGTGAAGCCCCAAGGTAATGAGAACGTACTCAGCCAATCACAGCTGCTCCTGTGTTTCTGCTTCAGTTCAGCATTATCTGTTGAGAGAGAAAAAGAGAAGAAAACTTCAAGAGTTCTGTTCAATAAGAGAGAGATTTCGGTAGTCATAGTCCTTCTAAACCACCCCCCTCTCCCCAACCCCCCTCAGCCTGCCCAGGCAGCCGAAAGAAAAACTGTAGCCCTGCCCCTCCACATGGGGTTTTGAAACAACCTGTATTTACTTGGTTCAAAAATTAGTAAAACTGGTAGCCTAGGTGGTACAAATGCGGTGCATTTGCTTCTCCGTTATCTGTTAATCATTCTGAATATGCGCGCTAAACCATTGTTAGGGCACAATAACCTAGCGATAAATAATGGTGACACAACATCACAGCGTTTCTCTTTATGTAACGGCAGCCAGTGCAGTTGCTTTTCTTTTGTGGACTTCACATGGGATCATTTTGGGTTCTGGATTGAAACCAATCTCCGCTGTCTCGGTAATAACTTCCTTTGTTATAAATGATTCAATTTAATGTGAAGTCCTCATAGGTACAGTAATGAAACCGCATTACGCTCAGTATATAAATGAGCTGCCAGGGTTCTAAACACAATTAAATTGATTAAAAACCTTTGTAACTTTGCAGGTAAATACACAGCCTCATATGTATAGCATGCTATATATAGCTAGCAAGTTATATATGAGCTGTAAATTTATCTGTGAATATATATTTATAACTGTCTGTTAATTTAATGCATAACTGATAAACCAAGGGTCCCCAACCTTGAACCTGGACAGCCGTGAAACCAGTTCAGACCCAAGAATCCAGGTGAGGGAACTAATAACTGCTTTATTTGATAAATAAATTGCTGAGTCACAGTGAAAACCAGTACAACCTGCAAACCTCTCCAAAACCAGGGTTTGGGACCCCTGGGATAAACCAAAGGGCTGCTGGGTGACTCACGGCTTGTGCATTCTAGTGCAGTCCCCAAGGATGGTGGGATGGTGCGGAACTCACCGTAACATCGCCCTGGGGGTTTTTGGGGAGAGTTTCGGGATCGCCCACATCTCATCGCACAAAGAGCGACGTCCATAGCCAGTCAGGATCCTACGGCCAGCTGCTGGTGGGGGTCCCTCCTGTGATTGCACGGTTCAGCTGGCAGATTTCAGTGTGAAAAGCAGCAGCTGCTGCTGGTGGCGCATGCTTTGGAGGAGAGCCCAAGCTGGTCTACCCTCTCGGATTGCCGCAGCGAGACGGGCCCGCAGATAAAACTGGACAGCAAACTGAAATAAATTGGAGGCAGAAATAACAGAAGACGCATATAATCAACGGCGTTGACCTCAGAGGGCTGCTCGGTCCTGCAGAAGTTCACAACGGCAACAAACGGGCAAAGCTGAGGATACCGATCTGCCAATCAGAATCCCTCATTATCCTCGCTGCGGTAGAAGAGGAAGTAATCGCTTCAGCCAGACGCCCGAGCGCTCGGTGGAAATTAGCCGAAGCTCACAAACAAGCCTCTGAACCTCAGCTCGAAGGTTTGCCGGTTTACCGTCCTCGAGGCGTTCGCTTACTTCTGACGTCTAATCATTCTTGGACTTGCACATACACACGCTCAGAAATCCAGAGCCAGTGGAATGTTAATTAGACTGAAGACAGGCCAGAACACACAGGTCACTGGAGACTCTGCCCATATATTACGAGACCCAGACCAGAGAGGAACAAACAGATTCAATACTCAATTACTCATAATAGCAAAACATGATGGATGACATCACAGACGGATAAACTCTGATGGGGGCAAGGCTTAGTGGGATAGAGACAGAATATTTAATTGCGTATCTTCCCTTTCCCCAACAGATTTTATGATCTATTTGATTTGTTTCGTCTGCTGTAATTATTTGTTACATTTACTTTGGCAACATGTTGTAATTTCATGCCACTGAATTACCATAAATTAAGTGCCATTTAGCCATAATTTCCACAGTTCTGCTGTGCAACTGCTATGTATTCTTGTTGTTTGTCATTATTAATTGGCAACCCTGTCTAATATTAAGCCAGTAGAGTGTTTTCAGATAAACCGAAATAAAAAATACTGCATGCATATATAATCATATAGATGCCTACACATTAGTATTGTTGTTTGTGATATTGCTGTTTGCCTGCTTGTCTACTGTGTGAAATGCACTGGCAACCTCTGAAGCAGTTGTCATTCAAAATCTCTGTATGAATTTGACTGAAGATTGAAATAAAAGAGAAAGAAATTGTATTACTGCCCACATGAATTATAGCAAAGCCTCAGCCAACATCAGGGAGGGGGGGGCATTAGAGGGTGCCATAATTTCATCCATTTACGTGCCAGCACCAGACCCAATTCATTGTGGTTTTTAAGGGATGAGTGAGCTGTTTGGAGCTCGTTTTGGATGAGAGGTGAGACTGCGGAGAGCGGAGTCATCCTTCAACCCCGCCAGCCGGGACGCGGAGCTCCAAACGGCGTCGGAGGATGTCATTTATTAAGCCCAAACTGTAACGGCTTCTTAAAAACGGTACATCACCGGGCCGCTCCCCATGAATCACCGTAAAGCACAAATTCCCTCAGGACCCAGCGAGCGGGAGAATAATAGACCGGTGTACAGGTGTACACATTGAGAAATAAGAAGAAAAGGGGAAATGGAGAGAAGCATTTATTTTCCTACACTGTGCAAAATGCAATGCTTGAAATGAAAGGAATGTTGGTTAACAGATTCAAATTCCCACGTCTAATCCCCCCAATAAAGCATGAATGATCTTTTTTTTTTTTAAATCAGTTTGCCCATAGCCTTAGGGTCTTATGAAACACCCATAATGACATTTAAAAAAATAATTAATTTGGCACCCAACATGGGGCTGAACATATCCAATTCCCACCCTAATTTGGAATGTCCAGTTATCTGCAACCACAGTCACGTTCATGCACGAACTCCACTGCCGTTTCAGGAGAGTGTAGACATCTGTAAAACATGTGGAGTGGACACTGCAGACTACAGCGAAGCTTGTATAGAGCAGAGTCAGAGGAAGACCTTTCATATGCAGCTTTCATGCACAGCCTGTGGGCGCATGATTGACCAGCGGTGGTTGTAGTAGAGCAATGAAACGTGGACCCTCACACATCCTGGGCAAAGCAATCACCAATTACACATCGCCCCATGGAACAGTCACCCCTAGTTAACACTGGCATAGTTAATAGAATGCTCTACCTGGCAGATATTTAATCAAACATCAATACACTACTTTTTCAATCAGTTTCAATTTCGTAATTATTCCGGTTATTACCGTTGCTATTTTTGTTGACATCACTTGGGTTAACGAATCATCCTTTTATCATTTTTTTGTTTTGGCCTTTTTGTTTAAATTTACTAATGTTTTTATCTTTGGTAAGACTTTTCAGAGTATAGTCAGACCAAAAACACAATTTCTATATGAACCTTGCTGCATGCCTAGGGGTACTGTCATGCTGAAACAGGAAAAGGCCTTCCCCAAACTGTTACCACAAAGTTGGAAGCACAGAATTATCTAGAATGTCATTGCATGAAGATTTGCCTTTACTGACTCTGAGGGGCCAAGCCCAAGCCAGGAAAAACAGGTCCAGACCAAGGGGTGTCCAGATACTTTTGGTTATATAGTGTACCTCTGTGACTTTGAAACAGGTAAGTGCAGGTACCTCTAGGAGTGAGTCAGCAGAGATGCCTCTGTAAATTCAGAATGAGTCAGGATATGTACCTCTGTAACTCTAGGACAAATCAGCATGCCTTTCTACATGAGTTACATGAGACTAGTCAGCACACATTCCAGCATACAGCATACATAAATTCTGAGTCAGTGAGCATAATCGGTATATTCAGGGCGGGTCAGTCTGTCAGTAGAAGCTGAAGCTCCTGAGAAGTGGAGAGGATGTTGCTGTTAAGACAATGACAGGAAACCTTTTCCAAAGCTGGCTTACCTCAGTTTTCAAAACTCTAACCCTTCAAAAACCTGACCACTGTTTAAAATTTCAAACCTACTCTGTTTGTATGAGGGTCAAAATCACCCTGCCCAACAACCTGCATCCTCAGTATAGTCTTCAGTAGCATCTCTTGAATGGACTGCAAACAGGGGAAGCATAGAACCGTTACTTCACAATTATTCTGAACCTGTTTCTGATTAGTCTGCCCACTTAACAAGGCTGCCAATTTAGATAAGATTCACCCAGTTTCAGCAGATATCTTTCCTTAATTTAATTACATCTTTGCAGCAAATTCGCACACTTTAAACTTTAAACAGTTTTTTATTACAACAAAAGATCAATTTGTTTTAAGGTTTAAACAAACAAGAAAAAGAAACCAGTACCTCTCATCTGTCTTACATTCAAAATAACGAAACTTTAGCCAATACGTTTGCTGCTGTTATCATTTCAATCATGAACATTGGGAGCAGTTGATTTTTTTTTAAAAAAGAACAACAGAATTGGCCAGTCACTTAAATTAGCGGGCTAATTTAATAGACAGTAGAAGCAGGCTTGTGATAATCATCAGTTTAAAAGGTGAGTTCTCAGTGTCACCTGTTCTGTGCTTGTTTATCTCCCCTGTTTCTCTCAGTATCTGGAGGCTGCAGCTGTTGATTCTCATTCTGAGCAGGCACGGTAGACTGACTCATAGCAGGCAGGGTTTGATGCATGGTCACCTGCACAGAGGTGCAGACGCCTGTAGGTTCACCTGTAAATTATCTGATCCAGAGACACCTGTACTGATGCAGGGATGCCTGCGTTAAGCCCAATGAGGAGGCAGGAGGAAGTGACTGAAGCAACTGTGCATCCAGTGCCATCTACGTACATGCCTGCATGTGTCTGTGTACGTTTGTGCATGTGCAGGGTGTGAAAGTAGCTCCATCAATGTGTACATGTGCACACATGGCTATGCACATGTTAAAGTGGCGTTCAATAATGTATACATGTGCGCGCATGTCTCTGCATGTGTACATGTGTGTGTGTGAGTGTGTGTGTGTGAGGGGGGGGACTGTTGGGTGTAAGTAGTATTCAATGATGTGTACACGTGAATGCATGTCTATGTACATGTTAAAGTGGCATTCAATAATGTATACATGTGCACACATGTCTCTGTATATGTACACGTGTGTGTGTGGGGAGGGGGCACTGTTGGGTGTAAGTAGTATTCAATGACGTGTACATGTGAATGCATGTCTATGTACGTGTGTGCATGGGGAGGGGGTGTTATGTGAAAGTGATATTCAATAACGTGTACGTGTGCGTGCATGTCTATATATTTGGGTGTGTGTGTGTGTGTGTGTGTGCGTTTAGGATGTTATGTGAAAGTATTGTTCAACAACCATAAATGTGATTGCATGTCCATGCACATATATACTCTACATGCGTATGATGCACATGCATGTGTGTGTGTGCATGTGTACTTTTGTGTTGAAGGCACTGCAAAAGCAGTAGCCTTTCTGTCTTGCTGTTCTTAGCCTTGACATGGTAAATCATTCAGTAGTCTTTGTCCTCTTCCCGTTGTAAATGCAAGGCTGAACAACAGTTATCAAAGGCTACCGATAAACACACCTACAGGGAGAGGACACAATCAGACAGTAAACTGAACAGACAAGTGTCTTGCAAAGCGTTTCGAGGAGCAGTTACACAATCATAAGATGCAGGAAGGCTCTGCTGTTCAGACTCGTGTGTTTCATTTATGACGATATTTACGATGGTCTGTTGTGCTATTACTGCTATGTGTACATATCCTGCCACATAAAAAAGACCGTTGAACAGAACTCTCTCTTCGCCTGTAACTGTTAGCCTGAGCGTATGTGTGATGCTGAAGAGAGGGCTGCTCCTCCCAGCTGGCTGGTGTCAGGCCTCCCTGCTGTTGCTAAAGGCTCGGGAGGTCTTCAGCGCAGTCTCACTTCACAGGCTGATTGGTGCTGTAATCAGCCCGGGTGTCTGCCCGATGCCTTCATCAGGACTATTTATAAAAGGCAGTTTGCTACAGTGTTAAGGACAGATTTTTTCGTGGATATATGCACTGTGGAACTTGGCTCTTCTCATCCTCCTAAACCCCCAAGACTCTATATGCAAGCCCAGATGCGAGGTGATATTATTTTCATTTTCCCTGTTTTCCCTTTGTAATTAAAACAAAGGAGCCATTTTGTCTGTTTGATAGTTATATTTTTTCGTCCGTTTTGTCTGTTTGCTTCTGCTCTAGCCAATGGGAACCTGGTTTTGCTGTTTTTGGTTTTGTTTACTGTCCCTGCAGAATAGCATGTGATGTGGATTGAGCCCCGCCCCACAAAGACGGGCCCAAAGATGAGACCATATACAGAATTGTTTTAAAAAGAAACAGGGTGGGCGGGTGTTAAGATTATAGCACAAGGCTATTTGTTTGTTTGTATACAGTCTACGGACTGAGCAAACCTTAACCGCACATTTTTAGCAATTTATAAACCCTCCCTGAACAGATATTGTCGGTCGAAAAAAATAAGAAATGTCCCAGAAAAAGAGAATGTCTGGTCAGCATAGGGATCGCTCATATTTGAGCTCCAGAGAGGTGAAATCAGCTCCTTCTGTCACATTCTCTCACACTCCTGAAGTCCCCCTCAGCAGCAGGGGTGAACACGCTCGGCGACACCGCGGTGACTTTTGAGATACGGTCTGGGCCGGAATGTTCCGAGCCTTTAATGCGCGGGGCACAGGACTGCGGGGAGCACACAGCTCCTGGAGAGAACAGAAATGTCTACCCCACTATTTTCTTTGTCAAAATACTCTTCAAAGAGCTTTTCAGCGCAGCAGGAAGGGCCTGCCTCCCTCTGATTAAAACAGCAAATACCAGACATGGGTATCGTCAGCCTTGCGCTCCCCCTCTCTCTCTTTCTTTCTCTCTCTCTCTCTCCAGCAGTAACTGTCACCTCTGGCTCTCGCGGGCAGCTGGCTGAACTCAATCACTCGTGGCAGTCTCTGGCTTGTGGTCACAGGCTCCGGCCTTGAGCTCATCCCTGCCTTTGGCCACCTATGACCGGGAGTCAACAACGGCGTGACACGGTCGCCCTCTTCCCACCGGGCCCGGCGTCGGTTTAATACGGGCGGAATAACCGCAGGCTATCGCTTTCCTCGGGGGGAAAGACATGCCTCTCCTCAAATTATTGCGAGCTCATTCCTGCAGTTACCCCAGGGCCCCCGAGGGAGCGAAGTGCCTGCCGGCTCACGGACAGTGCACACGCTTTAGCCGCGGCGCACGCTTTAGCCGCGGCGCACGCTTTAGCCGCGGCGCGTCTTTCACGGGTGCAGGCGACGCGGTGGAGACTCCAGAGGCATAAAGAGCTGAGTCCAAAACGAGAAAACCTGATTTAAAAAATGCGTCAGGAGGTAACCCCTCTGTAAATAACAGTGTACGGCTGTGGTGAACGAAACAACACTTCGCTGATGAAGCAACAGTGACGCATTCAGACACATCTGAAGCTCCTCGTCCCCCTATAAAACCAATCGAGTGAGCGAACGCCGGAGGTCAACGCTACGGTTTTCGAGCAAAGAAGAATCGGAGGGGGTACAGCCAAAGGCTAAGCGAGTTACATGGAGCACACTTTCTTCACAGAGGCCAGGCAATCCTTGTTGGGTAATTTACGCCGGGAGGCCAAATTACATACTCACAGGAGCCTGGTTAAGCACCTAGCACAAGGGCACAACCCCAGGACCTGCTGGCAACAGCGCTGATTCCTTAACCGCTGCACAACACCGCCAGCCTGATGAAAAGCGCCAGCCCCGTGTCAAAATGAGCATCGCCATTAAGTTAATATTAATATAAATTGCCAATTTACACTCATAATAACAATCCATGACAGTAATAACGCTGCCATGCCATATGAGTTATGCTACAGATAGGGGAAAAATTGTAATGAAATGCTGCCCCCTGCTGAATGGTTGCAGATATGCACACGGAGGCCAGGTCAAACATGGCGCCCTATGGCCATTACATTTATTTATGGCCCTAATTTCAGTACTCATTCAGAAACCCATTCATGTAGCTGGGATTGGAAACCCAAGGTTTCAACAAGTTCATTTATGAAGGGATGGAAGATGGCACAGATAATTATTTTATGTTCATTGTGTTTTTTATGTTGATGTACACAACAGTCCGGCGTACAAATGGCCATTACAATAACCCTACCAGGCTGGCTTCAGAGGCTGCTTTCAGTGGTCACACATAACACATACTACCCTGACATTGCAGAGGGACTATAACATAACTCCCCAGTGTTAGCACAAGTCACGAGAACCAGCATGCGAAATGATGTCATCTACAATGTGACATGTATTATTTCTTAGCATGCCTGTTTGGTGGAGGCTGCCTAATGTGACTTAAAGAGCATTAAAGTGCAGTGAAGAGGCTGCTGGGTGGGTTATCGGGTTAAGGTTCGCAGTCTTGTGCATGGATGAGCCCCGCTTTCCACGACAGAATCTCACCTGTGGTAGTGCTGACCGTGGGGAAGTGTCATCCTCTGACTCATCTCTGCAAGAAAGAGATGAAAAGACAAGACACTCAAGATCATATGCTTTGGAGGAGAGACTGGAACAACTATCTCAGGTCCACATGTGAGTGCTAATGTACGACTGGGTGTGCCAAGTTGGGGAGAAACAGGCAACAAAAAAAAAAAAAATTTTCAAAAGTGCCTTGAAATCCACATTTCATTACGAAACCACTAGTTTTAGGCAAAGCATGGCATAAAACCGCTTTCAACAAAAGAGCATCATTATTACTTGGGCAAATTAAAAGCAGTGATGTTGGATGCTAGACCTTTTTCTCAAAAGCAAATTTCAGTTCTGATGGCTGGATCCCAAGCTTTTGCAGCATTCAGCTTAAGTAGTGACTTTAATAGGTGGGTATGCTATATCAGCAAACACAGCTATACTTATGTTGTCTGAAGGGAACAATGTAATGAAGATCCCCATAATAGGGAAAATTTGTAATAGGTATGGGGCCTACAGGATAGAACACTGCATCTCTGCATGTGCCAGAACCCTGGTGTGACACTGCAAGCACGCGATCAGTCGGGCATTGACGTCATGAGGAAAGACCTGCTCAATGCAATTCTCCTCTGGGCCATGATTGCGGCCTCGTCCTCGCTGTTCAAGCGTTTGCGGCTACAGAAAGTGCCCCTCTCCGACACGATTAAAGCGGCTCCAGCTGGCGAACTGCAGTGCAAAAAGGAGGAGATCCAGAGGCAGATACAGTACGCTTCCAAGAAGAGCGCGTGTGCGTCGCAGTCCTTCAGTATTTTTTTGCGATTAGGTAGGGTGAAGCCACACATCCTCCGTCAAGAAGCGACTTCATAACATAGACTGTATAAAAATACTTCATAACCTGATCCTTATGGTCAAACAATTCATCCACAGATGTCGATTTTTTAATGCCAAACCATGGTTCCGTGTTTTCATGAATGAATTAATAAATTTTAAGAAAGCTTTGAAGTATATAAATATTAAACATGCCTTGGGTGTTTACAATAATGTACATATATTGATTTCTGATTAGACCTCTGTTTTTTTTCTTCTTCTTTTTTCTTTTTGCTTTGTGAAATACTAGGCCTACAATAATGTATAATAGCTCAGTCTGTATTGTTACACTATTTGTATCGTGTCGCTAATTTGGATTTGTTATGGCCAGATTTTGTTTAAATAATGAAGTTTTTTAAAAAACTGGGGGCATGATGCGATAACCAATTAGATTAAAGATCCGACGCGTAAACTGTCTTCGATTTCAAATTTATTTCCCCATTCCACATAGTAAAATAGAAATCACGCCCAAAAGTGACCGATTGTGGGAGGGGAGGACGATGCCAAGCGATTCTCGTCGGAGGATGTGTGGCTTCACACTTCGGCTGGCCTACAAATATTACGCACTGAGAGGTAAAATGGGTTTAAAATAGCTTTTTAAAGGACTGGAAGCGCGCAGGAATTATCGTATGTTTAACAGTGATGGCAGGTGAATTGGACGGCAGCTAAGCTGCTCTCCTATCGTGGTCGTAGTTTCCACCGCACAAGAAAAAGTTCCCCTCATGTTTGTTCTGGAAAGCTTGGCCGGCCGCCCCCACCCAGGGACTCCAAACGACTACAATAGTTAATGGCAGGTTTGAATCCAGTGGGAGTACTTAGTTTCCAGGGGCGACGGTCCGGTGAAGCCCTGTCGTCTTTTATCACTGCAAACACGGCTCAGCCCCGGGAACTCAACACAAAGACATGACGCAGTCAGAAAAAATGATTAGACCACAGTGGGCAGAAGATGAAAACCGTTTATCTCCGTCTGACAACATGTCTGGGTAATCATGAACCTAAAACTCCCCCTAGATTTCAAAAAGGATGTAAAACCACTTCTGTTACAAATATAGGCTTGCAATGTTGTGTTACAAAGGGTGAATTTTTAAACGCAGACTGTTTTGAAAGTAACGCAAAATGTGTGGTCCTTAAGTAGACGTGGAGGTGTGTTAAAAAAATTGACACGTTATGTGTTGTTTTTTAACACATCTCTTTTAAGACGATACCAGCGATGCTTATGCTGAATTTTAAATGCAGTTTGAGATATATATACGATATATACGATACATTCTGAGATTATTAAAACATAACCTTTTTGCGAGTGTAAACGAACTCAGGTGCCTGTAATTCACCATACATAAAACATATCAGTACTGTGTACATTGTTTGTCAGTTCTAAAGCAGACATTAACCTACCCTTTTAATCATAAACCAGACATTAGCCTAAATTATTGGTGCATCGTGAGCATTATTCGGTCAAATAAAGAATTCATTAACTGTTTTTCCGCCGAGGCGATACCTGTCCTGAAGGTTTATATTTGTAAGGAGAGGGGGATATCTACTTTCGGATAGGCAATGCAGTAATTCCACGATGCTGTATAGAATGCGTTATTCGTTTGTGGTTAACTTCACAATTAAAATAAGTTTTTTTAAATAACAATGTAAAGCACATTCCTATGATGCAAAGCAAATGTATGTGCAAAGTAGACAAAGATAAATGATGTGCCATATGCCAAACAATTGTTTTAGATGCCTTTATCGATGAAAAGTACTTCCAGAAATAGCCATAGGCCTACTTGAAATAACTGGTCTGAGCAGTGATTAAATAATCCAGTGGATCACGTGACAAGACTCGGTATAACCCACTTTCTTGAGTGACGACGTCAAGGCATATTAAATGACATTTCCAGTGTCTCTCCGGTGGTGCTGAGCGGCTGGGTGCGAGCACTGTGTGGTGCAGTACGTGCACACTCCCACAAACAGCATTTGGGCCAGTGGCATGCGTGTCTGTCAGGGGAGCATCTCGCAAGCTGTACTGTGCTGCCAAATCAGAAATCAAACTTAATTGCACCTGAGTCTAAATGTTGTCAACAGCCACCGTGTTTGTAATTGCCTCAACGCTGCAGGGATACAGAGGAAATGTCAGTTGGCATGTTCACGAACGTTACCGTATTTAATTGAAACAAAACAGAGTGCAATGTTCTCAGAGTTGTAATATAAAACTTTATTTTGTGTTTTCTGATTTTCAAAAGACAGCTGGTCTTTTTCTTTTGGCCATTCCACAGGTTAAAACATATTTCAATACAAGAAATATGTCTACAAATATATGTTTATGACATTTTAAAATATTTATGTGGTACAAAAATATCTGAAACACACTCACCCACACGCACACACAAGCAAGAGAGCACAGAAAAAAACACAATAAATTTAGTTTAGGTCCAATCCAGCGTGAGCTATACGGAGAAAGCAACCATGTTTTGAGGAAGCACTCCTCAAAGCTCAAAATAGACCATTTCATTCTGCTCTTCACTGATTCAGACCCTTACACTGAAGTCATTTCCCAAGCTCTGAGGAGTGGCCACACATTTACAGCGCACTCAACTGGCAATTGAAAATGGGAGAAAAAAATAATAATAGAGAAATTGGCAACAAACCACGGTAAAACACAGAATGGGCAGGGGAGGTAAGTGGTAGCCGTCTTGTTTGGGCATGCTTCTGCGTCACAATGACGAGAGTGCCTGGCTGATCCACTCGGGCAACAAACACCATGGAGAAAACAGAACATATACACTCCCAGAAAAAAAGGTACCATTCGGTACCTAGAAAGGTACAATCGCTTGTCACTAGTACATTTAGAGGTACAGTTTTGTACTTGTACAGAATTTGTACCCTTGTGTACCTTCATTTCTGAGAGTGTACCACCGTCTTCTGAGGTCAAACAGCAGGAGTGGACCTTCAGAGGGTCACATGACACATTCACGCTTGTATCTCAGCACGGTGTCCCTGGAGGGACATTTGTACAGCATGACATCACATGAACTAAACCTTTTCCACCACACAGAAACACAGCTAAAAAAACAAACGACTTTCCTGCCAGAAAATAAAGCAACATCACTGCAAAAGAAAGATAGTAAATTGGATTGGAATTGACCCTCAATGAGCAGTCATAAGCCACTCTGTGGAGACTGAAAGAAAACCAAAAATTCATCCCAAACGTTGGGAGCATCAGTTTCCCCTCTTATTTCTCTACCCGTCTAGACAACACAGGTCCTTTTTATTTTGGTTGCCAATCCTTCTTTGTGCTTTTCTCTCATATTCTACCAACTCTGTCTGAAGGACAGAAGGAACGCCAGATCATACCAGTGATTTGAAAATAAGACTTTAAGTTCAGACTCGGTGAAGCATTTTTCGGGAATTGCCACAGTTCACATTATTAAGTATTATGTCATTTTTTAAGTAATGGAAGGTATAAATTAGTCCTCCAATCAGCAAATTTAAATCAATCAGCAGTACCTGAAACCACATTATATGGCTTGTAGATCTAATTACATGATTGCTATATTGTTGGCCAGGGCCAGTTTACCTTCACCTTCCAATATGACAGCACATTACACAAAGCAGGAACTGCTAAACTGGTGGATCTACAGTACCACCTGCTGGTGAAGTCCTGTCAATGCATATTGCTGCCCGTTGAAAGTAAACAGATATATATTTTTTTAAATCAATATTTATTGGCATGGTGCATAAGGAAGTAGCTTCATTCATGTCAAAGAGTAGCTGGCTGTGTTTAAAGTAATGTGTTTAAAACTTTACTAAATCTTGTTTAATATCAGTAAAACTGATGTACACAAACACAATAATAGTGGGGTTTATCATTCTGGTATCAAATAACAATTAAAAATAATAAATAAATGAAACTTTAGAAAAACAGGACTCAAGAAAAAAAAGTTAAATATCAATATAAAGCTGAGCAGGGCCCCAGCAGTACCCCATCCAAAAACTAACCCAAGCCCTGGATAGTACTGGGATGGGAGACCTCTCTTGGAAAAAATCAGGTCGCAGGAGTGTTGTTAGGCCAGTAGGGGGCAATCTTTCCACCAGCACAATCAGGATGAATCATGGCCTACAGGACAAAGGCCTTTTAGCCGTCCAAACAAATCACATAGGAACTCCCGGAAACCAGGATTCTGGAATTCTTTCATTGAAAAACTCTCACTGGGGCCATCTGAATAGTGTAGAGGTATAAGCACTTGCCTACCACTGCAGAGACCAGGGTTCAATCCCCGGCAGCGGTACTTCCAGCTTGGTCAGACATTCCTATGAACACAATTGGCTGTGTTCGCAGGCGGGAAGCCGGTGAGGGTATGAGTCCTGATCGTTGCATTAGCAACTCCTACTTGGTTGGTCGGGGTGCCTGTTCAGCAGGGAGGGGATCTGGGGGAGATAGCGTGAACCTCCGCGTTACGCTCTCCCAGTGAAACTCCTCGCTGTCAGGTGAAAAGAAGCAACTGGCAACCTCACATGTATCGGAGGAGGCATGTGGTAGTCTACACCCTCCCCAGACCGACAGAGGATAGCGCATCAACCAGCACTGTGATACACACGGGCAATTGGTGTAACGACTAAATTGGGGAGAAAATTGGAGAAAATGGCAACAAACAAAAGAAAACTCTCACTGTGGAATTCCCTGCCGAAAGGAGAGACAGCGCCTTTGCTAATCCTTAACTCCGACATAAAACTAACCTCAAATTAATAAAATATAAAGCATCTAAGGGTGCTGGGGTGAACCATGCAGCAACTTCCCAGCCAACATAAAACATCATGACAATGTTACTGGAATGTTTTGTCAATGTTATTTTGTATTAGCAGGATTATACCCGTTTCATATTTGATTATACCGTCCCATCCCCCCCCCCACCCACAGCCTTAGACAGCTGGCCCATAAGCAAAGACCTAAAGTATCAGCAGTGACGAAAAGAATACAAAATGGCATCGCTATCGCGTGACATCAGTTTCTCACTGCGCTGGTCAGGCTAAGCAAAGTCAAGCAAAGTGTGCTTCTGTCAAGAGCCATGTCTTGACTTGTTAAACATGTCTGTAATACCAGTACACAGAAGCTCTGCCCCAGATACCTGATAACTGCACCAGGCATATTATTCCCTATCAGAATATCAAACCCTGTAGATATGCTGATTTCCTGGCAGCGGGGAAGTGAGATGCATGTTGTATCAGACTTGGCCTTGTCCTGTAGATCACTGAATTTAGCAGCACCAGTAATCCCTGTGGAAGGTGAGATTAGGCCCTTTCTTCATAAAACATCTTGGAGTAGACATGCTAAGATCAGTTTAGCTTTTTATGTGATAATGGATAAGGTTATAACTCTAGCTCTTCTCTAACATTGGGACCCAAATTTAATACCGTTCAAGTACCCACCCCTCACCCCCCTATAGCTGTGGGCCCCTTGAATCGCCAATGCCCACTGGCAACGCATAGGGAAAAAAAAGGTTCTTTGGCTGGTCTCCATAGGGGAACCCCTTCTAGTTCCTTATGGAGCCCTCTATGGTAGACATCAAAAGTGTGGAAGCTCCCAGACTGAACCCTTTTGCCTGAACCCTTGCACTTAGATAGGGCTCCTCTACGGAGACACAGAGGAGCCTTTTTGGAAGCCCTTTGGTCTGAGAGAGTGGCAGGGATGACCTGGTCCGAGATCAGCGCTGCGATTGCGAGATCACAGGCCCGAGCCTCGATAGGATCTCAGCGCTGTCGCCAGGAGCCTGCAAATTGCTCTGTGCTTCTCACAGCACACTGCAGCCTGGATTAAACTGCGCCGAGTTGCTTTAGTGCTGTTTCACAGACCCACCGCGAGCCAGCTTTCTGTCTGCCCTTAATTCACTTAATTAAGCGGCGAACCGAAGGCCGCACGTCGTGCTGCCAGAAAAAGCGTGGGTGGGCGTGCATCCGCACGGCAAAATAAGACCAAGGCGAAAGAGGTTTCTGCAGATTCACGCTTCTGAAGGTACACACGCTCCTCAATAACTTGTGTCCGTCTCGCTGTAAATTAAATCAGTTGAGATTTCAAGGGGAGCAAATTCATGTTCAATAAAACACATCTGATTGAGTCATTTGACAGGCTGACGGATGTTTTCATTTATTAACAGTCCTAGAACCAGCTAAAATTGAGCTGCGCTGCCTGAAGGTTCCCGCTTGCTGGCCAGCCACTGCTCCCTCAGTGATGCCATATCTTATCAGAGGACGCCTTGATGGCTTTAAACCCGGAGGGGTCTTAGATTTTACCCGCAACCCCCTCCCACGGTCCGCGATCGCAATCTCCCCTCCTCCGGTCCGCAATCGCTGGTCCAGGATCACATTCTTGCCTCTCAGTCCGCCTGCACAACCCCCCCCCACCCCCACCCTCCCACACAGTTTCACAGTTTCACTATCGCTACCCCCACCACACCCCACACCCTACACCCCATTGCGATATATCTGCTGGTCATCATAGGGGCGAGTTATTTGGGGGCGGTGTATCTGCAATATCGCCAGCAGACCAGCGGGCACTTGTCTCAGTTCAGCTCAATCAGTTTTTCCGACTGCTTTATGTCCTACGACAACTGGTTAAAAAAAAATGCACCGCTCTACAACATTCTGTACCATATCATATGCTTCTCTTTTTGAAGCCAGCAAGCCTTTTCTCCAGGCAGGTCTAGCAGATGACCCCTCTGATTGGCGTGCAATTAGCAGCTTCATTAAGTCTAATCACGGGAACTCCGTTTGTGCTGAACCCAGAAAAAAGACAATGAGGTGTCAGGACCAGGGCAGGGAAGCACGGCATTAAGCATTAAAAACAGCTTTACCTCCCGCCTCTCTGTCCTCCTGAGAAAAAAAAAAGAGCAATTCATTTTTGTCCCCTGTAGGGGGACAAAAGGTCTTAATCTCAAGAACCATATATTCTGCTATGCTGAAACTCTACACTACAAGGGACATTCAGTAAAAAATAAAATGATAATACATTTTGAAAATATTTTCACTGCAGTATGTCATCCAAGACACTTGTACTATGTCAAAAAAAGAATTTAATACTTTATTCTGTTGGGTCTTAGGAGGATATTCTTATGTCAGCAGGAAGGGAGCTAATGAGGAAAGTGGACGTGCTCCCATTTGAAGAGGCCCTTTTAAAGACACGGTGGTATTTACGGACCCTGTTTAACAAGAGGAGAGTCTCTGTAGGCCTGCCAGTTTGCTCACCCAGATAACGTGCTGGGTTTCAGACCAGTGACCCGCACCACAGGACAGCGCTGAATTCTGCCTGTGCAGAGTGCAACCAGCAGGCTGTTTAATTGGCTGGGGCTTTGCCAAGGTAAAGGGTGCAGCTGGAGAAAAAAAATAACAGGAATAAAATTAAAACTCGTCTCATCTCACTGGACTTTCACTTTGGCATTAAAATGTTTCTATTTTTAATTGTTTAAATTCCAGATTTGACTATCAGGACTATCATATAAAAAAATACAGAAACACTAGGCCCCCGAAGAGGAAGACCACAACCATACTAATTAAGGCTTCATACACAAGTTGCTTTAAGGCCGACTGTGGAAGCTGCCCTGGAGGATTCTGGGTAATGAAGTTCCCTCAACTCTAGACAAATTGTGACAGATGACTCGGTGCCAAACCTGTGCAAAGCCTAGATTTTTGAGCCATGAGCACTTAGGTAACCAACTGTGGTCCTGATGGACAAAAACACTCCAGAAATGAACACCTGTTTTAAACCTAGAACTGTAGGAGTGCCTACTTCCTACCCAGAGCCAATTTAGTGTGAGCACTAGACATCCAGAGACTCATGAACAACATGAGCCTGAGGTCCAGGAGAACAGCTCATCCCTCAGACTGAAACTGAGGCTAAATAAGCAGCACTGTGGACAGTATGTCTCAGGGCAGAACTATATCTTTGGCAGATAATGGGATGTACAAAGTCTTATTCATCTATTTTTTTTTTCTGCTGTTCTCAGTCGTAGAAAGTATTATTGCTAAAGTTTTGTCCGTAGTTTCCAACCACTCCAAATGTATCACATGTTAAGGCCTGGGAAAGTGGGTGCAAGCAGAAGGTCTGACGCTTGATCAGGTAGGGTTTTAGGTCCATACCCCGATTACTTCCCTCAGGTGATGTATGGGGTTGAGAATTGTTTTTTAAATCTCATACATGATGGTGAAAAGAGAGTGACAGTTTGAGGGATGTACACTAGCCCACTGTTTTTTTCACCTCTACAACCACAGTGCTGTGTCATATCTTGCGTTTGGTTACCCAAGCCACCTGTGATAGTAAAACTGCAGAAGCATACAGTACACACGGAGATGGTAACTTAGCCACCTATTGTGGCTGATAACCACCATTTCATGGCTATGTCCTGTTGAGCATAAAGACCTCTCAAAACACAGGTTATGTGACACAAAGTTGACATGAAGGAGACGCAGGTATCTTTACAGCAGGATGTCACAGGTGACCTCCGATGGTTCTGATGTCAAAGAGGTGTGGGATGATTACGCAGGCCTGTGCTACATTCCTAACTGCTTCAACTTAAACACCCTGGCATAGACTGCGTCACCCTGGCATAGACTGCGTCACCTGGATCTTCTCTCCATTTTAAAGTTAGATTGTGTGCAGAGTTTGGGACCACAAACTCAGTAGGTGAAATAAGGAACAGATTCACACTCAGTAGTATTGGTCGTTGGTGGTTGGACCTGGTCAGAACTGGGCATCTCTGAGCAGTGTAGGGGACGTCCACGGGGCGAAGCTTCTTCTCTTTGGCAGCATCTTAGGACAGGTTGGCTCTGGCCCCGCCCCCAGCCCTGCCCACATCCATGTAGGAGGAGTCAGAAGGGGAAATCAGGGGCATTATGTGGGCGGAGGGGGAGGGGTTGCCATGAGCAGGGCAGGGGGTGGAGCAAGAGGCACAAAAGGGGGGGAAAAGGGATCAGAGGGTGAGGGGGGTCTTGGGGTCCAAAATGGCTCCACCCCGCGGGCAAAAGGGTCATGGTCCGAAGCAGGAAAGGGGTCACAGTCAGTGAAGAGGCAGTTAGGGGAGCACCAGGGGACTCCCGACTGCCCCGTAGAGATGATGCTCCAGGGGTCGATGCGGGACCGCAGAGGAGACGGGCGGGGCCGGGGGATCACACTGACCTCCACCTTGGGGCTCTCAGGCTGGGGGTAAGGTGGAGGCATCCAGTCGTCATCCCACGCTGAGGAGTCCTCCAAAAGAATAGGGAGGTCCAGAACTGTGGGGAGACGGGTAGGGGGGAGAGAAGTGGAAAGGCAGGGGTGAGTCAGGAAAGCATCGTGGGATTGATACCACATTTCTCCTGCAGGTCACTTAACCCTTTAAGGTGTAAGATCACAAATATGCAATTAGAATGTTCTAAACCGAACATCCTAATGCAGATGTAGCAATCACTACTGGTAATTAAATGCAATGGAGTTCTAGAACACGGACTTACAATTTAGAAAAAAAAAAAAAAACATTCCAAAAAACCTACTCTTCAGAGAGTTAACCAATCTATTACATTGCATAGTGCCGTTCATAATCTTCGCAAAGTGTAGATAGATTTATAATAACAGCCCGGTGAAGGTTGGCTCGGCAGTACAGACAATAAGGCATGCCACAAGTATGAAGCCAAGCACATGAAACATGATACAGGAGCTCTATGTGGCCATAAACCACCATAAAGCAAAACGCTTGCATATACAGTAAGAAATATATTATATTTAAAGAGGCACATGAAACATGATACAGGAGCTCTATGTGCCCATAAACCACCATAAAGCAAAACGCTTTCATATAAGTGTTATATTATATTTAAAGCGGCACAGACAGTCTTGCCCTCTTCATATAGTTTTATGCATTATTTAGATGATGAAGAGCAGAGGGGATTGCATACAGAGATAGAATCACAGCGCAGAAAGTGCTATGGTGGGCGAACCAAACCCCCAGATACAGGGGGCGATTAGCATTATGTTGGCTGAGTGGGCTGCCCCACATGGTCTCCCCACATATACCTGCTTTATAGTGAGATAACGCCAATACTTCATAACTGGCAATCATGTATGTTATATGTGCTAGCATCTATTTTATCTTACAATTTGTCATACATCTGGTATGAACACTTGAACAACGGGGTCATTTGGAATTCTAGTCTCTTATAACCACGTATTCTGCTTTTCTTTCTCTGAAGAGAAACCATGCACCATGAACTCCCTAAGGCCCCCTACAGACATTATCTGTCCAATATCTCAAAAATCCTTCCTCACAAACAAAATCTAATTGAAATCATACGGTAAAACTGAAATAATATCAAAAACCCCAGAAAGTGAACAGTCCTGTTAAACCACTTCTAGCACCATTAAGAACATGAGTCTATCAATGTATCACAGCACTGTTTCGTTGAGCACAAGTGCAAACCCTTGTTTTCATTCTGACACTCTCTTAGAAACATTTTCCACTGAAGAACTTAATTCTTAGTGGTGATAGAGCCTGACAGGCAGTTGCAAAGGTGGGAGGGGGGGTGGTTATTTCCCCTGTTTCTTGTCTTATAAATTGAAATACTTAAAGTCTCCAATTAATTCTAGCCCTCTTGTATCACTGACAAGCTCAATACAATCAAGACAATCCATGTATTTTTTTAAAAGGAGCTTGATACAGTGTAACTGGGTAAACTGCTTTCAGGTTCATACTCGGTTCAGTTGACCAGTCAGTCTGTAACTCTGAAGATTGTATAAATGAACATTATTTTGGCTCATTAATTTGTGCACCTAGTGTCATACTCAGTTATATGGAAACACTAGGCAGAGGGGGGTCTTTGGTCTCTTTCTGGAAAGGCAGCGTGGACTCTCACCGAGTTGGGAGAAGCGCAGGTCGAGCCCCTCCAAGGACTGCCACGCCCTCATCTCACCAGGGGGTGGCTCCACGCCAGGCCCGGGGAGGTGCCTGTCGTGGCAGAGGGGGAGCGGGGGGGTCGCGGGCACAGGCTCACTGTCCGGGGGGGTCAGGATGAAGTCAAAGAGCGGCCGAGGGAGGGGCCCAGAGTGGGAGAAGGTGATGAGGTCTTCCTCTTTTGGGGGGCCATCCGGTGTGAGCTCGAGTTTCAGGTGCCCCAGGTGCAGGCCGTTGTTTCTGGGGGGCACGGCAGGGGGCGTCTCCATGCAGCGGCCTAGAGCCACCGCGGCCAGCAAGGCCCCGCCCTCCAGCAGAGCCCTGTGGGTGCAATTCAGGAGCCCCCCAACGGAGCCCCTTGGGGACCCAGCGGGAGATTGGAAGGGCCCGTGTGGGGTGTCCTCTTCACTTTCAGGGTCCCCCTGAGGCACACCAGTCCCAGGGGGCTCCTTTAAAGTGAAACCTGTGAGAATACAGATGAAGGACATTTCTTAGATAGATACTGCCACCTTTTCAACAGCACCCATTATTATACAATGACATTCTTAGAAGCCTATTAAAACCGTACTCCTGTTCCACTGGTTAGTGATACTTTTTAAGAGGCAGCAACGGGGCAATTTACTTTTTTTTTTTTTTTTGCAGAAGATAAAAAAATAATTATTGATATGCTTGCCATCAGTCTGACAATGGCATTGTGCCCAGCTTGGAGTCAAACCTGTAGCCCTCTACTTACAAGCTTAGCTCCTTGAGAGAGAGAGCTGGAGGATGATTGGGCAGTTTTATTGTGATAAGTCAGTGTGTGGAGTCAGGGTAGGGGGTGTACCATTCAGGGAAGATTCTGGCGTGGGAGGTCTGTTCTCCGCAAAACCAGCCTTTATGTCATCATTCTGACTGCTGTCCGTCTCCAGGGGTTTGGGTCTCACACACAGGCTGAACCAACACACACACATGCGTGCATGCACACACACGCACACACACATACACACACATGCGCATACACAATACAATACACACAGACCAACAGAACACGGGTAATTAGAGTAAGCACATGTCGTTTTACACTGCATAACTGAATTCAGAAATGCGTGCAGAGTCCTTTTCAGAGAAGGAAGTGATGGTGGGGGGGAAGCATACCTGCTCTCCTGGGAGTTGAGGTGCAGGCATTTGGGCCTGTCGGGGGCGGGGGGGCCTTGAGGGCTCCAGTGGGGGCTCAGCCGCTGCTCCCCATTGGGCTGTTTACTGGGTGGGGCCTCTGGGGGCCAAACGGAGCCAAGGCCCCAAGCCCTGCTGCTCTCACTGGGGACTGGAGGGAGGGAGGGGGAGGGAGTGAAAGAGAGGAGAGAGAAAGAGGAGAGAAAAGACAGAAGGAGAAATAGGAAAGGAAAGACAGAGAGAGAGAGAAAGAGGAGAGGAGAGAGAGAGACTTTTTATCAGACACAAAGAGCATTTCTGCTTTACAGAACCAAATAACAGCTTTAACACTAAACCTGTATGGTGTTGTTTATGTTGTATGTGCGTACACTGTAGTGTGTATATCAATTCTTTTTTATTACGATTATTTTTATTAATGAAATTATTTTTTGTTATTACTGTTGCACACAGTGCATGTCATGCCAATAAAGCACCTTGAAATTGAAGTTAAAATTGAAAGAGGATTAGAAAGAGAGAGAAAATTATTTTGGCACACAGGGAGCTAAATTTGATGCACAGGGACAGAACCGAGATCAATAAAGAATTTTATTGCATAGGCGACTAGTCAGCTTCTCCAAAAGGTGAGACTACCGTGATTGACTGAACAAACTAAAACACTGAAAATTAAGTTGCGCCTATATAACTGAATTAAACAGAGCAGGACAGGGTCAAATAAGCCAGACTGATGTTTCCTTGGGACAAGCGTTCTCTCCAGGCTACACATACGGTTTCCACAACTGAGTCCACAGTTTTCACGAACAGCAACATGGAAACAGAAGGACAGAAGGATATAAACATTAAGATTAATGCGCCTTTAACATTTAAATTAGGGAAACAGGGTGAGTTACCAATTTAGACCCTTGGGGGTCTATCGTGGGGGATGACGACTTTCTATCTGAATGAGCCAAAAAAATACTAAAGGAGGGTGGAATTTCTGCTCCCCTTTTTGTTAAAAGCTAACTGAATCCATCATTCACCCAGCCCTACTCTGAGGCAGCAAGGTGAGTAGGCTTACCAAACAATATTTTGCTAATTAGGACAAAAATATAATTAATTAATTAATTAATTCAGAGTTCTGTAAATCTCATACATAAAAACTATAAACAATGCATCCAGAGCAGAATTGGGCCAAGATCCACAAATAACAATAATTCTGAAGAGTTCAGTTGCATTTTGGACACATCCGAATAACAGTGACTCCCCTCATATTGCTACAAAGCCCTGTGAGCAATAAAGACAGTCCTCATCCTGCTGGTCCCAGAGGTTCAGTTCACTAACACCACCTGACGCCTTACAACCTCACGACCATGAACGCGTTTCAGAAGTCAACCAATTAAGAGTTAACCAAATTCCAAAAAAACTAAAGCAAAACCACATTGACTGTTGGGAAACGCAAACACAAGAAGCACACAGCAAAATGCAGTGCAATCTGACCCTAAAGAAACCATTTGGCCACCGTGGCAAACAACCAGCTACTGATTTTTATTTTTTTTTAAATGAAAGAAAACATTGACGATTTAAAGATTGAGTGCAGCACTGACTGGCCATTGAGCAGAGCTTACACTGCAGTACACAGCAGGCCTGTCTGCCCACAGTACACAGCCTGTGCTCCCACTGCTGTCAGGGAGCCATAGCAACAGAGCTACGCTTTATAACAGTCAGAGAAAGCCAATCCGAGTACCCCAAATGTATACAGATCTGCCTTGAGTTTAAAAGTATTCAAAATCAGCAGCAAACTTTGTATTAGAGTAAAAGAGAAACTGTATCACAGGCACAATATATAATCTTATTTCACACATGGAGAATTACTCAACATGAATCATTAATTCATCTGTTTTCCCTCCTACACCGTATTATTAATGACTGTTGTTATATAGAATTTTTATTAAATCTGCTTCATTCAATCCATTATTTCAGTGCTGTTATTGCCTTTTTTTGTTTGTACGACGCATCATACAATGTTGTGTAAATTTATCTGTGCTTTGGGAATATAAAATTTATCCTGTTGGGATCACTGAGGTCAGTGACCGGCTGAAATGTGGATGAAGAATGGGTTGCTGGGTGGCTCATCCTGTTAAGGCACTGTTCTAACAGGACACAGACGGATCCCACAGCCCCATGCACATTTGGCACAAGCGTGGCCCAGGCATGGGAGGGGCTCCGTCAGCTGGGATGACAGTGTCTCATGGTTGTTTGGTTTTTTTATTTGTTTTGTTTGCAAAAGGTCAAAAGACTAAACTGTCGTTGGCCCACTGAGAGAAGATATTACTGTGTCCATCAGATACACTAATATTTGTTCTGCACGTGTAAAGGTGTATTTGAAAACACAAAAACATATTCCTCCAAGACCCTTAATTCCGAGAAAGACTATTTCCTGTAGTATACCCAATGTACACTCAGACTAAATGACTTTATCTTTAAAACTGTTTAATTTACATTTATTATCCAGGCAAAAGAATAAAGCCCTCCCCCATATGGAGGACAATTAAAACTGTAGCAATACTGCATAAAGGATAAAGTATCCAGTTTAAAAAAGTGTGACAGAGAGGGGGGAAAGAGCACTAGCTCAGGAGAGAGGGGTGTAAGGATGCAGGGAAGGAGTGACTCACGCTGGATGGCCCGGAACCGGGGTCCGAAGGTGGGGGACAGGCCCGAGGCCAGATCCTGAAAGTTCTGTCCCTTCTCCGGACCTGGGGACGCCTGCACTGTGATCTTGTGGATGAAATCTGAGGGTGAAGAAAGAGAGGATGAGGACAGAACAAAGACAGAAAGTATGTGTGTGCGTGTGTGTGTGGCTGTGTGTGTGTGCGTGTGTGTGTGTATGTATATGTGCATGTGAATGTGTACATGTATGTCTGTGTGTGTGTGAGGCTGTGTGTGTGTGTGTATGGCTGTGTGTGGGTGTGTGTGTCTGAGTGTGCGTGTATGTGTGTGAGCATGTGCATGTGTGTGTGTACGTATGACTGTGTGTGTGTGTGGTAGAGTTTTATGGTAGTGTGTATGTGTCTTTCTGTGTGTGTATGTATGACTGTGTGTGTGTGGTACTGTTTTATGGGATTGTGTCTGTGTGCGTGTGCTTGTGTATGTATGACTGTGTGTGTGTGTGTGGTAGTGTTTTATGGGAGTGTGTGTGCGCGTGCCTGTGTATGTATGACTGTGTGTGTGTGTGTGTGGTAGTGTTTTATGGGAGTGTGTACGAGTGTGTGTGTATGTATGACTGTGTATGTGTGTGTGTGTGTGTGTGGTAGTGTTTTATGGGAGTGTGTATGTGCGTGTGTATGTATGACTGTGTGTGTGTGTGTGGTAGTGTTTTATGGGAGTGTGTATGTGCGTGTGTATGTATGACTGTGTGTGTGTGTGTGGTAGTGTTTTATGGGTAAGTGTATGTGTGTGTGCTTGTGTATGTATGACTGTGTGTGTGTGTGTGTGGTAGTGTTTTATGGGATTGTGTACGAGTGCGTGTGTATGTATGACTGTGTGGGTCGTACCCTGAGGCATGCTGATCTTGTCGCTGTTCTTGCCCTTGAGTTTGTGCTTCTTGAAGGTGCCCTTGCGCTTCTTGACGTTGGGCTTGTCCTGGTTCATGTGCAGGATGAGCAGGCTGAACTCGCGCTCGAACACGTCCTGCTCCCTCTGAGCCAGCTGCTGCTCCAGCTGCCGCAGGAACTCCTCATGAGACTTCTGCTCCAGAGCAGCCCTCTGGAGCTCCTCCTCCCTGCACAGCAGCTCCTACACACACGCATGCATTCAAGCACGTACGCACGCGCACACACACGCGCACGCACGCGCACACACGCACGCACACACACGCACGCATGCAGGCACGCACACACGCACGCGCACACGCACACACGCACGCGCACACACACACGCACGCATGCAGGCACGCACACACGCATGCACACGCACGCATGCAGGCACGTGCACACGCATGCACACACACACGCATGCACACACGCACGCACGCACGCGCACACACACACACACACATGCACATATACACACACACACGCACACACACACACGCACATATACACATGCACACACATCAGTGTACACAAATACAAATTTACACATATGCATACACATTCTCATAAATATGAGGACGGAGTGTAGCACAGTGGGTAAGGAACTAGACTTGTAACCGAAAGGTCGCAGGTTCGATTCCTGCCGTTGTACCCTTGAGCAAGGTACTTAACCTGCATTGCTTCAGTATATATCCAGCTGTATAAATGGATGCAATGTAAAAATGCTATGTAAAAAAGTAGTGTAAGTCGCTCTGGATAAGAGCGTCTGCTAAATGCCTGTAATGTAATGTAATGTAATGTAATATACATGCACATTCACATTATAATACACTAAATCTTGAATGGACCCACATCTGCATGTATACACCCACACACACAAATGCACCACAGACACAACGCAACCAGAAATGTAGACTTCAGGTTCATTAAATTCCACAGACATGCTGTCCTCTCTCCCCACCTCCTTCATTCCCTCTTCCTGTCTGCCTCCATCCCTCCCTCCCTCCTTCACTCTCTCCCTCACCTTCTCCTTGGCTCGCAGCTCATTGAACATGTCCTGTATCTCCAGTTTCCAGTCCTCCTGCAGGGAGTGGAAGGAGTCCGGTGGCATTTCCTCCAGCACCTGCTGCTTCAGCGCTGTCAGCTGAGCCAAGATGGTGGCAAAGCTGGGTCGGTGGTGAGGGTCCTGATCCCAGCACTCTGTGTCAACAGCACCATTATACATCCATCCCTCCATCCACTTCCCATCCATCCATTATGATCAAACTCATTACCAATACTAACAGTTTAACAGTGTTCCCCCGGGTTTTGTGTGCCTGGATGTAAGTTACATTAACTGATGTACGGTATTATATCTAATATGCTCTGGCTGGAGTACAGTAGGGGATGAATTATATTTGATGTGCAGTGGTGGTAGTATGGTAAGAGGTGATGGTCACCTGCCATCAGCTGTGCAAAGGGCTCAGGGCAGGTGGAGGGGATGGGCAGGGTCAGCTTGTTGACGGCCACGCCATAGGCCACAGCCAGACCATCAATCCCCCTGTAGGGCACCTCCCCCGTCAGCAACTCCCACAGCAGCACGCCGTAGCTGGGGCGAGAACGACAGCATGCATGAGCGTCAGAGTCACAGAGCACACAAGATGCACTGCCCTGCCCTGTCCTGCCCTGCCCTGTCCCACACTGCCACACACTGCCCTACCTCGCCCTTTCCCACCCTACCCCATCACGCCCTGCCCTGCGCCACTTCACCTATTCTGCCCTGCCCCAACCTGTCCCACCCTGCCCCACCCCACCCTACCTTGCCCCACTTTACCTGTTCTGCCCTGCCCCAACCTGTCCCACCCTACCCTGTCCCACCCTACCTTGCCCCACTGTACCTGTTCTGCCCTGCTCCAACCTGTCCCACCCCACCCAATCCTACCTTTCCTCACCCCACCCTACCTCACCTTGTCCCACACCACACCACTCTGCCCCACCCTACCCTGCCCTGCCACACCCCACCATGACCCGCCCTGCTCCGCCCCACCTGGCCCTGCCCTGCCCTGCCCCCACCTGCGCCCCCCGCCCCCCTTGACCTCACCTCCACACGTCGCTGCCCTTGGAGAAGGTGGAGGACTTGATCACCTCCGGAGCCATCCAGGCGTAGGTGCCCGCCGCGCTCATCTTAGTGGTCTTGTGCCACTCGCGGGCCAGCCCAAAATCTGTGATCTTCAGAGTCTTCCCCTCCATCCTCTCATTCTCTATCGCCTGAGCCAGGAGGACTGGGAGATGGGGTGGGTGGAGAAAATGCAGAGAGATGGAATGTTAGTTTTGCTTTTCAGTGCAGACCAAAGACATAAGATATACACATTTGCTTTGGAATCTCTACTTTAGGGGATGAGCCTTGGTCATTAAAGTAGCTATGTCTAAGATATTGGATGCTGACAAATTAGGGCTACTGAATATAGTTACAATAATTATACAATACAATTACATGTATGGTAATGTGTGGTTTACTCTTTAAAAAGGATAAAGATCCAAAGACCAAGCTTTCGGCCCCTTTCTCTTTTAAATTCTGACATTGAAATCTTTGCTGAAGTCTTTGCCCTCTCTATAGAGCTATGGCACAATATTCAGGCATATCAGCATATCTCTCTCTCTGTCCAGATAATGTTTTGCTATCGCAAACTGTTGAGCATACCTATTCCCCACTTACTCAATATTATTTATGCTTCCAGACTTCTGTGTGCAAGATTACTAGGGGGAAATCATCTCTATTACACCTCAACAGAGAAGCAGGCCTCCAATCTGGACATTCCTATGGTAAAACTTTTCTTATGCTGTACATTGGGGTCTGAATTTATCCTTATTTATACAAAACCATAACACATTATTACACTTATTATTACAATTCCCTGCAAGGTTAGCGCATCTATTATTAAGTCAAATGTTTTACCACGTATAAACTTAATTAGCTCAATGCTTCCCTCATCGCCTCCTGCACAATAATATTGGAAGAAAGCGCATTCTCTAGACTCCAAATTCATACTGAACAATAAAACGTCCACGTGTTAAACTACAAAGAGGAAGTCTCGACGAGGAGGGAAACGATCAGGAGGCATTAGCTCGCCTTTAAACTGGATTATTGATCATTTGGACTCGTTTATTTTTGATTCGTTCTCTTTCTGCCTGGCTCAGACAGGAGGCTCACATTGCGTGGCACTCCGTGGAGGAGGGAATTGTTTACCCAATCAGACGCCAAGATCTGATCTGCTTTAATGTGTCAATTATTGCAGAAAGCAATTTGGCGTCATGACTGCCAACCTAATTTCTGTACGGCACTCTGCCGAGAAATTATGCAAAATCAATTTCAAATAGTACCGTTACGCTCCTTTGTACTGATATATTCTGCCTGGGGGGGTCATCCTATAATGTTTGCTCAATGGAGCAATAGGGCTTGGGCTGCCTTTATTAATTCTGTGACATAAAAGCTCAATATAAATCACCTGGCACTTCTTTTTTTCCCCTCATGTACGATGGGAGGGGGGACTTACAGACTAATCCATTCCATAAATTATTACACTTAAGGAGTGGAACTAAAGGATTGGTGCCAGAAATGTATTGGGCTTAAGGGACCTTGCAATCCCATACCAATCACTCAAGCATGGAGCAACCATGTAGTCCCTAAGGATGAGCGCTATTGTCAGCACGTTCGGGAGAACATTTATGTCTCCTCCAGGAATCCAGACCATGAAATGATATGCTGTAATATTACGCACAGAACATATTTAACTTCGAGGAAAAGATTTAAATTTAAATTGACTCAAGCTCCACGTTGTTCTTATACCCTTAGGGTACTCCTGGTACCATTTTTTCATACGGTTTGAGTGTGTCCTGCAGTATATATCTTTTGGGAAATAGTATCAAATAACATATTTTTGATTTGATTCAGGAATATTCCATTTACTTTCACATTTATGTCGCAATATGACAGTTATTCTGTAAAACTTCTGGTTGGCTGTAGTATGTATGTCATTGGAAGTCTCCACATACACACATATGCACACACTTGTGTGTTTGTGTGTGTGTGTGTGTGTGTGTGCGTGTGTTCAATGTCATATTATTACTTCTTCTGTTCCTGTCGCTATCTTGGCAGTTTGTTCTCAAAATGATAAAATATCAGAACACTGATCACAAAAATGGCAGCATTTCATTAACTGCTTAATTACATTTTATTAAATACAACTGTCATTCAATGTGAGTTTTGTGCAAGGACTTCAGAGGATGCTGCCTGCATACAGACACATACAGCCATTCACTTGATGTTTCATGAGCACATGAGGGAATGGCTCAACCTGTGTCAGGAAATTTGTATTACAAAATATCCGTGTGGGAGGGAAAGAGACAACGGCCTCTATTATAATTCCCACACCATTGCTTTGGAATGCAACAAATATGCAAGGCTGCAATCACACTCCCTGTCTGCCAGGAACTCCACCCCATTTGGTAAGGAGTGGGTGATGAAGGTATGAAGGAGAATCCGTTTTTTGTCATTTAAGATGATTAACTCATCACAAGAGAAACAAATTTCAATTCGGAAAATAGTTTTCCCCTGTGTTGTTTCTCTCAATATTTATCGATCACATCCCCCACAGACCTATCTTAGGAACCGCATGTGTGATGTCACAATAGAACAGAAGGCCTGTGGTCTAGGAAGGTTCCATTGCGCAACTCTAGCACAGAGCCCTCAGGAACAAGCCCAACCCAAGCCCACACAGCTCCAGAAAAAACATTACACTGCAGTTACAACAGGAGTCCAGTAAAGAGCAGATCTTGTGCATAACCATTAAGCTGCCACGAAGAGCTATTCACTCAGGTACAATCCCCAAGTCATTAGGAACAACAGCCAAGGGGGACCTGAGGAAATGTTGACTTCTGCTACTGCTGCCGCTCTTCTCCCAACTCTTGCAATATGCTCCATTTCTTCTAGAAATGTATTTGGAGTTATGTACATAAATTGCTATTTTAAATTATTCCGGCATTTCTAAAGTCGCATGGGACAAAGGGAAAGGGGCCTCTAGAGAAAAGCCATATTCATCTTTACGGAGAACCTGTTCTGTGTAAAAACAAGTGAGACTTGTCTATGGGCACGGTCAGAGCAAGAGAGTAAATTAGATACACACCCAAACATTTCAGGGGTTCCCGTCAAACAGCTGGGCAAGGACACAACCCTGCAATTCCAGGGCAACATCCCTAAAATGCCCACATCTGCTGTAGCCAAAAAGCACTGTCTGGCAGTGACTGTTCCGCCTTCTGTGGTTTATTCTTACGATACATATTTTTACACTCACACACACACACACACACACACCACACACACACACATGAATACACACACACACACACACCACACACACACACATGAATACACATGGATCTGTTCTCTAAATTTGGCGATCACAGGGCTCTATTTTTCCCCAGCTGCCACAGATGCTGCCTGAAGAAGGAAAAGCTGAGCAAGCAGCAACTGCCAATACTCTGCCAGCGCTTACGTCCTCTAGTGTGACAATCTCTTTACTGCAGCTCACTACCAAGGGAGCTGCTACCTCAGCAAGCAGGTCAGCAAGCGACTGGCCAAGTGGTGGGTGAGTAAGTGAGTGTGTGAACGAGTGAATGAGTGAAAAAATGAGCGAGTGAGACAGTGAGTGCCGTACCCATTGTCCCAGTGGCTTTATTGTCCTGTTGAGCTGTTTCATTTATTCATAGCTCAGAGACTATCACTACCGACTCTTATTCACAGCTCAGAGACTATCACGACGGACTCTTATTCATAGCTCAGAGACTATCACTACGGACTCTTATTCATACCTCAGAGTAAAGGCATGGTCACCTTCCCAGCAGTATTGTCTATTTATTTTTTTTTTTTTTAAAGGCTATTAAAAACAACATGCAGGCATCCACGACAATGGCCGTGAAAAGTAATTCAACCCGTTTTAATCTAGCAAACTCCGCAAAAGTTTTCAAGAATCCTCAAGAGCGTACACTCTCAGAAATGAAGGTACAGTTGAGGTACATTTTTGTTCACTAGGGAAAAAAATTCCCAAATGTACCCTGAAAGTACAAAAATGTTCTATTTGGGTCCTAATAAGTACCTTTAGCAAGCAAAGAAGATATGAATGGCTCAGGGAACAGTTTTATGTGCCTATAGAGTACCACCCCAGTGAGAAGCATTTGTGCTTTTTCGCACCTATTTTTGAGTGTACTCAGCATAAGGGTGTCTGGAGAGGGAAAAACACAAAAACTGTGCTGCCCACAGCATGCTCTCCTGAAGCACACTGATAACAGTGAAGTCACTGTACAGGTTAACAAACAACAAGGCTGCTTCTGCCTCGACCACAATGTTTTGGAGTTTGCTGTTCAAAACAAGGCTATCACTCACCACACTAGGGCTTCAGTATACTTACAGTATATCATTACCTATAATACTGGTTATTTCTGACCAATAAAAGCCCATATCCAGCAGGCTGTAGCTGCTGATGGACTTCTCATAAATACACTACAACCCAGAAGCAAGCGTGAAATTTGTGGAAGCGTGTGGTTGGTTCACCATCTAAAGGGACAGTTCACTTTCTGGGGCTTTTTGATAGGTCAGGTTTAGTGTGCTGTTTTTGATTGGCCCAAGATGTTATCAATCTTTTCATAATGTATATACATTCAGACTGAGGAGAAATAAAAGAACTGTGCCCTCTTCTCGCAAGGGTAGCAAAAGCACAGATGTAGCTTAAGGACCTGGGGAAGGTAGCAATTTTCATGAAAGGTGTAAATACTCCCTCTCTCATGAAGTGACTGTGCAGGGCGCACACTCTATCTGAAGAAGGCACGTGGGCTCTGCCAGATACACTCTCTGGAGGGAGGGATTTTTCAGGAGCTGATAAGAACGGATATTTCATGCCCCAACCACACACACCCCGACTCTCCCTCACCCCCCACCCCCGCCCTTTCCAGGACCTCTCTTTGCCTGTGAGCAAGGGGAGAAGGAGGGGGTGGGTGGGGGGGCTTTCCCAGGCAGTCTCCCCCGGAGAGAGAAATATTCACATGGGGGTGTGGGAGTTGGGTTGCACTTATGGAGGGGATGAATGGAGGCATGGTTGTGGGGGAGTGGGAGGGTTCCCACTGATAAGTTTCAAGACAAGTGTGGTGCATGCCATTCTTCCAAACAGGGTTTCCCAAATCCTACACCAAACAGACAGGACCAGCTGCTCCATCAGCTTCTGCCAGGCAGTACCAAATAGCCTGACTAATAAATTGTGACTAAAATACGGTCAATTCCAAAAACAAACTAAAATACCCCCATCGCACAGTCAGTACCCCATTCACATTGCATTCACAAATTCTTGGCTCAAGGAAATTAGGGACCTGTTAATTGTGGGTCAAGCAGAGGTTAACCTCTGGGGTACCAAGATACAGAAAAAAATGGAATATTGGAATACAAGTTGCAAAGATCATTAAAGAATACTTTTTGCGCTAAACTGGGCACATTCAAGTTCCAGCTTAGCTGCATCCTCTAAAACTGAAATCTGGATGCATCGTGGTCATTTGATCCCAGATGATAACCCTGTCATGCTGACCAAACTCGCAAACTGGCTCTCTACATCTAGCCACCTGACCATCACCCCACCAGTCGATTGGCTGTTCACTCACTTGTATTCTGTCCATCTTTCAAATCCCTGGTTCTGTAGGTTCTGCATCCAGCTAAAGCTGGAGACCTTAGTGCAGTGACCCAGAGTGGGATGCTCCACTCTATGGTACATAATGAAATTTTGACTGTGCAAGGGCCAAACTATGGCCCAAAGTTACATGGGATGACCAGAGGTGGAAAGCCCAGGGGTCAGTAAGTAAAAGTCCTACACTGTGTGTCTTCTGCCCATGAATGTGTTCTACTTCCTGGCTGAAGAACTGTGCTAAATAGGGCTTCCTGAGGTGGCTGCCTGGAGGTTTATAAAGCTCTACAGTTAGGCTCTATGGGCACTGTGCAAAAGAAGCTGCTGTAGGAATGTACCGGATGCTTCTTTACTTCTAGGAAAACGTCAACCACAGGACCACAGCTCTGGGCAAGCTTTTTGCCAGGAAGAGGCCACCATCTCCGCAAGTGCTTGGCTGGGAATTTTCCCATGGTTTCCCACAATCTGTGCATTTGTGTGTGTGTGTATGTGTATGTGTGTATAGCCTTCTCAGATCTACATTCTAAATTCTGTGAACTGAAGCCTCTCCAATCCTTCGGTTTCCAAATGATGCAGAGCCGTTTTCTGCCATGCCATGCATGCTGGGTATTGTACACTTTCCCTTAATCAATTAGTTTGGCCATGCTGTGAATAGAATTCAGTCTTGGAACCTACTGCATATCTACCATTATCTGCTGTATCTATCTTTCGCTAGAAAAGTGTGTTATCAAACATGTATTCAAGCTAGCTGCAAACTTAAGTCAATTTGCTTAGTCGGTTTTTTTGCTCTATTGAGCAGATTTTAGGAAGGCTTTTCAAGGACATTTAACAATCTGCTCAAATCCTATAATTGAATAGCGAGTCAATCTGTAGTTGACCATTTCACATGAGCAAAAATTCACTGAAGAGGCAAAAATGCATTAAAATTGAAATAAAATTAAATAATTCAATGCAACTCACTTGTAAGAGCTACCCATGGTTATTTTATCAAGTAGAATATTATGAGAAGGGTTCAGCACTTTCAAATAAATAGAAAAGGCAAATGTACAAAAAAACATATTTGTAAATTACATTAATGTTTGTTAACAAATCAGTGAACAAATGCGTGTTTGTTTTTTGCACAGCTTTTAACAAAGAGTAGCAGTTACATACACATAAGGCATGTTACAGTGAAATTGTCTTACTCAAGTAATTCTTTTCATGACCATTTCTACTGCACACACCACAATGCCACAGCGCGCCTGAACTTATGCCAAGTGTATTGGCCACCTGGAGGCACAGTCCACTGAACTGAAACATAAAATGAACTCATATTTGTTTTCAAGAATCAAAGTTGTTCTGCTTCACCGCCAATGCATTATATAAATTTATGGCCCAAAAATGTTGCTGCTTCCAAACGAACATGTGAAACATAATGACCTATTTCAGGAGACGGTTTAGTGATTTGGCAGGAATAAAATAACAGGGTTACAAGCAAGGAGATGTTCCGAGCCTCAGTGGCTTCACCTTGACTCCTGTTTAGACTGTGATTTATATTTACATATATTTTACTTTTACTTTTTTTTCAAGCAAGTGATATTGCCATCTGCAGAAACAGCATTTGCTTTAGCCACTATTTTGAATAACAGACTCTTATTTCATGTATTTGAAATGAGGCTGCAGGACATTTGGTATGCAAAACTGAACTTCAAACTAAATTTTTACTTATATTTGTCCATTTATTATGCAGAAAATAAAATTGTAATTAACTGATTACATGGCATTAATAGGCATTATATTACATTACATTACATTTATTTGACAGACGCTTTTATCCAAAGCAATGTACAAAACGTGCATTTCATGGTCATAGACAACTACTAGACACAGGTTCAGTAATATACAATACTTAATTTGTACAGCTATTTCTAGCCAAGAACACAGTTTAGTTCACACAGTGAACACTATTCAGACCTAACCTCTGCAGAGCCAACTAGGCAGAAGAATAAGCTACAGTATTAGAACAAATACAAATTACCAAAAAGTGCTGGGATGGGGCAACATGTAACAAGTGTCATGAAAGGGGGGGGGGGGGATTTAGAGTGAAATATACAGCGTGGTGGTGGTTAGTCAAGGTATAGTCTGAAGAGATGAGTCTTCAGGCCACGGCGGAAGATGGGTAGTGAGGGGGAGGTTCGGAGAGGGATGGGGAGTTCGTTCCACCACTGGGGAACTAGGGTGGAGAAGCTCTGTGATCCCTTTGGTCGGGTGGGAGGGGTTACAAGGCGATAGGCCGTGAATTCCATGAATATTTCATGATTTTACTGTGCCAAAAATTATTCTTAGAAGCACAGTGTTCTGTTTTCACGTGCTAACTATTTAAACATCACTTAAATAGGAACAATCCCATCCCATCATTTTCATCAATACATCTGGACTATTCTGACATCCAGTATTATTACACCCAGTTTGCACTGCGTCTTCACCTTTTTTTCTTACAGAACTCTTAATCAAGGACAACTCTAAGATAACGGCCAAAGGTCGTTCCAGTCATATCACGTTAAAAAAGCACCTCTATTAAAATCAATCTCATCTGTTTTCATTCAGTCCCCTATTTTTAAAGCCTGTGCTGCCACACCTGTCCCTCATTTTCTGCACTGTAGTCCACCAGCTGAGATGAACAGTCATTGGAACCATACACCATACGCCAGCAGCCATACCACCATGCACTCTGCTCCTGCTGACAGGCTGAAGCTAAGCAGGTGTGGGCTTGGTTAGTACTTGGATTAGAGACCACCAGGGAATACTGAGTTGCTGCTGGACGTGGTGTTGGTGGGCCTGCAAGGGGCAATCTTCCCTCTGGTCAAATAAACCCCAATGCCCCAGTGCAGTGACGGGGACACTGTGCTGTAGGAGATGCAATCTTTCGGATGAGACGTTAAACCAAGGTCCTGACTCACTGTGGTCATTAAAGATCCCATGACACTATTCACAAAGAGTAGGGGGTTCCCTGGTGTCCTGGCTAAAATCCCAGATCTGGCTCTCCAAATTGCACCAATCATCCTTAAAAAATTTCTCTGCTCACCACATGAGATGTGTGTACTGGGCAGTTCCCAGGTGTGAATGTGTATGAGTGTGAAGCAGGGCGTTCCTGCAAAAGAGCATCCATGCTCAGCGAACCTACCCTGGGTAAATAAAGGTTAAATGAAATACACTTCATCCACCACAGCTCAGAAAGGTAGACAATGGGACATTCATTTAAGCCACTGGGTCTCATTTGACATACTGGTTTGCATGTTTCTTTGATGGTTTTGATATCTCCTCCACATGAAGGCGCATTCTTCTAAGTGAGCATCATGACTCCTGTAAGGGGAACTTGGACAGGACAAAGAAGACTGTGTCCGGCCACTGAAGACTCCAGACGCGGACGCCTGATGACACAGACCGGCAAAGATCAGATCTGGAACTACAAGACCCAGCCTGCCCTGCACACTAGGTAAAACCCAACCGCCTTTACCAGCCGAGACATTCAGGAGCCCACCTTTGAGGTTTCTGAGATCAGCATCGCATGGAGGTGCATTCTCAAACCAGTGAGGCAAACAGTGAAGAGAGTCAGGATAAGGAGCCCAAGGACTAAGGGGACCTGCCCTATCAATGATTTCACCCGAAAGGCATTTGAAGTGTGTACAAAAACAGGAAAAAAACAGGGCAAAATAAAAACAGCACATTGCTTACTAGGAAAACACTGCAAGCGGACAAGTTTCAGCAGGTCTGGGACAAAGACATTTTTTTCCCAAAACAGGTCTAGGAGAGATGGGACTGATACCATCTCCCTGTACAACAGAGAGATTGTGCTTTCCTCCTCTGCTGCTTGACAGCTCAAAACATACCAGCTGAGAAAGGCTTAAACAAACACATACAGCCCGGCCGCCCACTCTGGGGGGGGGGGGGGGGGATTGTTGATATGAGTGATAATACTGAATATTGCATCTTGCCCTCTGAACATGTAACCTAAAAGACAAGCCTGAATGACACCTTCTAATCAAAAACTCTTGTGCTCAAGTAAACCCAACACCCTAAGAGAAATGCACTGTGAAATGCTCTCATGCATTTCGAAGGGAAAGAACGGTTAACGATGCCGTAGTGTTCATTGCAGTCTAATGCTGAAGATGCGTTCAAATCATAGCTTACGCCACAAGACCCCTGTCAGTTGAGCTGAGCTGATGGCAAGTCGCTGTGTAAAGAACAAGAATGTATCCATTTCCTCAGGGATAAAACAAATAGTCGTTCGTTTATAAATTCACAGATACAATCCAATGAAACACTTCGACGAGTCATTTTCTATACTCAAGTTAGACCCCTGAAGTTTTGCTCATGCTTATACGGAAGCTATTTTCTGCGCGTTTCGCCTTCTGTCTGAAATGGGGCGACAGGCGAGTCTAAAAGTGCGTCTATAGGCAGACCACATTTCATTACATTTTGGCACATGATAAATGTTCTTATTCAATGTCACTCATCAAGTGGGGAACGTGTTGTGTTATCATCAAAATACAACACGTTAAAGTACAGTAGTACCACCGAGAGGGTACACTAGGCACGTTACTTACCAGCAGCTATACAAATGAGATAATCAAACCAACGATTACCGCCGTCACGATAACAATAGCGTCGTTATGCTACAACACTGCCTGGCCAAAAAAAAAGTCGCCGTTTGGATTTTTTTGGACAGTGCCCACTGTACAAGCCTCTGGAGGCAGTGTTATGATCTGGGGTTGCTTCAATTGGTCAGGTCTAGGCTCAGCAACGTTATGCGGCAATAAAATGAAGTCAGCTGAGTACCTGAATGTACTGAATGACCAGGTTATCCCATCAATTGATTTTTTTCTTCCCTGATGGCACGTGCATATTCCAGGACGACAATACCAAGATTCATCGGGCTCAAATTGTGAAAGACTGGTTCTGGGAGCATGAGGAATCATTTTCACATATGAATTGGCCACCAGAGTCCTGACCTTAACCCAATTGAAAGTCTTTGGGACGTGCTGGAGAAGACTTGGAGTCTTCAATACAAGATCTCGGCCAAAAATGAATGCAATTCTGGACGGAAATAAATGTTGTGATGTTGCATAAGGTTGTCGAAACAATACCACGACGAATGCGCGCCGTAATCAAAGCTAAAGGCGGTCCAACGAAATATTAGAGTGTGCGACTTTTTTGGCCAGGCAGTGTACTAAGCTAGCATTTCATTCGGGGCAGATCTACTCGTTCTTGCATAAACCTAACGGTTAAGCCAAATAAGTAATACTGTCTAAATGATGCAGATTAACATAGGCGGCATCGTCTGCGCATCAATACCACGGTGCATTGTAAATCACACATAGGGTACATATTACAACGCACCAGACATGTTTTCCCGATGTTTTAAATATCTAAAAGCTACTTGCACAGACTTACTGTTGTTAGACTTCAGATCCCGGTGAATGACGGGCACTATCGCCTCGCTGTGGAGGTATAGCATACCCCTCGCAATCTGCACAGCCCAATTAACCAGGACATGCGGGGGTATGCGGCGCCCAGCGAGCGCCCGGCTCAAGGCGCCACCGGAGGCGTACTCCATGATGAGACACAGGTTCGGTTCCAGTAAACAAACCCCTTTCAGTGTGATGATGTTCGGATGGTCGAGCATGGCAAACAGCCGTGCCTCCTGCAGCACATTCTGAGCCGTTACGCTGATGTCCTCGTCCGGGTCCTGACGCGCCGCTTTCACGGCCACCAGCTCCCCTCTCCAAGTGCCACGGTACACTTTTCCAAATCCGCCTACCCCTATCACCTCCTCCAGGCTGAGTTCCCGAAAGTCCAGCTGTTTGGGTTCGAAGACCCCAACTACTGGGCTAAGCTCCCCAACCACATCCGGAGCCTGTAGCTGCCCATAGCCGCTGGGATTTAAAGAGACGTAGTTAGACGGAAAGATACCCAATTTATTGTTAACCTTCCCCGCCCACCAACCTTCGTCGCCCGATATCTCTGAGTCCAACGACAGCACCTCCACCAAGTCACCTTTGCGGAGCGTAAGCTCATCCTTCCCGCTGGCCTCATAGTCGAACAAAGCCGTCCATACCGGGTTTGTGAAGCTGTCCGCTTGTGACTGTTCAAGAGCTTTCCAGCTGGATAGTGGGCTGCGAGCAAACATGTTCTTTAGCGGCTCCATGTAACCTGTCGCACCTTTTTTTGGTTTCGCTGTGCACGGAACTGAAAATGAAGTATTTTAAAGCGCCGCTGTTCTCTTCCGTTCCTCTTAGGTCTCTCGAGGAAACAATATGCGTTCGGAAGCCAACTGTACAGAAATGCAAAAATAACTTTTCAAATGAAAAGCAATCTGTTGTCCGTTTTTCAAAATTTCACGCTGATACGTGCGATGCCCGTGGCTTTATTTAACTTACAAACACTAGACGAAAGGGCAGTTTAAGCGGACACCCGCGTAGAAAAGAATCGAGAGTCATTCAAGCTTCAGTGTGTAGGCTATCCACATTTAAATTTATAGCCTAATTGCAAAAGGTGATTCTGTAGCCAAAAGGAACAGCCTATTGCTATTTCCAAGTGTGAGGGGTCACGAAGTATTTAATTTAGATTTTAACATTCGCATCTCGTGTTTGTAGGCTCGTCCTTCAATTCTTTCAATTCTTCTTTCTTTCTTTCAATTATGCCAAGAGCGCATTTCCACTAGTATATCCCCCCGTTCCAGCAGTCCCTTGTCAAGCATCTGTGACTATTCCCCGTGTCCGCTTACATTCATAAATGAGGATGGAATTTCTTTTTTTTTTTAACAGGAAAAGAATCTCTCTCTCTCTCTCTCTCTCTCTCTCTCTCTCTCTCTCTCTCTCTCTCCCTGTCTCTAGTTTGTGTGCCCGCTTGACAATTTTCGCTTGTCTTACATATTTATTTACATATTTATTTAATTAATTTATATGAGGATCAGCAAAGTCATTGCAAAAGCAGTTTATATTTCAAACCTGAGGTGTTTAGGGCATTGAAATTGAATTTGGCACTTTACGTCCAATAGGGCAAGAAAATGTGAAGTGACAGTGTTATTTTGGAAATTTTTCTAGTTTCTCAAGAGGGAAGTACCTTTCTCTTACTTCCCTGTATTTTCATTTTTTTTTTTTTTTTTTTTTTGTGATGAGCAGCTACTCTTGAGGTCCTGACCTAATGTATACTGCATTGTGAGCACAGCCTGTCCTATCTGGGCATCCATATTTTTTTGTAATTTGATGGGCTGTGTTTCTGGACTGTGTTTATTGGTTTAAGGTTAAAAAAAAAAAAGTTTTAACAGTCATTGTATTTAAATAAAACTATATTTAAAACTATTGTGGCAACAAAATCTGAAGAATGAATGCTTCAATATGGTATTATTTACATATTCATAAAGTAATAATGAGAGGAAGGAGCATGGACAACCAGTTCAATGATACATGAAGTGAATCAGGCTGCTGTGGGAAATAGAATGTATAACTTCATGGGCTCTATCCAACAAAATAAATTATTGGGATCTGACTATTCAAGGCAATAGTTCTTAAAGATCTCTGATTGTTTCTCCATGCCAATGCCCCTCAGTCCTGTTAACCCAAAGTTGATGAGCCATCAACTAGACAAGAATGATGAAATTGTTTCCAAGTGCTAGTGACTGGCAGAGATTGCACCAATGGTTTAAAATCTGCAAACAGGTCAAGAAGTACTTGAGCAGTGGGTTGGAGGGGCAAGTGGGTGGGACGGGTGTGTGTGTGGAGGGGGGGGGGGGCAGTTAGTTACTGTAGAGCACTGCCAGTGCCTGAGTGCTTCGCTGGCTTGATTTTTTTCTTCTTCAGTTTCCATTTGTTCTCTCCAATCTGGAATGAGCAATTACGTTTCTTTGGTGAATACTGTGTCAACAACACCTGTGTGCCAACAGCATCACAGCTGACCACTCCGCCAATGCACTTGTCTGTGAGCCGGTGGACCTTACGCATCATGGGACACCCAGCGCTACTGGTGCTGAGTGGAGGGGAGATGCATCGCTCACTGATAAAACCAAGCAGCCGGTGAGTGCATGGAACATATTTTGGACAAATTAATGAAGTAACAACACAGAAAACCCTGGCCAATCCCTCCCTACCTCAGATGGGCACTGAACCCTGATCTCCCATGCCATAACACAGTGATATTATTACATCACCTAAGTTTCAAACATCTTTGAAAGGTAGAATATTCATTTTGCATCTCAGGAATGATTGATATAGTGTTTGGCATTAAAGAATTTATAATACTGACCATAGTGGTTTGAAAACATATTTAAGCCCCCTGGTGCTGAGTGAGGTAGGGCAAAGGGTCGGACAGCCCTTTGACAACATAATTACATTGAGTGGCACTGCATCCCCAATATTCAGGACAATGCTTACTGAAATACATACTAAATTGCACTAAATCATTTCTCAGTGATGGTAGAGCAATTGTATCAACTCTTCCTTCATCCACCACAGTACAGTTCTGTTTGAAAGCACCCAATCATAGGTAACCGTGTCTGCCAACACCCTTTGATCAAATCTGGTTGGCTAAATGTAATTTTGTAGGGATGAACAAATTCATTGGCTCAAGTGATCAGAGAAAACCAATGTTTCCCATTTTGTAAGGTAGGCTTTTAATATATGGTCAGTGCAAGCTGCAAAGCTATTTAAAGCCTCTTCTTGCTTGTTGTCGGGGGCATTGTCATCATAAAAGTCACCCCCTGTCTGCAGGAAAGAAATGCTTTATTGTGGAGTAAAGATGATTACTTACCTCCTGAGCGTATTAGTGCACCGATACCATGCTGGGAAAAACGCACCCTGCGTCATTCCAGCTTCTCCTAAACCCTTTAATGTTAGAATGCTGCTGTGTTCTCAGTTTTGTTGCAGCCTGAATATTTCTATTTCTCTGTCCTTGCAGTTTGTAATTTCAAAGCATTGTGTCCTTTAGTAATGCACTCAATCAGGACCACCACAGGAAATACATACAGTTATTTAGATCAGGGCATTCATAGACTGGGGCCCAGTGACCCCTGGGCATATATGTAGGTGCGTCCTCAGCCAAATGGAAAAACTATTTATAGGCTATAGTTCAGAAATTGCATGTACTTCCATATGAAATAAACCTTAGAGGTTTAACAGATCTACTGTAATATTGTGATTATTGTTTTAATAATAATGGGAAATCTGGATTTTTAGTGAAAACTTTTTTTTTCTGAATTGAAAAATCTTTAAAGTAAGACTGATTGTTTTGATAGCTTTGGTATTGGAGGAAGTTAGTATAGTTTCAGTTTATAGTTTGGCTTCATTTTCAAATATTTTAAATATTTTAAGAGGTTTAGCGTTATTGAATTTATGTATATTAAATTTAGCTACCAATATGTTAATTTTATAGTATAGTATCATTTTCTCCCCAATATATTTGTAGAAGAAGCCAAGCAATACATTTTCCTACAATAAAAACAAATCAGAATGTACATATTTATATATAATATTGCAAAAATCTTTCCAGAAAGTTTGGGTATATGAACCTTCCCAGAAAAAGGTGCTGGGCAGTTTCATTGTGAACATCACAGGAAACACAATTTGTCTAAATATCATTATTCAGTCTCTTGAGGTAGCTTTTCGATGAGTAACACTGTGCCTATGGAGTAACCTAGGAAAATTCCATAACTTTTATTTGTGATCAGGTATTCTGATGGTAAAATCCATAATGTTTTCTAATGTATATTCTCAACACATTCCATAACCTACGGGAGCAAATCAGCATTTTATGTTCATTTTACACCTGAATCAATACGTCATGACCGATTGCCAAAAAGACCAATCATATAATATGGTTTCGTCAATTAAGGTCAGAGGTACAGTTTGTTCTCATACAACCAATCGCCATTTTAACTAGTTGAGAGACAGGTATCTGAGCCAATCACAGTGTGTCATTTCGTGCTCTTCCTTCGAATGGGTGTTTGCTACCTGTGTGAATGGGCGAATTCGACAGGAGGAGTTTGCTGGGTGAGAAACCAGGATTTTTTCAGGAATTAAAACGAACCCTATGTGTTTGACCATGTATAATATGTAAAGGGGAATGGCGAAGTTGTATATCTTTTGGAAGCTTCGTTCTATATGAAGACTAAAACTTCAAACACCAACCGTGTCTTTCCACCGGAAAAGATTAACGGAAAACACAATGATAAGCTAGCTGGCTAGCGAGCTGGCTCGGTGACTGGCTAGCTGCTACTCGTGGATAAGAAGAGGAAAACAGTCAAAAAGGAGTCTTGTGCTCAACACGGAAGGGAGAGGAGGTAGCTATGATAAGCGCTTCTAAAAGGGAAAATCCGTCGATACAAAAATCGGTAGCTGATGTACCTGATGTTATTCAATTTTTGGCCTAGCTGGCGAGCAAACAGAGTCGGTTCCAAAATTGGAAACCGGGATATCGGTTGGTATTCTTGTTTTGACTGAAGCTCGAGGGTGGATACCAAGCTGACGAGCTAGCAAACCAATCAATGTAGCTAACGTAGCAAGCTAGCTATAGTACAGCCATCACAGGTTAGCTAGTTAGATGCGCTACATGTTGCTCACAGTGAACTAGATAGCTCGCGACAGATGATACGTTGCATGTGGCCCCTTATAAAAAACTATACAAGTTGAATTGCTACATTGTTATAGTAAACTGGTTAGTACCCGCTAGCTAGCAACGTAAAGGGGGTGAAAGCTGCATGTTGTGTTCGGACTAGCTTTTTTGCTAGCCGGCTAATATTGTTAAAACTGGCAAGCTGGCTAACATCGACCAGTTTAGAGCTGGACAGTGCTGTGTTGTCTATTTTTCATTCAGATAACGCTATCAACTTGCTAAGTTTCGCCGTTGCCAAATACTCAACTAGCTTGTAAAATACGTTAGCTTGTCGTAGCAGCCATAAATTACTTGTTTACAGGGAGTTTGGTGGGGATTTAATGTTCACTTGCTACGTCCGTGTTATCCATGTAGCTTATGTAGTATTATGTAGTATTAGAGGGTAGCTAGCTAGTTTGATAGCCAGCGCAGTTAACGGTTGATTCTTGTTGGTAAACTACAGCATGCAAATACTGCTACTAGCAAGCCAGATGGGTATCTTGTGCTAGCTGACGATGTATTTTCATCTGGCATTGACAGAAAGTGACGTACCTTGCTATCATATCTCGTTTTGATAAACATGTACACGATTTGTAGTTTTCTTTTCGGTCTGTCTTTCTGTGATTGTTTTCTCAGGGCTACAAATCTGCAGATCGTACATGCAGTATATTGCTAGCTAGTTAAATTATGGCTCATTAAGAAAGGCTTAGAACAGATGCCAGCTCACCAAGAGTCCATCAGCTAGCAAACGTTTGGTTGTTGGCAAGATAGTCCAAGTCCGAAAAGGTAGACTGGAACTAGAATCCAAACTCATACCATTTTCAGATAGATCTGCTGTGTTAGGATAGCCCATTTATTCAACTAGCTTTCAAGCAATATATCGTGATTGGCATTGGCTAAGGCCTCGTTTTCATGACAAGTAATCTCTTAAAGAATAAATCGTTCTGATCATTACCGTTAACATTAGTTTGCAAAATCACACAATGGCCACAAGTAGTAAAGGAGTTCTGACGTGTAGGTACAGTATCGACCATCTGAAGGGTTTAAAAAATACAAACTGGTTTTAATTTATTCAAGTGCTGGATACAAGCGAAGAAAGAAAACGAAGAGGTTCGTAATTTTTTGTCCTAGTGAATGTTTTCCTTTTCTCGTTGGATCAAAAGTGCCAAAATACTGCCCAGAATATATAATAGAAGTTTTGTTTCCAAGAACTGCACAAAAGTGTCGTGCTTGTGAAAAGCACATGCGACTGTTCTTTCTACTGCAATCGAAGGAAGCCGATCCCAAACTGTAAAGTATCGGCTTCTCGAAGACATCCTCGCTTTAGACTGCAAAGCTTACCGGTAGCTTTCAATGGAGCTGCAATCACTATAGCGAAGACGGAGCGGGTGTACAGCCGAAAAGTTTGGAACCAGACCGTGGCCGCGGGCAACCGAGGGGCCTTCAGCCCCAGGTTGAGTCGCCTGCTGGAAAGATGGGTTCTCAGGCTCTTCAGATACTGCGGCAAGGCGTGTGGGCTTCCCTGACCGGAGGCTGGTACGTCGACCCGCACCAGAGCACGTTCTCCAACTGTTTTCACCTCTACCTCTGGATATTCCTACTGGCCTTCCCCTTCCTGCTCTACATGGTGAGTTGGGGCGAAATTCCAATTCACCCTGCAGGTGAATGGATATCCGAAATAATCCTGTTCCATTATATGTGTTTATGCTGTTATATTCTGTATAAATCTAGTCCTTGCTTTGGGTGTCGCTCCTGTTTATTTGATTAGTGGTAGAAGAGTACAGCAGAAGAATAATGACCTTAACACCCATTTTTGGAGGCCACCCTCACACACACACACACTTTTGCTCTCTCGCACACGCACCCTCACACTCTCGCACTCACACACGCACACACACACTCGCACATACACACACACACACACACACACTCACTTTTGCTCTCTCGCACACGCACCCTCACACTCTCGCACTCACACACACACACACACACACTCGCACACACGCACATACACACACACACACACACGCTCTCTCACACACACACGCTCTCTTTCAAACACACTCTCTCACACACACACACACTCTCACTCAATCTTGCACACACACACAATTTATTATAAATTTTCAAATATGTAATTCCGCTTAAAAATGTGTATTTGGCCAAATTGGAGGTTCGTGCATGGCCACTGAAAGAGTTCTCTTGAACATTTCAATAACAGATTAAGCCCACTTCGTCCAATATACAGTACTTTGCAAACTTACTGGGTTCTTGTAGTACTGCTCCCCACATCAGTGCAGCTTCACTTAAATACATGAGTGTGAGTGCATGTAATCAGGTTTCAGATGTAATAGGCTAAGTGTAGTCAGACTTGCGTAGGGGAGCTTACATATTTTATTCGCATGTTAGTAATTCGCTAGGTATGTCTACCAAAGCAAACAAGGTCAAGTATCATACCCTTGTAGTGCTGCACTTGGGAGCTGAACCAGCAACCTCTTTGTTACAAGCCCATGTCCTGAACCATGAAAACATACCACCACATGCTAGCTTTGAGCCTTCTATTGAAACGGTACAGGCACCCAAATCGTCCCAACTTGAAATTCAGGCTTTTGAAGTTGCTGTTTGGCATGTAAAGGTATTGAAGGTATGCATAACAGTGCATCTGAATTATGATACCAGCTACTGATGCTAGCAACAGTCTTCCTCAGGCTCTGAAAGCAGCTAATGATTGTCTTGATAGCAGTGGGTGGTACATTCTTACTTTGGTTGCTAGTGCTGGGCCGTGTGGTATGTCTTGGCATGAACATTAAAGACCTGCTCTATTTTAGGTGTGTTTTCCTGGTGTCTATTTTGCAATACGTGGAATATTTTGGGAGTGTTGGATTACGGTTCTGTTTGTACTACAAACAAGGAAATATATTACGTTTGATTTAGTTACTTGTACCTTTAGAAGTGGGCTAATGTTGCAAAAGATTGTGCTTGAACTCTGCTGATAATTTTTCTTCATGCAATATTGGGAAGAAAGCTGACAGAATGGTTAATGAACACATGATGGAAAAAGGAGAACTGGTGTAAAAAGGGGTAAATTGTGCAACGACTGATGGAATGTGTGAGCAAGTCCTCACCCTCAGATAGACGCATTTCCAGGGCTTCTGCTGACGCTTAGCCAGACCAGACCAGTCGACTGCTGATGAAGTGGACTTCTCGGGCTCTGTGCTGTTCCTCTGGTTACTGTAGATGGTCAAGGAAAACTTGAGTGGGTTGTGTATGCAACTGTGTGTGTCTGCCTGCCTACATGGAGTAATGTCTCATGAATGTATATGTATGTGTGTATGTGCACATACAGTGTCCTCTAATGTTTTGCACTCCTGATAAAGACGAGGCAAAAAAAAGGCTGTGTAAAGTAAACACGGGAAATGAGCTGTATATTTGGAAATTTATTACTAATACAGTTGCTCAGAGAAAGTATTTTATTTCCCAAAAAGATGGGTGTTAATATTGAAGGCACCCCTGATTTCAGCACTTTTTGCACCCTCTCTTATCACTAGGATCACATTAATGAGTGGTCTAATATGTATCGGGAGGAATCGTTGACCATTCAGCGTTTTTCAGAATCCTTCAGATCCTTTGGTCTGTGCAGGTGGACTGCCCTCTTCAATTTAAACCATACAACATCTGTGAAGTTAAGGTCTGCGGACTGACACTAGCATTGCAAAACAGCCCTTTTATGCTGTGTTAACAATTCCTTGGTTATTTTGAGGAACGGTGAGGACATTGTCTTGCAGGACAATCTATTTATGGCCACTTTTTAGCTTCCTGCAGGGGGGATACTATGTTTGTGGTCAAAATGTTTTGGAACTTGTGTAAGGTCGTGATTCCATTGACCTTAACAAGAGGCCATGGATCTGTGGCAACACAGAAAACCCCATGACATCATTGATCCACCAACGTATTTCACCATAGGTATGACGGCCTTTTCAATGTAAGCAATACCTTCTTTCGACTGTAAACCCAACATTGGTGTGTGCAGTCACAAATTCAAAAGCGGGTTCAATTTAAGTTCCAGTTCACAACTGTTGAGCTTTTTGGCTAGGCACACCAGTGCAACTGTGTAAGTGTAAACAATTATCATTTCCCACTTTTTTTTTTGAGGACACAGTAAAGCTCATTACCTGTGTTTATTTTATGCAGCCCTTTCTGCTTACACTTATTTAGGGTTTCTGTAATTTTGGACGGTGCTTCGTGTGTGCGTGTGTCCATAAAGATAAATATAAATACTTATTCTGGAGGCAAGGAAAAAGCAGAAACACACTTTACTTTTGCTGTGTGAAATCAATTGAAACATTGAACAAAGAACACATTTCCTGACCTTATTTAGGCAGGTTTAAATAACTGTTTTTCTTATCTTAGTACTGCTAGCAGAAAAGGAACTCTGTGTCGCTGTGTTCAGTTACTTATCCAACATTTGTGGATGTGCTTCGGTTAGGCCTACTTTTTGCGTTCTTTTTCGGCAAATTTACAGCAGCAATAATCGCTAAATGGGTACCGTGTCTCTTGACAATCAGGAGAAAAAGCTTGTTTTGTTGCTAGCCGGTTTTGAGAGGTAAAATTGCTTGGGGGCGCCGGGAATTAAATGAGAGTCATCAAGTTGGCAACACTGAATGTTGGCACTCGTTCACTGACTTCTACCTCAGTAGACGGTTCAAACATGTTTGGAACAAATCATAGTGTAGTTACGTACCTGTGCACCTGTTACTTTCAGTAAAGGTTTCAGCTTGCACTAAATGTGTGATCCGGTAAATAATTTCACGTAATCATGTATGTAAGAATACTGTGGTAAACGTCAATTAGTTGCTATATATAATGATGACAGAGCTGAACAACCAAAGATCAGGTGGGTAGCTACCTCGCTATAATAATGGACAGCTTAGCAGCTCAGGTACTCCGTACAGACGGACTGAGTCGGGGGCGCTGTGTGAACACCTTTTCATTCTCATAAGAAGGGCATTGTTTGCAGCCTGGCATTGAACCAGCATTTCCGTTGTATAATTTTCTTTTTGTGTGTATGGGATAAGGACACAACTGCTCCTAAGTCAATCGGGTCAAAATGATGAATTAATAACATTGTAATAATAGTACATTCTTATCGTAAACTGAACTGTAAACTGCTCGAATTATTTGGCAGTTCGGTATTTTTGCCAAATCAAAAGGTAGAATGTAAGGATGATGCACAAGAGATGGATAGGGCCAGGGCCATGTAAAAAAACAAAAAAGGAGTTTTACAAACTCACAGTACAGGATGTGTGAATGGAGACTGTGGGCTTGTGAAGATATTCATATCCATCTCTAACTGTGAAAAGGATTTTGTGTCTTCCCACAACAGCCTCGTAAGCTGCAAGTCACTCTGAATAAGGAAATCTGCTAAATAACTAATTATGTAACATACACAAAGAATTATGTGCAAACAAGAATGGGAGCTCCCCCTTTGGACCGAGGTATTGCTCATTCGATTGAAGGGTTTGAAGGGAGTTTTCTCTCTCTCCGTTGATGACGCGCTGTGGGCTCTCTGTCTCCCAGGCCTTGCCCTCCAGCATGGTGGTGGCTGGGGTCTACTGCCTGGTGGTGGCGGTGTTTTTCACGGCCATCAAGGCGGTCAACTTCCGCCTTCACGCCATGTTCGACCTGGGGGAGATCGTGGAGAAGAGGCAGGCCTCCCTGACCGCCGAGGCGCTGAGGGTGGAGGAGGTGGATGAGGGCGGAGACCTCAGCAGGAACCAGCACAGGTACCATAACCATAACAACAAGAACCAGCACGGGTACCATAACCATAACAACAGGAACCAGCACGGGTACCATAACCATAACAATAGAAGCAGCGTGGGTACCGTAACCATAACAACAGATGCAGCACAGGTACTGTAACTGTAATAACAGAACCAGCAACAGGTACAGACACCCACACAACAGAACCAGCGCAGGTAGAGGTACCCTCACAACAGAACCAGCGCAGGTAGAGGTACCCTCACAACAGAACCAGCGCAGGTAGAGGTACCCACACAACAGAACCAGCGCAGGTAGAGGTACCCTCACTGCAGCGGGTGACACAGCGGGCTCCGGCTCTGAGACGGCGCGCTAACCCTGTCTCCGCCCCTCTCTCAGGGACAGCGGCGGAGGCGTGGAGATGACGGTGTTTCGAAAGGTGAACTCCACCCCCCCAGTCCGCTGCAGCTCACAGCACTCTCTCTTCGGGCTCAACCAGGTGTCGGTGAGTACCCGCTGCCTTCCGCAACAGTTCCATTGATGAAATGCCCACAGCACAGTCAGGTTTAAATCCTGTGTTGCACCGTGGTTTGTTCTGTTTCCTAAGCATGCGCATGGGCATCGGCATGGGCAGTTCTGGTTTTTCATTGGTAGAATGCACTTTTTCTTCTTCTGTGGTGTTTGACCCTCCAGCGTGTCCCGCCGCCCACGTTCTCAGATAACATATTTGTGTAACAAGCCGATATCACTGCGAAGCGTTCAATATAGTTGATTCTCATACTTTTTCTCTCCTAGGAATTTCTGCCACAGCTCGAAGACACAGGAGGCTCCAAAGGTACGGTGCTTATCAGTCATCTGTGTGTAAGATACGGGGGTCATCTTGCCCTTTCCAGCAGCAGCTGGGGAACTTTGCTCACAGGTGGATAGGCCAAAATGGCTCCATGTGGTACCACTTTGAGATTTCACACAAAAGAGGTTTTAGCTAGAGAAACTTCCTGGCTCATAAGTCTGGCAGGAAGTATTTAGACAAAATATATAGCTGACAGCCAGAAACATTGTGATATTCTGTCGCTCCATTCAGTACAGCGTAATGTTTTTTCACAATTTTGAGTTTGTGTTCTAGAACTCCATTGCTTTCAATTACCTGTAGTGATGGTTACATCAGCATTAGAATGTTCATTTCAGAACATTCTAATCACATATTTGTGATCTTACAACACAAAGAGTTAATGTTTCATATGTGTAGGTACCACCACTTAAGAGTGTCTTCCTGGGTGTTCCCAGTGGCACTTTTGGCTAAAGCTCTGGCATGCAGCAAAGCAGCATACAGGGCACCCAGAATTCAGAGTTGCGTCCCTTCCTTGCCAGCGGCGCTGCTCCTAGGCAATGGGATGGTCCAGACCTTCCAGCCAGTGGGTCCCCTCTCCATGGTGCCACTCCCATTGTCACTGGAGCGCCTGCAGTCTGAGAGCACCAGCTGCATGTGAAGCACACTGCTCTGCTTGCAGCCTGGCCTGAAAGCTCGTGGGCGTCGTAGCGATGGGACCGGCCTGTGATTGGCTGTTACAACCTGAGAGAATGAAAGCGGTTGAACATTGGTCGAAAGGAAAATGTGAATGAAGAGTGACTTCGGGTCTGTCTGCCCTCAGATATCAAGGACCTGATGCGGGAGCAGGGCAGCAACAACGTGATCGTGACTTCAGCCCACAGGGAGATCCTCCGACACAGCTCCCAGGACACCATCAGTGAGTGACAGCATCAGGCTCCTCCCACTCTGAGCCAGCCGCTAAAGCCTGAATTAGATAAGCTCTGCACAGCGCGAAAGCATAAATATTAACAACTGTGTGTTTGCTTATAAAAGCTATGTGTAATATGTGTAGTGAGCTGAGTAATGTAAGGTAGTGCTTCTGTGTGGCTGAATGCTCATGCTCATGCTCTGTGTCACCTGCAGGGGGCGCCAGCGTGGTCCAGTCCTGCCTGGCCGCCGCGCTGGCCAATGACTTCCCCGGGCTGATGGGGGTGGGCGGGGTGATGGCGGGGGGCTTCGGGGGCAACGTGCCTGGAGAGTGCCCCTCGGCTCCCCCCTCCCCCTGCAGCCAGGCGGACGAGGGGGAGCGGGCGGACGAGGAGCAGGGGTGCGGGGCGCGGCAGAGGAGCCCCGGGGGGCCGGGGCCCGGGGGCTACTCGCCCCTGGGGCCCTCCGGGGAGTCAGAAAGCCTGGGCGACGCCCCGCTCAGCCCGCTGATCAAGAGCAGCCTGAGCGAGGAGCTGAGCGAGAACCTGCTGGGCCTGGGGCTCGACCCCGGGGCCCTGGCCCCCGGCTCCGCCCGCCGCGCCCCCGCCACCGCGGCCGGCTCCACCGACAGCTGCTTCAGCGGGGGGGGCGGGGCCACCGACCGCGAGACCCTCAGCACAGTCAGCAGCTACCGCAGCGAGAAGACCGACTCCACCCAGCTGGAGAGCCCCTCCCTCAGTCTGCCCCGCCCCGGCCCGCCCGGGACGGCCCCCTCCCTCGCCCCGGGCCCCGACCCCGGGCCCCCAGGAGCCCCGGAGCCGGCCGGGAGCGACACGGACGACCTGTCGGACAGCGAGCTTCTCCGCTCCCCCTCCAAAGAGCTCTCGGTGGGGCAGGAGCTGGACCGCACCCTGGTGGAGGGGGAGAGCGTCTGCGCCCTCCCCCCCGACCTCCCTCAGGCCCCGCCCCTCCAGGACTCCTCCCCCTCCAGCAGCGGGCGCTCCGAGGCCTGCGACCTGGAGCGGGCGGCCCCCCTGCCCCCCCTGCCGCCCCCCCGGCAGGCCAGCTCCGTGCCGGCGGGCCTGGGCTGCTCGGACCCCGCCCTGCCCATCACGCCCCCGCCCTTCCTGCTGTCGGACCCCCCGCAGCTGCACGCGCAGCAGGTGGTGCGGCCCAAAGACCTGAAGCTGCTGCGCCCGGCGGGGGGGGCGGGGCACCGGCCGGGCCGGCGGAAAGCGCCGCGGAAACGGGGCGGGGCGGGCAGCAGCAGCTTCGACTGCGGCTCGTACCGCCGGCACCACGGCCGCGGCCAGCACAGGGACTACATCCCGGTGCGCAGCCGGCTGGCGGCCAAGGCCTACAGCGAGAGCCTGTTCGAGGACTCGAGCGACGAGGACGACGGCAGCGAGGGGAGCGACCTGAGCGCCGCGTCCAGCCTGGGCTCGCAGCGCCGCTTCAGCTCCGACGACGACGACGACGACGACTCCAGCTCCTCCACCTCCTGCTACTCCCCCGACTCGGCCGGCGCCGGGCAGGCCCCGCCCCCCTCCGCCGCCCCGCCCGCCGACCCCCGGGAGGGGGAGGAGTCGGACCGCGTGGGCCCCGCCCACCCGCGGGGGGCCCAGCGCTCGGCCAGCACGGCCAGCGCCAAGACTCACGCCCGGGTGCTGAGCATGGACGGGGCCGGGGGGGGCCACGCCAGCGCCGGGACGCTGGCCTCCGCGCCCCTCGCCCTGGCGCCCTCCGCCGCGCCCGCCCCGCGCCCCCTCACCGTCTCCAAGTCGGACCTGGAGGCTCGCACCGCGCACCTGGAGGGCTTCCCCGGGGCCCGGCACCGGCTGGACTCTCAGGGCGGCTCCTGGGCCGGGAACCACACCGGCTGGCGGGCGGGGGAGCTGGTGGAGGAGGGCGCCGTGGGCGGAGGTGAGGAGCGGTGCTCACCGCTTGCCTACGCCGCCGTTTATACTCCCGGAGAACTCACTCGCTGCAAGTCAGCCCCGTCATACTCCAGTCCTGGGGGGCTGCCGTTTCTGCTGGCTTCAGCACGAGTGGTTGATGCAGGTCATTGATTGGCTAAAGAGTCCACACACCTCCTTCTCAAGATTTTAATTGGCTGCTGATTGAGAGGAAAGCGCAGATACTTGCGGACGCTGCGGCCCTTCAGGACTGGGGTTTTACACTCCCGCTGTAAATCATTCAGTGTTTGTGTTCCGTAGATATTTCTGTGCAACAAGTCCCAAGTAAACCAGCGGGTGATCTGTAGGTCAGTTAGTGGCTCTTAGTCATTTCAGTGATATGAAAGCTCAAAAAAGGGAAAATGAGTTGAATAGAGACTGGAGAAAGAGAGAATCCCACAGCTGGGTTTTCAGACAACATGAAATGTGAAATTGGGCTGACTTCCCCGAAGTTCACTCTTTTAAAGGAGTGATGCTCCTAAAGCTTCCTCCTGCTTCAGCAGATCAGTAGAGGGCATGTTTTTTCAAGTTTTCTCCTTTCTCCAGCTTCAGCAGTTCAATGAAGGGCATGTTTTTTTTTTCCCATTCGTCTGCTGGTCTGTGGATGCGGAGACGATGGCCTGTTCATTATGACAGGGTTAAGGGCCTCCTGCGCCGGCAGCCATTACGGCTCTTTGTCTGCAGTCAGACTGGCCGAGTGCGTTAGCGCCTCTGCGGGTTAGTCTGGCCGGGCGTTCCAGCGGCCCGCGTTCCCACTCGTCCTCTCTGCGTGTCCTGGGACGCTGCGCTCACTGCAGCCCGCTGAAGGGCACGCCGTTTTAAATGTGTTTCTGGGCCAGGCCGTCTGAAGCGGAGCTTTCATTAACGGCTCAGACAGCCCAGACCAGCGCTGCTCTGTGTGACGCACGCTTTCCGCAGGACGCTGCGTTTCACAGCTGCTCCAGCGCGCTTCAGTGATGTGCCCCGGGCTTTCTGATTGGTTCGCACACAGAGCTGGGCTCAGATTGGTTTAGATGACTGTGAGGATATTCTTTGCACTGCCCCACTCAACAGTCAGCGGGATGACACCGGCCAGCGATCACGCTCTCATTCAGAGCAGCGCACTGTAATCCAAACCACTGATCACAGAACAGCCCGTTCCCGTCCCCCGGTTACTCTGCTATCACCCCTCTGCCCCCAAACTCACTCCCCTCATGATTATGTCTTTCTCCCACCTGACCGTCTCTCTCTCTCTCTCTCTCATGCTCTTTCCATCTCTCATGCTCTTTTTCTCTCTTGCTCTCTCTCTTTCACTCTCTCTCGCTCTCTTATGTTCTATCTCTGGTGCTCTTTTGCTCTCTTGCTCTTTCTCTCTCTCTCTCTGTCTTTTGCTTCCTCTCTCTCTCTCTCTGTCTCTTGCTTCCTCTCTCTCTCTCTCTCTCTGTCTCTTGCTTCCTCTCTCCCTATCTCTCTCTGTCTCTTGCTTCCTATCTCCCTCTCCCTCTCTCTATCCCTGCCCTGGCTGCAGAGGAGGTGGGTAAGAGGGACTCGGTCAGCAGTGTAAAGAGGACGCAGGCCATCCGCAGAAGACACAACGCTGGGAGCAACCCTACCCCCCCTCCCTCCGCCATGGGCTCCCCACCCAGGTACTCTTACTGCTGGCTGATTAATACAGTTACATTAAACTGAGACTGTGAAATGCAGTAAAATAAATAAAGCTCTAGGGTTGCAATGTAAATCAAAGCATTTTACTTTGATTTACTGGTACACTGGCTGAATATTGAAAATAAACCGGATTTCACTGCTTTACAGCCATACTTTTGGTTAAGTTGTTGCTCGCCGTTAGTCATCTCTGAACTGAGTAAAAATTGAAAACATAATTGGTGTTGATTGTGATACTCATACTCAGTGACGGTACCAAGTGCATTGTGGGTAGAATGAATCTGAACCTTCGCCAGGTGTGGCTCTGATTGCTGTGATGTGGTTGTGTCTCCGTGGCAACGCCTCTCCAGCCTGCAGGACCTCCAGCGCGCCCGCGCCTCCTCCCACTCCCGCGCGCTCACCCTGCCCTCCGCCCTGCAGTTCGCCTCCTCCCTGCTGCTCCCCCGCGGGGGCGTGCACGAGGCGTCCACCTTCGACGACACCTCGGAGGGCGCTGTGCACTACTTCTACGACGAGAGCGGTGAGGAGCCGGGATCGGCAAAGGTTGTACCAGGATCAACCTGAGGGCCAGAGCAGCTGTAGGTGCAGAATTAGGCAGCTGTACCAGGATCAGTCTGAGGGCCAGAGCAGCTGTAGGTGCAGAATTAGGCAGCTGTACCAGGATCAGTCTGAGGGCCAGAGCAGCTGTAGGTGCAGAATTAGGCAGCTGTACCAGGATCAGCCTGTGGGCCAGAGCAGCTGTAGGTGCAGAATTAGGCAGCTGTACCAGGATCAGTCTGAGGGCCAGAGCAGCTGTAGGTGCAGAATTGGGCAGCTGTTCCAGGATCAGCCTGAGGGCCAGAGCAGCTGTAGGTGCAGAATTAGGCAGCTGTACCAGGATCAGCCTGAGGGCCAGAGCAGCTGCAGGTGTAGAATTAGGCAGCTGTACCAGGATCAGCCTGAGGGCCAGAGCAGCTGTAGGTGCAGAATTAGGCAGCTGTACCAGGATCAGCCTGAGGGCCAGAGCAGCTGTAGGTGCAGAATTAGGCAGCTGTACCAGGATCAGCCTGAGGGCCAGAGCAGCTGTAGGTGCAGAATTAGGCAGCTGTACCAGGATCAGCCTGAGGGCCAGAGCAGCTGTAGGTGCAGAATTAGGCAGCTGTACCAGGATCAGTCTGAGGGCCAGAGCAGCTGTAGGTGCAGAATTAGGCAGCTGTACCAGGATCAGCCTGAGGGCCAGAGCAGCTGCAGGTGCAGAATTAGGCAGCTGTACCAGGATCAGTCTGAGGGCCAGAGCAGCTCTAGGTGCAGAATTAGGCAGCTGTTCCAGGATCAGCCTGAGGGCCAGAGCAGCTGTAGGTGCAGAATTAGGCAGCTGTACCAGGATCAGCCTGAGGGCCAGAGCAGCTGCAGGTGCAGAATTAGGCAGCTGTACCAGGATCAGCCTGAGGGCCAGAGCAGCTGTAGGTGCAGAATTAGGCAGCTGTACCAGGATCAGCCTGAGGGCCAGAGCAGCTGTAGGTGCAGAATTAGGCAGCTGTACCAGGATCAGTCTGAGGGCCAGAGCCTTGGTGGATCCCCAGGGCTGGGTTTGGGGACCACTGCACCATGTGATGATGCAGGTGACTGTCTGGATGTGTGTGTCTGTGTGCCTGCAGTTGACTTTGTGTCGTGTGGCTCTGCAGGAGTGAAGAGGTCTTACACTTTCGGCCCTGCGGGAGGAGGGTACGAGGACCCCGTTCAGTAAGTCTGCTCTCATCCTGGCTGGGCTGCACGCTGGAGCGGGTTCAGCCATCTTCCCCGCTCTGAACTTCATTTCATTACTCACCGTGGAGTCTGCTCCTCCAGCTCGCTCCTCCGCTGTGCACTCCTCCCCCTGACCTCCTGCCCCTCCTCCCCTGATCTTCTGCCCCTCCTCCCCTGACCTCCTGCCCCTCCTCCCCTCACCTCCTGCCCCTCCTCCCCTCACCTCCTGCCCCTCCTCCCCTGACCTTCTGCCCCTCCTCCCCTGACCTCCTGCCCCTCCTCCCCTGACCTCCTGCCCCTCCTCCCCTCACCTTCTGCCCCTCCTCCCCTCACCTCCTGCCCCTCCTCCCCTGACCTCCTGCCCCTCCTCCCCTCACCTCCTGTTCCTCCTCCCCTCACCTCCTGCTCCTCCTCTTGTTCCTCAGGGAGAGGGAGAGGCAGTCCCAGTCCTCCAGCTTCACCTCGGCCGATGTCCAGGACGGGGCGCCGGTGCTGTCCATGCTGCAGCCCAGGCCCGTCGTCCTGCAGGGAATGCAGGTTAGAAGGGTGCCGCTGGAGATTCCAGAGGTGAGATCAACACCTGTCCCTTCCACACGGCTCTCCATTCTGCTAACCTGAGTCCTGTTTACAGGCACATCAGCACAGTGCTCTGATAAACTGAGCCCTGTTTACAGACACATCACCACAGCACAGTGCTCTGCCAAGCTGAGTCAGGATTACAGACACATCACCACAGCACAGTGCTCTGCCAATCTGAGTCAGGATTACAGACACATCACCACAGCACAGTGCTCTGCCAATGTGAGTCAGGATTACAGACACATCACCACAGCACAGTGCTCTGCCAATCGGAGTCAGGATTACAGACACATCACCACAGCACAGTGCTCTGCCAAGCTGAGTCAGGATTACAGACACATCACCACAGCACAGTGCTCTGCCAATCGGAGTCAGGATTACAGACACATCACCACAGCACAGTGCTCTGCCAAGCTGAGTCAGGATTACAGACACATCACCACAGCACAGTGCTCTGCCAATCGGAGTCAGGATTACAGACACATCAGTACACCCCAGGGCCCTGCAGTACTGGTGGCGCTTTATAGACACAGATCTCACAGTGAGGAGTCTGTGATGTTTTTGGGTCTGAGCTTCCTGTTTCTCCACAGTTTGACCTGGACCACGAGTCTGTGCACGAGTCCCAGGAGAACACGCTGATGATCGAGGAGAAGGCCAAGCCCAAGCAGTACTACCGCTTCTGGGTGCTGCCGGGGAAGTGGCTGCGGGTGCGCTACGACAGGCTCGCCCTGCTGGCCTTGCTGGACAGGTGAGCGCCGGAACGTACCAAGCGTGGCGGAGGGGGGGTTTGGCATGTACCATGCGCTGGGGCTGCGGGGGAAATTAGCACGCACCAGGCAGTGTGTTCAGGACCAGTGAGCACTGGAACATACCAAGAGTGGCAGGGGGATTGGCATGTACCACACAGTGGGGCTGCAGGGGAAATTAGCATGCTCCAGGAAGTGTGTTCAAAACCGGTGAGTGCCGGAATGAGCAGCGGGGTAGGGGGGTCTGTATGTACCACGCAGTGGAGGTGTGGGTGAAATTAGCAAGCGCTATGGAAGTGCGTTCGGTTTAAATAATCACCAAACCATTCACCAACAAATCATTTTGTTGAACTCCTCAGGTGTATTGTATGTGCTTGTTTCCCCTTTATTTCCATAAGTGGAATTTTAAATCCATTGATGCTAACTGGAAAATCGTTAAATTTTTTTTAAAAACAGTAATACGTGCTGCTAGCAGCTAGAAGATGTTGCTTTGTAGCTGTATGATGAAACCAGCCTGCTTAGCTGTGCGGTACTGTTCCTCTAGCCCTGTTAATGAAAATTGGAAATTCACTCTGATGGTATCAACATTTTAAGTCCTCAATCCACTTTTGGGCCATGGTGGATAATAAGAGATAATGTTGATATAATGCTTGTCCTCAGATGGGGGTCATGTCTTACCAAGGGGCACAGTGGAGTGCAGTTCTGTTCTATGGTATTACTTTGTGCCAGCCACCAGGTGGCAGTCATGTCATGTACATTTCTGTGAAGTAGCAACAGCTAAATTTGGCACTCAGACTTTCGCTAAACATGCCAAACCCCCCCAGTCAGGCCCTGGCTCATCCATTCTGAACGGGCTCGGGTGAAGCTGACCGTAGTGTGAAAGATGACCGTAGAGTTAAAGCTGACCGTAGCATGCAAACTGATCATTGTGTGAAAGCTGACCGTAGCCTGACCGTCCTTTAGGAACCGGCGGGTTGGGGAGAACGTGTTCGCGGTGCTGCTGGCCAGCATGGTGGCCTTCCTGGGCTTCCTGCTGCTGCTGCAGGGCTTCTTCAGGGACATCTGGGTCTTCCAGTTCTGCCTGGTCATCGCCAGCTGCCAGTACTCCCTGCTGAAGGTACGGCCGTCGCCACGGAGACCTCAAAGGGGGGCACAATGGGACCGTTAAAAAGAGCCCCCCTGTTCTGACTGTGTGGATAACTGTGTAAATGTGTCAATTTTGTAGATGTGTTAACTGTGTAGATGCATTAACTGTGTAGATTTGTTCATTGTAAATGTGATGCCCATATAAATGTGTTAACTATGTGAATATGTTCACTTGACCTTTGTGCAAATGTGCTGTTATTTTGAGAAGTGAGTCGATTTGAGCCTGTTATTGGTGGGTCTGTTTTGTCCTTTTGACCATTTTACCAACCTGCTGTGATTCCCATACCCACTGAGTAGAAACCAGAGACAGGAGGAACTGGGACTGTGGTCTGAACCGTGTAACATTGATTTGGCACATTTCTCATATCACATTAAAACCGTTTTAGTTCCTTTTTCATGCTCCTTTTCTCAGTGAAGGTCAGTTTCTCAGCGCAGTCAGCAGAAAAGTAATTGTTCTTTTTCCTGGAATATCATCTGCTTCCAACTTGCTGCCAGTATCAAGTCTATCTTTGATTGGTTGTGAGATTAGCCAGATAAAATCCTTCCCCACTGGCTTGTGGGTGGTGATAAAATCCATTTTCTGAAATAAAAGGGTACAATGACAAATTAGTGACACTCCAAAGCACTTGACAGAAAACTTGATAGCTTAAATTGTACATGGGCTTATCCACAACAGGGCCATGGTGAACGGTTAAATACTGGGAAGGAGACAGACTGATTTTTTTTTTGTGACGATCCCAACACTAATGCAAGTGACCATGTAAACGTAGGTGTGGGGCCAAAATCTTTAGCAAGCCAGTATGATTTTATTTATCTGGCAAACAGTACTGTAAATGGTAAATCAAATCTAAATGACTTGATACTGTAAAAAATAGCTGTTAGCCTCTGACTTTGAGCCATCGGCTGTTGAGTGAATTTGTTAACTCTCGCTGTCACATGATTGGCTGTATCTGAAGGCTGGTGTAGCAGTCCCCAGTTCTCACTTCACTAAAGAACATCACAGTTTCATTTCACATTTCTAGCGTAACCCACTGTAAAGAGGATGAAGTAAGTAGAATTCTACAGGAAGTAGAGTAGTGCACGCTATGATTGTGCCCGTGGGCAAATCAGTTTGTCACCACAGCTAGAGGAAGGTTAACTGGCAGACGAAGTGCCAGCTATCTAACTGATGAGGTGGCTGATTTGCTAACCGCCCCTTGAGTTGCGGTGCCTGCGTGCTGCTCGTAGTCGAGTCCGGGCCCTGTGTCCCCGTTTGACCCCCGGCCTTTTCTGTGTCTCTTCCAGAGCGTGCAGCCGGACGCGGCCTCCCCCATGCATGTGAGTGGAACACATTCCCCCCCCCATCATCATCCTGCAGTGGTCTCACAGAGAGCCACGCACCACAATGCACATGAAGGGCCAACTGTGCTGAAGACAGGGAGCTCTTTCACACACAGTCACACGTGCTTGTGTTCCTGTGGCTGACGTGATGTTTTGACTGTGTCCGTGCCTGTGCGCCTGTGTGTGCGTATGTGTACATGTGCGTGTGTGTGTATGTGCGCCTGCGTGTGTGTGTATGTGCGCCTGCGTGTGTGTGTGTCTCCCTCTCTCTGCAGGGGCATAACTGGATCATAGTGTACAGCCGGCCGGTGTACTTCTGCCTGTGCTGCGGGCTCATCTGGCTCTCTGACCTGGCAGGGAACTCCAGCAGCCTGCCGCCATTCACCCTGTACGGCGTCACCTTCTTCTCCTCGCACTTCCTGCTCTGCACCCGGGACGTGCTCATTGGTCAGTGCCCAAACCCCTCCCCTGCACATGTCTGTGCGCCTGGAAGCATTTGCCTTTGTTCAATGCTCAAATCTGCTAAAATCTTCCCCTCCCTCCCTCCCTCCTCTCCTCTCCTTCTCTCTCCTTCTCTCTCCCGAGGCAGTTTTCACCTTGTGTTTCCCAGTCGTGTTCCTCTTCGGGCTCCTACCTCAGGTCAACACCTTTGTCATGTGTCTGCTGGAGCAGGTGGACATGCACATCTTTGGCGGAACAGGTGAGACCCAATGAGTCAAAACACCAGAATATACCGGTTATATGTGATGGTCTTTTCTTGTTTGTCTTGTAGGGACCCAGTTGACATGTGCTTGTGTTGTTTTTGTGTCCACAGCCACGACCAGCCCCCTGTCATCCTTATACAGCCTGCTACGCAGTGTGCTGGTGGCTGCCCTGCTGTACGGATTCTGCCTAGGTGCCATCAATGTGAGTGACTGTTGGTGGAGGCCACACAGATGCATTCTGGGATAATGTGTTTTTTTATTATTATTATTATTAATTATTTGTAGTTCAATG